>NC_088856.1:45133394-45466394 GCF_963853765.1 Magallana gigas
AAGCAATACAGAATACCTATACACATATCAATTCTGATTATATCAATGTCATTACATCAGCTATATATGTATACTTTATTAAAAAAAGTCATATACATGTATTTATACATGTACATGCATATGCATTAAGAACAACTGAGATGAATTGAATATATCTAAACACTGTAATTTTTCCTTTACTATAGGATCATAAAATTCTAAACTGTCTGACTTATACTTGTTAAATAATGCTAAAATAGTATACTAGTTTATATTTGGCTATTGTGTTGACAAAGCTAATCAATCAAGTGTGTAAATTCAATCAGATTTAATATGTCTTCCCAGTCATCAAGAAGTCTTGTAAATTTTCTTCATAAAGATAATTTTAGTAATTAGGTAGGAGTCCTATACATGTAGCTTGGTGCTGACCCTGGACTGTGGCAAAACTGAGACAGTGGGCCACTGTCGCCTACCAACATTGTTGCTTAGAAAACCGGTACCTAGAACATAAAAAAATTACAAAAATCAATATTATAATCAATCAGTATTTCACAAACATATTGCATTATTTTACATGCATTTAATAGTTCTTAAAATGTTATTTTTATGTACTAAGTGGTACATGTACATGAAAGACAGTACACTTAAATTTGCTTTATAACATGTTATATATATACAAGTAAATATAAGACTATATGTATATACCAAGCTGCATACAAATCAGTACAGAACTGCCAACTTTTAGAATAGCTAGAGGTATAAGCAGCCTCTTTCATAAAAAAGCTGTACACTTGTACATGTAGTATTTACTCTACATCCGATGTAAATCAAGACTTAAGGTGGTATGGGACACTTTCATGTTGTGATGTACTTTTTATATAGTTTTTTCCCAAATTGCCACCTAACAGCATAGCGTAGTGGGCGGTTAGATGGTTAACTTTTTTAAAACATATATTTTGGTTAAATATCATAAAATTTGAAAATTCTAAACCGGTGAAAGTATTATAATTATATACTTTTAATACTGACAGATGTCCAATAACACCGTAAGGTGGTATGGGACACCTCCTTTAATCTGGCATATTTCTGATCAAAATGAACAATAAATTAAGTAAGATTCTTCCCCCCCCGAAATTGTTATCTAACAGCATAGTGCAATTAGTTAGAGCATTAACTACTAACCTGTAAGTCATGAGTTCAAATCTTTCTGTGGCTTTTAAATTTTAAACATTTCCAAAATTTTAAAAAATTGTTTTCTGGTTAAATATTGTGAAATATTATTTATCATAAGGTTGTCATAAATTTTGTTGTGAATGAATAAGAATGCAGAGGCTATAGTTAACTGCTGTGGATTGTATGATACACTTTTTGTGCATTTCTACATGTGAAATCAATAAAAATCATGCATAATAAATATTGATAATATCATCAGTATCAACAACAGCGTCTGTGTAAAGGAAATCAGTGGTTTTATTATTGTCACAATATATTTCACTTAATAATGTATGATTCTATTATAAGTTTGTAACTATTAATACATTAAATCCATGAGAACTATCAAAAGGAATGCAGATCGTGACGTTTAAAAGTTAACTATGACATCATATCGTATGAAGTACATACAAGTGACTTCAGGTACGTAGCTCGCAGGTTTACTGCTTGTGAGTTGTGAGAAAGCCTTCCCTAAAAATTTGTCTGCATGATCCATTGGTTTCATAATTTTTAATTTCTAAAATTTATCTAAGATTTGCCTGCATGGTTATAATGTTTCAAACACAGTGTCCGTGATAAAATCAAGCAATGTCATTTCAATGAAATATATAGTAAATTGCATATCTTAAACAGAAAACACATTTCAGAACTACGATTCAAACTTTTAAACGGTTTAGACAAACTTAATTTTTCTCAACCCAACAACAGAAGAGATAATGTTGAATCAATTCATAAACAATAATCAATATGTGTTCTCGGCCAATTTTTTGCAAAACAACTTCAAAGATTGAAAAGATTTCGCAAAACCCTATATTATCATCATAACGTAAGCCCGAAGTCATCATTTTCTTACGTCCGAGAACCAAAAAATAAAAATGAGTTGATTGACAAGACTAGCTTATTTACTCATCATCAGAACATATAAATACTAATTGGACATTACTATGATTTTATTGAATGCACATATGCAATTATATATGATGTAAGGTTGTGAAGAGAAGAACAAATCAACAATGGCTATTTTTCTTTTCATAATACTCCGAGTCAATAAATGTATCACCGTGCAAAATTCACTGTTTAATTATAACTTTATTTTGGACTTTACTTTAAAAATTCAACATCTGTTTCGTAATATTTTCTCACAATTTATTTCTTACTAAGTTACAAGTTTATTTTGTGATTGACACTTTTCGGACTCTATATGTGATTTCAAAGAGACAGAGTGCCACGTCTCAAGGACTGTTAATCTCTTAAAACAACAATGTGCAATTATCAGCTTTACATGTCTTGGACATCAAAGACTCATTGAGTTTATTTAATTATTTTATATATGTGAACCTTTCACTCAGCTTACTTATGTCATCACCTGTCAATTTATACTCATTGTTCAGATTCTTATAAATAATTATGTACAGTCTGGAATACGGCGGCCAGCCTCGGCCACGTCCGACTCAACCAGAGTCTTGAGTCCGGAGGCCACTACTGGCCATATCCGACTTGTTTGTAAAATGTCTGTCTGTTAAAATGTTTTAATGTTGCCATCGCTGAATCTCGGCCAATAAATACGGAATCCTTCATCACTTGGTTTATTTCTCTGGAACTGTATACTGGTGGACCTTTGGGAATACGGCAAACCTACCCTTCGTTATTACCCTACGGCCCACAGCGCGCCTACACCTTATACCCTTTACGCCAACATTCCCTCACCCGGTTCGTACTGCACACGACCGATGCAGATCCAGAAAAATTCCCTAGCACCGTGCAAATCTACGCGGTCACAATTGGTGGATGAATCCTAAGGGTAACAACAACGCCCGGGGCTGCTGCATATATTTTGCAGTAGTCAGATCCTGGACCTCTTCAGCCAGCGAGTTTCCCCCATTGAACATCAACTCAGTCTCAACGTAACAACGATGGACAACAAAAGTGCCAGCCGCCATGAACTATGCAGACATTTTTCTCTGTTCATCAACAGAAAACAACGGTCAACTGTAGAAACTTCAGCTGTCCTCAAACGTCCGTCACCGGTGGAAGAAAATCAAAGAACATAGGAGAAATGTGATATTCCATTCAAAACACGAGGACGTGTTTTCCCCGGAGCGGTGGGAAACTATCACCGTGCAAAATTCACTGTTTAATTATAACTTTATTTTGGACTTTACTTTAAAAATTCAACATCTGTTTCGTAATATTTTCTCACAATTTATTTCTTACTAAGTTACAAGTTTATTTTGTGATTGACACTTTTCGGACTCTATATGTGATTTCAAAGAGACAGAGTGCCACGTCTCAAGGACTGTTAATCTCTTAAAACAACAATGTGCAATTATCAGCTTTACATGTCTTGGACATCAAAGACTCATTGAGTTTATTTAATTATTTTATATATGTGAACCTTTCACTCAGCTTACTTATGTCATCACCTGTCAATTTATACTCATTGTTCAGATTCTTATAAATAATTATGTACAGTCTGGAATACGGCGGCCAGCCTCGGCCACGTCCGACTCAACCAGAGTCTTGAGTCCGGAGGCCACTACTGGCCATATCCGACTTGTTTGTAAAATGTCTGTCTGTTAAAATGTTTTAATGTTGCCATCGCTGAATCTCGGCCAATAAATACGGAATCCTTCATCACTTGGTTTATTTCTCTGGAACTGTATACTGGTGGACCTTTGGGAATACGGCAAACCTACCCTTCGTTATTACCCTACGGCCCACAGCGCGCCTACACCTTATACCCTTTACGCCAACATTCCCTCACCCGGTTCGTACTGCACACGACCGATGCAGATCCAGAAAAATTCCCTAGCACCGTGCAAATCTACATAGATAGTTTTAAATTCTCTGAATTTTAAAACTTTAATGTAACAAATGCAAAATTAATTACCATACAACTCTTGTCATAATCAGTTTGTAATCGCATACATTAATTAGCTAAAGCCAAATAAATTTTAATAGAACCTCTAGTTAGATCAGTGGTTGAAAATACAGAAGTTATACTTGTAAAAGAAGCGAAGCTTATGCATACGATTCAATTTATTTTCTTGTCTATAAAATATGATTTTAAATAGAAGAGTTATACCTTATTAAACAAAATGTAACAATGTATGTCACCTCTTTAAATTGTTAGCATGTGATAATTATAAATGTTTATATGAACTACATGAAAGCTTTTTGAGATATTTCCTTTTATGTTTTTAAGGATCATTTGTCATTTTAAAAAAAAATGTATGGGTTTGCTATGACCGATTGATGGTCAACACTTTGCGTTAAATTCTATTGTGACATCAGCAAACCCGAGAGCTACGTTAAATCCGGAAGCCTTAACATACCTGCGTTTATAGTCCCCTATCTGTTTTTGTACATGTCAGTCATATTCTCTCTCTCTCTCTCTCTCTCTCTCTCTCTCTCTCTCTCTCTCTCTCTCTCTCTCTCTTGGGAATTATGTTAGGAAGCAGCATTTCAAATTTTGGACAATATGTGGATTTCATAGCATTGATAATTAAACATACATGTACATACACAACTGATGTTAAACCAAGCTGTTCTGTGATTGGTTGAGCATTTAAGCTGATAACAATTTTTTATTTTAACAGGTTGTTTTCTTCTGTCAAATACTTATATTATACATGCAATGCTTATAGTTTGATTGCTCAAAATCATCAATTTATCATCAATCATTCAATAAATAATCACATTATAAAAAAGGTGCATGTGTTTATCAAAATTCAGCTTTGTATATTTTGCTAATACAGTTAAACTTCTGTATGTCAAACACTGATATTTCAAATACAATGGATATGTCGAAGTAATTTTTAAGTCCCAACCACTTTTTGAAGTATTTCACCCTCGATATCTCAAATACTCGGATATCTAGAACTATCTAAACAGTCCCATCTAGTTTGAGATAACGAAGTTTGACTGTTACAGTAATTAAATTTAATGCATTAATGTGATTAATTTTAAGAATAATTTAACAAAATGACATGTTTATTATTTTACTCTGAAAAGCTATTTTATCCATTTATGCATATTCCCTATCTTACTTTATTATCAATCTATTTTTTCCTCTCACTTCCAATTCAAATTGTTTATTTTGAAAAAAAAATCAATGTTGGGGACAGGTAGTGTACAAAAGATTGCCACATTTTAAATGAGTTTGAAAAAAAAATTATAGTTAAGATTAGTTTTGATTTTTAATTATTTTATATAAATACCAAATCTTAGAGTTCTTTTAAAATTTACAAAAGTACATGTCATAGCAAACAAAACTTGCAGGGTTCACTTGGGTGCACTCAAATAAGGCTGATCTAGCTGATAAAAATTAACAAGTACTTTATTAAAGTTTTTTTTTTTTTTTTTGGGGGGGGGGCATCAAAAATATGAAAACTAATTAAAATGTTGCATGCTGAGTAATTCAAAATTCCTTAATCAGTCTGTTTGTAATTGAAATGCTAGATATAGGTAACTGGTTGAAAATTACTTTCAAAGTGTTTACATAAACCTGCTATACAAATTGAAATGCTTTGAAGCTCTCTGATTGGAAGCTAACGAGAGAGAGAGAGAGAGAGAGAGAGAGAGAGAGAGAGAGAGAGAGAGAGAGAGAGAGAGAGAGAGAGAGAGAGAGGGGGGGAGCCATTAATGGACAGACAGACATACAAACTGAGAGAGTAAGACTACATATTGCTTTACCGGTACTTACATATAATATATGTCTATTAATACTCTAATCAAAACTTTGTTTTAATCTATTTCTGGAAATTGACTTACCAGCTCAAGATAGGTTTAGTCCATTGATACACATATTCGCTTCTGTCCAGACTCTTATTTTTTATTCTGCATTAGACCTCTGGAGATAAATCCCATGAAAATCTCTATTCTTTGTCCAAGTATGTGGGTATTAAGATCCATCTTTGGGCAAATATCACATACTGATGAATCTGTTCAAATAAATAAATGGATACATGTCAACATTGAAACTTTTTCCCTTACCATTTAATTAAATTTTTAAAAAAATAATTAAATTAAAACAGATTTTTTGTGTAATTCCTATTTCAAACATATTTGAAACATTAACTTCAAAATAAATGTGTAAGTAATTAACTTATATTGAAGTATTTTTCAGAATGTCTTATTTTGTAGTACCGGGTATATGTTATACAGATTTTGAGGGTAGAATTCTAAAAATGTAAAATGCAGGTAAAGGTAATAAATGATTTATATGTCTTAGGGATGTTCATTTTACTCGGTTGGCTTAGTTGATTCATTGGAGCAATTAAGTCGAGCAATGGTTAAGTACTCGTATATTTATTTGAAACTGTGTGGGCTCTTTTCAAATCAAATAATGCTACTTATATAATAAGTAGACTCCGGCTCGTGCACTATCTATCAAACCCTGATTACTCTTTAGGCAAAGTATATACATGCACAACACAATACTTATATTGTTATTATTATGCCGACTGTTAAATGTACCGACGTGCTTTGCTATAAGTAGCTGTGACGTTTGAGTGTTGACTAGTCCCTAAAAATAATCACCGGAAAAGTAAGCGTTTGTTTTTTCAAATTAATCAATTGATTTGATTGTTTATTTAATCAACAAGTTGTTGTACAAGTAATGTTTATTTAATCAACAAGTTGTTGTACAATTAAAAGTCAACAAAGGTTAATATGTTCTTTTCAAGAAATGAGAGCAGTTGACCTTAGTAAAAAAACTCGAAATGTTTAGCAGACGAAATCTCATTGAATTTTTTTCTTATACATTCATTATCAAGCGTCATCTAAAAAAGCGTTTTTGGGATCCCTATGTAGAATTTCTTTGACAAATGTTCAATCAATTTGTTCAAAAGTTTATCAGAAACTTTAACTATAAAATTACTGTCAATAATGAAGTGTTTTTAGAAAGATTAACAATTTTAATTGCTTGATGTCAGTCGTATATATCTACGTTTTATATATAAAGACACCGTCCATTCATTATCGGTTAATATAGCGTGGCGGTGATGCGTTGGACTTCAAGCTGGAATGATTGCAGCGTTGTGTTTCGAAATCTGCTGTCGCGCTTGAAAGTTTTTCATTGAAAACATTTGTCGTGCTATGGAACGCCATAATGCACCTAAAGTTTAATGCTATAAGGCAGCGATGGCGTTCAATACCGTACTCTATTTTGGAATAGTATGTTGACGCTGTATAAATCTTTTGTAAACTAAGCGAAAATAAATGTCATATATATATAGCGACAAACTGACAGGAGGCGTAATATATGTCACATACAGTAACACCATGTAATAAACTCAAAAGCATTAATTATAAAAACTCTGCTTATTCGCAGATTCGCATCGGATGCATGATTTCAAATAAGTTGAAAAGTTATTGTTATGAAAATATTCATTAGCAAATGTCATAGCTCTTTATACCTTTTTCTAAATCTGATGCTTACACATAATTGAGGTGTGTCCATATCATCTTAGGCAAATCAAATGTTACCTGTTTCATGTTATGTCATTGTCCCATGCCAATCAAAGATTATAATTATTAAAAAAACAAATGCCTTGAGATGACATCTTCTCAAGTCAAGGATTTGTGATCCACTCTACTCCTTTTCACAAGGCAATGGTTTATCATAAATCCTTGGCTTGCGAAGATGTGAGATGAATATACTGATATGATTAATACATTAATTATACTAAAATGATTATACAATTATCTAATCCAATGCATAACTGATTTGGAGTGCTCCTTATTCTACTAGTACTGACTGATTTTATTTGACTGGAAGAGGGAAGATATTTGTTATGCTACGACATACTGGTATGTCAGTGACACTGCATGTTTAGATTTATTTCTCTGATATCGGCAAATACATGTATACTGGCGTGCAACCAGTTCTCATCGAGTATCATTTCTTGCCATTACATTGTGATGTCCTTTATCAACATATAAAATCATATACGAAAAATAACATCACAATGTACTGGCAAGAACTGGTTGCACGTCAGTAGAGTTTTTAAAAAATTTCACAAGTTATTTCTGTAAAGATAGTGAAAAGTATTATTTATTTATTTATTTATCAATTATATGTAAAGATGCATGAAATTATTTCCTAAATGTCCTAAAAGGTACATGTAAAATATATCACAACTTATAGGATCAGGATGAAAAATACTGAGCAGTATCTGCGACAGTGCTTGTTTTAATAATCAACAAAAGATGCATCTTTCCACAGATTGGATTTTCAAGAACACCTGCGTGTATAAACAAACTATTAACTGAATAAATTAAAGACTAAATTACATTGAATTATCGGGCCTAGCATGATTTACACGTATATTAAACATACAAAAGTAGCATCTTGTCAACATGGTCAAGATTACATAAGAATTATATCCTTTGAGTTCCACAACAAAGTGACAGCTTGTGGAGAAAATTCGAACAATTAACAATAACAGCTGTAGGCAATTTTGTCAACGTGTTGTACATTTGGAATGAGAGTACCAAACCCCCGGATGTTTACATCAGAGAAAAGTTATAGAACGTTGTAATAAGGAATGAATGGGTAGGCGTTAGGCGATTGGCTGAATTCAGGTATGTGACAATTCTCATTTTGTAGTAAAATTATTAGTTTTTAAAATAAATGATGGAATGGGGGAATATTTTAAAGAATATAGCAACACTAGGAAAAATTGTAGGGGTGGGGTTGATTTTTTATGTAGAGTGACATTTACTGCCGATCGCTGTAAGTTGTAAACAACTGCAAATTTGACCTATAAACGCCACGGGACCCTATATTTTTTTTGTCATTTCCTGAAAGGTCTTGAATTGAAGTTTCAAATGATACCAAAGATTTGACTGAAACTATTATAGTAAAGTACTGAGAGGTCATAACATTTGTATGGAGTTCTATGGGAAAATAATTGGTAGGCTTTGCCCTATAGAGACCCTATTTTTTTTCATGTTTTCTTTCTTTAAAGTCAAACAAATGTCAATAGTTCATGATTATTTGGACAGACTTGACATTTCAATACACTTGCAGTAAAATTAGTTCATTAAATTTAAATTTTAAGATGGGAGTGGCTGTAATTTAAAATTGAGGGGGACTGGAGTATTGTATATGTGTAAAGAGTAAAATTAGAGGGACCAGGAAAGAAGAAAAAGCAAGAAATATTGGTTTGAATTCTAAATTAGAAAATATTATTGTTGATTACATGTGTAACAATTCATTTTTGCAGTTCTTTGCTTGTTTTTTAAATTTTTAAATTCATATTTAACTCATAATTGATGGGCTCAATTAAGGTCTGCTGATCATCTGTCAATAGAATTTGGACAACAATTATGTTGTAAACAAGGTTTTTTATTTGTTTTTCTTATTTTTTGTAAGCATCATATTTGCAATGCATTAAAAAATGTCTATTCTTTTCAAATTGATGACCTGATGCTATTTAATGTCAATTTAATGTCATCTTAATGTTTATTTTTCAGCAGATCTTCATTGTTCGGGTATTCTGCATCTGGACCAGCAGAGTGATTTGGATCAAATACTGCCTCCCATGCTTCCCAGCTATCCACGTAGAGGAGTTCTGCAGTCTTTTCCCTCGCCTAAATGGTCTTGACCTGAGTAAGGTTGATGTACAAGACGGTCTCACCCACACGCCCTGAAACTACCGCAGTTGTCAACATCTAGTGCCTTCACCTGGTAATTAAGTTACCATGTTTCATTTTTTTATCCCTAGATTTGTGATTGTGAGTGTTTAGCCAGGAGTACATATGGTCATGAATGAGTGTCTCTCACCCCCCCCCCTTTTTTTCTCCACCCACTCCTCTTAAGAGAGGGGTGGGGAGGGGAGTGTTACACATGTTTATTGCACATGAATGGGAAATTGGGGTTATGACACATTGGACTCATGTCAGCCTAGTATGGGGTATATGTTATTGGAATGATTATGTTTTATGAGTTTAGTAGGGGCATTTTGTAAAGTTTTCATGGTTAAAATTGCTTGAAACTGTCAACAGTGTCCATTGCAAGATAGCAGTTTTTAGAGTTACTTCCCTTAGACTAACTGACTGAGTGATTCAGAATTTCAACATGATGTAATTCTATTTATTTGGACTGACTGTATGAAATTTTTGATGAGTTACTTGAATTATGTTATGACTGCATAAATCACATTTGGCATTACATGTTATTACATGTATTTACATGTAATAGTGTTTATTTAAGTACCCCACCCTTGACAGATCATTAAATTCTGTATTTATGTGTGTAATCAGAATGTATATATTTTATTTGTAAGGAATATATGAAAAAATTTGATGTATTAACATTGTTTTGTGCAATGAATAACTTATAACTCTGATTTTTCCTCTTTCATGCACTTATGATGATCTCCATTGTTCAGCCGCCTCAGCTTTGGAAGATGATAGTGGCAGGGCGGTGGGGTCATTTTGCCCCATATTGATGCTGTCGGACAGTCGGTAGCCATCTGATTCATCACGATGGACATTCTTCTATATAATGAAGGTAAACTTTTCAGCATACTATCTTCTGTCTCTGTACTTGGAGGCGCATTTTGTGATTTGACACTAGAATAGTTACCCCTCTTGATTTTTGACATTGGCAAGAACTTGGCCTTTTCTAGATTTATTTTTCAATAATTTTACAATTAAACAGTTCTGTTCATTACCCCAGGTACCTAGCTCTAATATTATATCAAAATTATGTCCTTTTTCGTTTGCTAGAATAGTGTTTTAAAGAAAGATAAGGGGGCACCTGCTAGTTCTGTAAGCTGCATTACACTGGGGGGTGGTGATATTGTTCGCACATGCTCAATCAACAGGAAAGGCCTGATTAGAATTATTTGGCTTATTAGAATCAATAATGGATGATTGTTCATGATATGAACATTTTTTACCAATTTGTCAGTATAAAGCATGTATATTTTGATTAATTTACTAGGATTTCATCAATTTTAGGAGGTTTTCTTAAAACCTGGGTAGAATATACCCTTATTAGGAAATTAATAAAATTTTGACACTTTATCATATAGATAATACCAATACTCAAAAACAAGTAGTAAACAAACTATTTTATTGATTCCAGGCACTAATTATATACAAATAGATTCAGAGGTCTGAATGTCATTCACTCCCTGTAACGCCAGCATCTGCAGCATGATGTCATCAATTGAGCTAGTGACAACATCCATGACATTGGACTCATGGGACTCAAATTTCATACATAAACTCAGGTAGGTCTAAAGTCTTTAAAAAATAGCAAATGGACTAATTCTGAGGTAGGTAAGATTCTAAGTATAGGAATGAGAGTACCAAACCCCCGGATGTTTACATCAGAGAAAAGTTATAGAACGTTGTAATAAGGAATGAATGGGTAGGCGTTAGGCGATTGGCTGAATTCAGGTATGTGACAATTCTCATTTTGTAGTAAAATTATTAGTTTTTAAAATAAATGATGGAATGGGGGAATATTTTAAAGAATATAGCAACACTAGGAAAAATTGTAGGGGTGGGGGTTGATTTTTTATGTAGAGTGACATTTACTGCCGATCGCTGTAAGTTGTAAACAACTGCAAATTTGACCTATAAACGCCACGGGACCCTATATTTTTTTTGTCATTTCCTGAAAGGTCTTGAATTGAAGTTTCAAATGATACCAAAGATTTGACTGAAACTATTATAGTAAAGTACTGAGAGGTCATAACATTTGTATGGAGTTCTATGGGAAAATAATTGGTAGGCTTTTCCCATTTATAAACACGAACGACCACCTTATAATAGGAATCATGTACTCACCACTGAAAAACAACTGTCTCAGACTCTTAATTTGATATATAATCTCCGAACACATGACTTCCTTCGAAAATATAGGTTTTACGGTGTCTTGACCAATGGCTGATTCGCCCCGGGTCATTTTGTCCTAACTATTTTGATGTATACTTACTTGTACATTATCGCGGTGGTATCAGTTTCGTGATGTGATTTATTCATATACGCTCAGAATTTCGTTTTACATCTTACCTTCTTCTAAGAGTGCATGGAAGAATTGTACATGTACACAGAGGCATAATATTATGTTAGTTATGTCTCTATTCAGAGCGAATATGATATTTATTCCATAAAATTAAACACTAGATGAGGAAAATAGCTTCTGTTCTCATATTTTGCAATTTTAGTGCTGTTTAGAAGTAAAGTTGAGATAAAACTTGGTATATTGTTACACAACATTGCATTTGATGTTTATAATTTATATACAAGTACAATGTATATGTGTATATATATATCTATTTAAATTTTTTGTTCCGTTTTAAATTTTGTTTAATTTACAAAGTAAACTTGTAGTCAAACAACAAGAAAGTAAAACTTAGTATGACATGTCCAGATGTAGTTAATTACATGTAAATCTGGCATGTATGTACATGTGTTAGCATATATATCTCTATGAATAAACGTACACATATCAATTTGACCGTGTTTACTATAACTTTGTTCTAGAGCTTCTTTAAAATTTTGTTTTTATATTAAAGCAATACAGCTTCTGCCTTCTTCAAAAATATGATTAATGAAATGCTAAAATTTAAATTCTTATCATTATTTGTGTTTTAACAACAACAACTTCAGCCCCACCCCACTCCCAAAAAAAAATACTATTTACTATATGAACTACATTATTCAAAGATAAAGCTGATGAATTGTTATGAATGACGTGGAGATACATGTACAAATTTGGTGTTACATGTTTCCACAGCATGTATATAATTTATAATCAGCGAGACTTAGAGTCAGAGTGAGTGAATCCATTGCTTCAAAATGATTATATTAAATAACAACATTGTCTTGTTTGTATCTGTCTCATGTTTATATCATTGTTTATTTTTCATATTCTATAATTGTCTGATCTTTGAACACGTTCACCAAAACTTCTTTTGACCAATAAACAAGCACATTGTATTGTAACAAAAATAGTTAGTAGCAAATTCACAAGGGACGAAAGCACCCGTTACCTATTTTGAAAGTACTCTATCGATTTTCATCCATTGTTTAAAAAAATATCTACATTGCTCATTTTCTTCAAGAACTAGACATATAGTAAAGCGGTGTTCATAAAAGAAAACACAAATGCAAAATAGAATAATTATTACATTACTTCAATAGAATGGTTTTGCTGTATAGTCTGACCAGGCAAAATCACCGTACACTTACACTTTATATTGAAGCATAGTTTTACGATAATAATCCTGTAACTCATTGTTAAAACATACCTAGTATATATTTTCCTAATTTAATTTTTTCTCCTTACTTTCAGACCGTAGAAAGTTTCCATTGGAAACCGAAGAAGTTAATCATATGAATATAAACAAATGAGTCTAGATCTAGTGTTATACATGTATTTATATATATATATTTATCTTTCGCCTTGGTCTTATATAATCCCCATTTTTTTCAATGTTTATATATCTAAATGTAGATAATTATTAACATCGTCTAAATAAACAAACACGATATAATGAAAGCACATTATCAATATTACAATATAAGTAAAGTCGTTGTTTTAAGCAAGTGGGAATAAATGATGAAGATTTTAGTACAAAAGTTATCTATTATAAATGTTTTACAATGTAAATATTTTGTTAATAGATAGAATCTATCCAGCTCGTAGTTTAGAAAAGGAAATGCATTCGTGATTTGTTGTTAAAACGACTTTAGAAGCGATACACGTGTATCATTAATTGATTTCTTAAAGCCATCATTCGAAACTAAATCATAGAATTCAAAAACTTACCTTTAAACAGCACTGTGACATCAAATATTCAAGGAAGAGGTCACTTGTAAGTCACAACATATTTCACTTCCGCCATTATAAACAACATCCGATATGACATTTGCGCATGCGCAGATTTTTCTGTGTAAAGGGGGAAAATGGAGCATAAAATTTCACACACACTGTGTAAAAAAAATTAGGAAATTGGTGTCAAAGAAACACTCATATTTTTTTTATTTTTTCTGATGAAATTTAGTGAGAGGAACACGAAAATGACGTTATTTCAACTGAACACCTGAGTTCGGGTGTCCATTTGATTTTCAGGTGATAAGTTGATTGGTGTGTAAACTTGGTATTCGGCCAACTTCACAGGGCTTACAAACACACACAGCGTGTGTGTGTGTGTGTGTGTGTGTGTGTGTGTGTGTGTGTGTGTGTGTGTGTGTGTGTGTGTGTGTGTGTGTGTGTGTGTGTGTGTGTGTGCGCGCGTGCGTGCGTGCGTGCGTGCGTGCGTGCGTGCGTGCGTGGCGTGCGTGCGTGCGTGGCGTGCGTGCGTGCGTGCGTGGCGTGGTGTGTGTGTGTGTGAGAGAGAGAGAGAGAGAGAGAGATATGCCTAACTGATGGGTTTTTTCTGCGACGATGTTACAACACTGCACTTTCCCTATATCTTGGGGCATTTTTCTTCTTCAATAAACACGTGTTATAAATGCATTACAAAATACTTTTTTTCATCGATATATTTCTTCAATTTTCAAGACATAGAAGTTGCAAATTATATGGTTTTGCTATATGTGAATTGGTATCATTAACGTCAAAAGTTATAAATGTATTTTCACACTTATTTTATAAATTCATCCAATACGAAGTAGATGTCAACACTTTTTTCATACTTTTATTCAGAAACAAATACAGTTAATTGTGAGGTAGTATCTCCTTAGAGACCCTCTAAATATATCTTCACCTGAGTGTCAGGGGCCCCCTTGATCAAATAATATATAAATAAATTTTTAATATTTTTTATCATATTAGATTTTTGATTGGAGAAAAATATATCGGACATACACTCACAATTGCACAAATATATATTTATGTATAAATATAAATATCACTTTTTAATATTTTTTAATTATTCCTTAAAGGTTTCGATTGAAGAAAAATATACGAGTTAATTATACATGTATACACACAACGGCACATATTCTAATATATATATATATATATATATATATATATATATATATATATATATATATATATATATATATATATATATATATATATATATATATATATATATATATATATGTATAATAATTTAAAAAAAATATACATATATTTGTAGAACATACATGTTCAATGTAATCAAAACATTAAACAATTATGCGGTAGGACTACATTTGGCCTCAACATTCACAGTCCCATTTTACTTACTGTATAGATGTGCATTATGTCCGTTCTGACAAGCTATATAGAGATCTAGAGGACTCGTTCCGTTCTTCTGATATAAATTAATGTCTGCTCCTTTACTCAATAAAAGTTGTGCAGTGCTATCATGTTCGTTTTGACAAGATATATAGATGACTGGCTCCGTTTTTCCTGCATAAATTCCATTATTCAACTAGAGACGAGCTCGTTGCAAGCAACAATTAGGTCTTCCGTCGTAGCTGCGTCATACTTGTGACGTAATACAAATAATTGATACATGATCATGGTACAATATTAGATGTATAAACACTGAGTAAAAGAAACAAAGTTCTATACTACACGTATAAAAGCAAATACAAATCTTTAAAGCTATACACACTATAATTTACGTCAATTTTGAATGACAGTGAAAACGCATGTGTTTGTCTACTTATAAAAGTTATCCTTAATCTGTAAATTACACTGGTGATTTCCATCTCGTTACAAAGAGATAGATTTTTGATTGTTTATTTTCCTGCCAGGAAAATATACCTTTTCATGAATATTGATGAAGGAAGAGCTAAATCCACCTCATTGCGCATGTCCGCGGAGAACTAAGTGGTCGTTATTGTCTGCCTAATTAAATATCCAACTTGATTTTAAGTATGCTTAACAGTTGTTGATTTGAAATACATACATGTATAATGAGTAAAATACGTTTGTCATTCACGATACCCTTATTTCTGCATTAACACTTATAGGATCTATAAATAGCACATAGGGGAAAACACAGGTCTACGTCATTTTTTAAAGGAAGTATTCATATCTACTCACATTTTGTTTTTTTTTCTTTTGCTTGTACTCGTATATCGGACAAATTTATGCTTTACTGAAAATATCCTTTCCCTTGTGAAACTATCACACTTATGAAGATGTTGACCCTTCACCAGTTGTGGTATGATAGACTAAATTTAGCTGTCGATATCGCGTGATAGATTGATATTCACGAGGAGGCATTACTTTCCTGGCAGGAAAATAAATATTTTTTATTGTTTAATATTTGATATATTTGTTACGTGATCGAATTGAGCATTATAATTAACAGCATAAAGGTAACTTTTATTAGTAATCAAACACATACATTTTCCCCTTTATTCAAAATTGACGCAAATTATAGCGTGTATAGCTTTAAAAGTTGTCTATAGTTTGATTCGCCGCATGTTGTTTTATGCATCTGCATTTTATTTTGAAAAACTTATTTATATCATCATAATTGACCTAATATAGACAGAATATGGACGACAATTATATTTACACAGTGGGTATGCCCGGCATGAAGATAAAAAAGACCAAACATTTTACACGCATTTTTATCGAACGCAAGCTCCAATGAATCTTTTAGTATATATGAGGAAATCCTGGAAATTTTACAGGGGGTTTTGAAGTTCGAGGAGGGGGAGCATGCGCGGATCAGATTTTTTTCCGGGGGTAGGGGTTAAGGGTCTGACGTTTATTTGAGTTTGCCAGGGGATGTCCGAGGCATATTTTTGGTAATTTTATAATGTACATGTAGTTGAAAGAAATTTTGCGGGGGTGGGGTGAGGTGGGATCTGAAACTCTCTCCTTTTAGATCCGCGCATGGGGAAGACCGATGCCGGTAATTTAGCGGTAATTTTTGACCATTTTTATTTAATTAATCCTTTTCAAAATTATCGGACTGCCAATTTTACCTTTAAACGCAGTTAAAACTTAAAATACGAACCATTTAGTGTCGGTGAGTATTCTGCCAACATGCGTCAGCTAACGAAAGAAATGACAATATTCAAGAACTTCGATGGACAATCAGGGTCCAAGGTCGTCCATCCGATTCTTTTTCAGACTAAGAGCTACAGACCTGCAGTTAGAGATTGATTATGTCAATTTATTTTTTCTCAAAGAATCAGTTTTTTTAACCAATAAAGTTTTACCTTAAAAAAAAGAAAGAAATCGGGCACAATTTTCAATGTTATCATTTTACAATTTAATAAGGGGAATAAAGAAAATGAGTAATTTCCGATATGAAGTCAAGCATATATTTCCATATTATGATTGACTTAAAGCATGTTGGAAAAAAGAAATATTGTATCTAGCAGTTAAGCGCAGATCATGCATTCCTCTATGGTTTTCACAATTACATGTATTAGTTACTACACCTACTTACTTAAGGAGAAATACATTTCCTTAGAGATAATATTGGTAACTTATAGTTAACAGTTAAGTTGCAGCTTGTCTTCTGTCACATGCAAGCAAGTGTGTAATCCTGATTTAAGAATAGGTATCAAGGCCGGGGGGGGGGGGGGGGGGGGGGTCGTCGCAACAAGGTTATGTACTAGCGTACTGGAGTGAACATTGTTAATTAATAATTGATGTTGAATTATTATTAACAAAACAAATCATAAATTTATAATAACTTGCAGTCTGGCAAGTTAACTGGAAGAACTAAAATGCCAGGGTCTTTTGTTTCCTCTATCTGCTGGACGATTTCATTAGTCTTAAATTAGTAGGGTGTAAGAATGCCCGCCTACTAAATATACATGCTTTAAAATTAATTAAATCGTTTTTTATACCTACCAAAACCCTCACGGAAGAATCCATTCTGACCAATGGAAATTTCATTTACAAGACTCCGGTCCAGAATGTCTCATTCATGAATTTTTTCGCAGTTATAGTGGACTAGTCCAAAAAAGGAACTTTTGAGACACATCATACAATATGAACATGTACCGTGAATGCAGTTTACTTTGCGTCTTTTTTCTTATTTTGAGAGTCCTTTTTATCATTGCTTGAAAATGACGGAAAGGCCTTGAATATTGTTATCTTTATGTCATATAACATGTGAAACTGTTTTCATTCCACCCACAAGCTTAAGCTTGAAATAATAACAAAATATTAATGAAAACAATATAAATAGATGTCATAAAATCCTTTTCAAACGACATATTGCCACTTGAATCTGCGCGTCTTTTTAATGAATTTATGAACAGCGGCAAATTCTAAAATGCATTTTTAAAGGTAGTGTTAGCTGCAAGTCTGTAGCCCTTGTATGAAAAGTTTCGGATGGTAGTCAATTTTTCCAGACCGAGAGCTACATGTATGCAGCTAAGTTAACTAATAATGCTTCCGATGAAATACTTTGTTTAGTAATGCAAGCTTTTAAGAAATCAATACTTATTTGTTTAAAAAACACTCCAATACTTCGTTTTAAATTCGCTATTTGTAGAACAAGCAGAACCAGCATCAGTTCGACCCTCACCATATACATTGTTCTAATCTAATAGCCCTATATAAAGCATTGCATTGCTTTTCATGTACACAGTATCTTTTAAAAATTTAACACTTTAAGTGTTTGTCTATATGGCTATTAATCTATATGTAAACATCGCATACACACGTGATTCAAGATACCCGAAACGGAAAACGGTAAAGAATTCAGTCATTAAGTCTACATTTTATTTAGGAAGATAGTGAATACAATTATAAAGTACAATTTATTTAATTACCTCTTTAAAATTGTGTATGTAATTAATAATTTATAAATTGCTACTGAATGTTGTTTGATATTTTCGTTTGTAGATGTTTTGCAAATAAAAAACGCGAAACGCGGGGCAAGTCATAATTAATATCCCTAATAACCGTAACTTAAAGGATATATCGCATGTTTTTCAATTTTAGGAATTTTTTTTATTAAAATCATTCTATACTTATTAAAAATGAAGTTTATTATCGTTTTCATAAAATAATCTGGCTAATTCGTGAGTTTGAAAGCGATATGCATATTTTCTCTCTCGATCTACCCGCCATGATGTGTAACGTCATATGCGACCTCGAGCGAGAAGGTGCTGTTAGCCATCTTTGTAATTGGATTAAATTTAAACGACAATTAAACTAATTATGACCTATTAAATTGCCAATAACGGGGCATGATGGTGTTTTGTGCTTCCTGCGGGTGTTCTAGCCGTAAAAAATGGGGATTTGGACTGTTGTTTTTGTTTTGTTTCCCTTACGAAAATATGCGGAAATCTTGCGACAAATAGGGGTTTATCTGTCGATGAGAGGATATATAAATAAACATTCAATTTAGTTTCATAAATAAATCGAATTTATTTTTCAAAGAGAAAAAAAATAGAAGTTTATGCACAGGAACCTGTGTACAAAACGCAAGTTCATCGGAGACAAAACATAACAACTGAGCAAGAGACGACGCCATTTTGGATATTGCCTCGCTTCATTAGCTGTTTGCTTATTGTTATTATTAAACTATACGTTCATGTATGCGTCGGTTTTTAATAAAATTAATGATTTCTTCATTCATAGCTCACCGCTGAAGAAATCATAATTGAAGTACAGGTGGTAAGATTTCTGTGAGTTTTATTTTTCTGTGGGAAATTTGTGGGATATTGAATGTTTAAGCGAGAAATAAACAGTTTATTGATATACATTTTTACGTAAATAGATTAAAAATACGGAGATTGGATCTTACAGAAAAAAATAATATTAAAGGAAAACGTTTTTGCCTGCTGTTATAATATACAATGTATATAAATATACAGTGTAATATGACGTAAACAACCTTAGAAAGTTGTGACCAGTTACGGCCAAAGAAAACACTTCTTGTGCACCACAGTTTTACAATAATGAACATTCTGAGTCGTTAGGAACGCCAGAAAGCATGACTATTGTATATTTTAATATAATAAACACCTTTAACCAATTTATTTGAGCTAAAATTCTTACTTAATTGTGTTTACAATGTTTACACGTCGATCAATTTGATCGTTATTGCCGACTTCATCGTCGCTTCTTCCGCTATATCATCGTTTTTTATCAGTACTGGTGGCTCAAACATGTACGACTGCATAATAAGATTCTTTTAACGCGGATAGGTTACGGCAACTCCGAGTTTAATGACCGTCAAAATTATGATCAATTTTAAAACTGTTTATTTTTATGAAAACAGTGCGAAATATTAATACCAAGTGAATGTGTTCACCAAGATATTAATTTTCTACTTCGGAATCGACTCGATCTTTGAAGCTGCCGGGCCATGGTATCACGTGACAGTTAAAAATAGATCACTTTTTTACCTTAACAAAAAATCAAAAAGTGTAACACTACCCCGAAGTTCATTTGCATGTTTGATACAATAATTCCATCGGCAATTAGTTCATGTTTATTAGTATTACTGCTAGAATCATATTGTTCATCGCATAAAATAAATATTGTAAATATTTATCGGAAACCCTCTCAACTTCCATAATTTCATTGAAAATACTACGTATTTTTCATTTTAAGCAACGAAGCACCGGATTCTAGCTGCACTTTTCAAGTAGTTTAGGTCATATACCGTTGATATGTACCACGCAGCAATGTTAAGGCGTCCTGATGCTAAAATACGGCTGGAAAACGATATTATTTGAATCATCGCAAAAATACTTTGACCGGGAGTATTTCTTAAAATATATGTTACATTTATTGACACCGATGTTAAACATTATATTTGATGCATTTTGTGACGTCATATGTTCTTTGTAATCACGTGCCGGGCGAATCCTAGGATTGCAAACGATCTTTTTAAATCGCATCGGCGCAGGAGATTAATGACATTAAATCAAACATATTTTTAAGAAAAATCCTTTGTTAAGTCATATACTTTGAATTTTCTTGCTCGGGAAAGAAATAGATATTTCGTTTATCATAGATATTGTTGAAACATTCCAGAAAGTCTTCATAATAATGCACATTTTTACTAATCAAAAGCGATTTACAAAAAATTGGGGTTAATCCGTAGGTTTCCGTAGCACGATTCACATTGGAACTTATATTCTATACCAATTTTACGTAAAATATTCTAAAATTATGTTGATCTTTCACCTGCGCCAAGCTGGTTTTACATGCATTAAACTTTCTTCATTCAGTTGTTTACACGTAGCAGGGAGAGTCTCCAAACCACTAGTTTATAAATTGTCTTTTACTTATAACGAAGCTTTACAACTGCCGATTATTTGATACTGGTTTTTAATATAAAGGAATTCTGTACGTCCAGCATTAACGGCAGCATCTATGTAAAGGAAACATGCGGTTTTATAGTGGTTTGATGTAATTCACTTTTAACGTTGAGATATACATTCCCTGGGAACTATCGAGAGGAATGCAGATCGTGACGTCAAAGTTAATTATGACGTCATATCGTATGAAGTGACTTTCTACACATCGCTGTAAAATCCATCGGGAAGCCTTAACATCCCCGCGCAAAGTAATCTTTCATAATATCCGGGGTAGTGTTACACTTTTGCCTTTTTTTGTACACACTGACAGAGGAAAGGCTGGTCAAGCCATATAAATGTCGATCTGCTTACCTTATAACACTCGCTGATTATACAAAATACCCATGCCTGTATTACCTGATTATATCCTAACTGACACTCATCTAATTCTTAGGTATCTGTATTTAATAAGTCTTATTTCGGCATTGTTTACACTGCATTTCGATGATTTGTCTCCCGACATGATCTTCTCTATCAAACATGCTTGTGACGTCATCAATGATAATTATACGTAATAAAGAGAAATCGAAGATGTATTCAGTTAAAAGAGTTTCTAGTGATATTTTATGCCTGACCTTTTTATAATTTAAACCAGAGATAAAGTTAAAATCAACATGTTTCTGAGTGAAATATGACATCATGCTGCTTATTGTGACGTCATATCGATCAGAGGAATTTGATCGCTGAGAGTTGCCTTATCATACCCGCGAATTTAGTCAGCATGTAAAATAAACAACGTACATGGTGAGTAAATGTCAAAGATAATGCTAATCCTACAATTTGTTTACAATCAGCTGTTCGAAGAAGGTCGCTTGTGACGTCACTGTACCACGTGATACGCTATCTAATTAACGAGTTTTTGAACGATCGGGGCTATAATTTAAATTGATATTATGGCTAATTACCGCTTTTCTACCGTTAACAAACTGTTAGAAGTAATTATGTGTTACACAAGGAAGCCAAAAAATGTAACATGTCCCATACTTTAGAAACATGCGATATGTTCTTTAAAATAAGCGGCTTTGGATTCAATTATTATCGTATACGAATATTAAGTTCATTTTTTTTTAAATCATCACCACGATGATAATATTATCTTCATCGTGAATCAGTATTTTGTTTTGCTTTAAATTAAAGAAATGTTCTATCGGAAGAAATCCCGTGTTCGTTTAAATTGCCAGCGTACATTTGTCGTGTCAGTAATACTATGCATAATATGACGGCCGTGTATTGTAGAAAAGTTGATTTTAACTAGAGACGAGCTCGTTGCAAGCAACGATTAGGTCTTTCGTCATAGCTGCGTCATAGTTGTGACGTAATACAAAAAAATGATACAGTGGTAGCAACGTTATTGTTGACAAACGACACGCACGATTCTGATACACGAACGATCACGCACGATACACGAACGATCACGCACGATACACGGACGATCACTTGCTTACTGAATCTTCACGATACACGAACAAAAACGATAAAACACGCAACCGAACGATTCTACACCATTAAACACGCGAAATCTAAATTAATTTTTAAGATTAGAATTAAGGAAACGTATTACTTTATTTTGTATTGCTTTATGTTTGTGTGTTATTGAAAAGCGGCATGTACTTTAGTCATGCACTGTTTTGTAACACTTTTACACATCCATACACAAATATAAAGGATTCACACACAAATTAATATTTTTGTCTCCATAACGAATATTAACTTATATCATAAGTTAAAGAAAATTAAGTGTAATAGAAATGAAGATAATGCATAAACTACACGAAATTATTTACATACAAGTTGACTGTTTATGTAATTTAATTCTCTTACGTACGATTTAATTATGCGGGGTACAGGTAAATTTGTTATCTTGTTCCATATTTTTCGATTTCTCACATCCAATATTTTCATTTTTTACAGTACATAATTGATTTATTTCTATTTATTCTAAGTTTTAAAGCGTCTAAATAAATTTTATTTCAAACAAATGTGTATACAATCTAATAGATAATAATGCGTATCATATTCTCATTTGAAAGAAAAACGTTGGGAATAATCGTTTAGTTTAAAACGGGGAATGGGTAAGCATGGCCGCTTTCATTCAACGTGTCGCTTTTGCTAATATTATTGAAATTATTTGTCAAGACACAATTGATGCTTGATATAGGCTGATTATAAAATTAAGCAAAACTAACTCGACCGAACAAAGGATTAAATGAGCTATGGCAATAAAAAAAAATGTATTTAACGACAAAAACGAGAATGAATGTTAACAACTGTCAATGTTCTTATTTAAAAAAGTTTTAAATTCACATTGCTCTACAAAAACTACTTGTCTTTGTTTTAAGAATAAATTCTGGCATTCCGTAAAAAAAGTTACAAAACGAAAAAACCGCACGATCACGCACGAACACGCACGGTAAAAAACACAAACCAATTTTCCTGATACACGCACGAACCCGCACGTTACACGAACGATCACCCACGTTACACGAACTATTTAACACGATTGGCTTGTCAACAATAACGTTGTTACCACTGTAGCTGACCATGGTACAATATTAGATGTATAAACACTGATTATAAGAAACAAAGTATCATACTACATGTTTATAAGCAAATATAGATTTTAACACGTTGTCTATAGTTTGATTCGCCGCATTTTATTCACAGAGTGGGACTGTGGTTATGCCCGGTAAAAAGACCATAAGCAAACATTTATCGAACGCAAGAGCCAATGAATCATTTAGTATACATGCGGAGATCCTGGAAATTTTACAGGGGTGGGGGTGGGTTTGAAGAATAATTTTCTTTTTCGAAGAGGGGGAGCATGCGCGGATCAGAATTTTTTTTCGGGGTGGGGGTTGAGGGTCTGACGGTTATTTGAGTTTGCTAAGGGATGTCCGAGGCATATTTGGTAAGTTTATAATGCACACGTAATTGAAAGAAATTTTGCGGGGGGAGGGGGGTCTGGAACCCTTTCCCTTTCCTTCTAGATCCGTGCATGCAGAA
Source organism: Magallana gigas (assembly GCF_963853765.1). Lineage (NCBI taxonomy): Eukaryota > Metazoa > Mollusca > Bivalvia > Ostreida > Ostreidae > Magallana > Magallana gigas. Next base: position 45,157,851 of record NC_088856.1, read on the forward strand.
GACTGATGCCGGTAATTTTATTGTAGTTTTAACCTTTTTTATTTAATTATATATTTTCAAAGTTATCGAAATGCCAATATTACCTTTCAAAGCAGTTAAAACTTAAAATACGAACCATTTAGTCTCGGTGAGTATTGCGTCTGCGTACGAAAGAAATGGCAATATTCAAGAATTTTGGATGGACGATCTGGGTCCTAGGTCGTCCATCCGATTCTTTTTCAGACTAAAAGCTACAGACATGCAGTTAGAGATTGTCAAACTCTTATTGATTATGTCAATTTGTTTTGTCTCAAAGAATCATTTTTTTAATCAATAAAGTTTTACCTTAAAAAAAGAAAGAAATCGGGCTCAATTTTCAATGTTAGCATTTTACAATTTCATAGTCTAATTAAATTTCAAGAAACAACTCGTCTTTATCCGAAATATTGTATGGAAAAAAGTGCCCCCTGCTTCACCCCCCCCCCTCCCCCCGATTCAACGTACCTAAATTTTCCGATATGAAGTCAAGCATATTTACCGATATGAAGTCAAGCATATATTTTCTGAATATCATAGACTTAAAGCATGTTGAAAAAAAAGAAATATTGTATCAAGCAGTTATTATGCGTAGATCGTGCATGCATTTCTCTACGGTTTTTACAATTACATGTATCAGTTTCTACACGTACTTACTAAGGAGAAATACATTTCCAAAGAGATGATATCGGTAACTTATAGTTCATTTAACAGTTAAGTTCCAGCTTGTCTTCCGCCGCATGCAAGCACGAGTGTAATCCTGATTTAGAAATAGGTATCATGACCGGCGGGGGTTGTAATCGCAACAACATTGTGTCCTAGCGTACTAGAGTGTACATTCATTTTTAATTTACAATTGATGTTGAATTATTATTAACAAACAAAATCATTTATTCATTATAACATGCAGTCAAGTTAACTGGAAGAACTAAAATGCCAGGGGGTTTTGTTTTCTCTATCTGCTGGACGATTTGATTTATCTTAAATTGATAGGGTGTACGGATGCCCGCCAACTAAATACACAATTATGCCCACACGTCAACCGATTACAAATGGCTGTAATATGGATTTATAAATCGTTCTAAAAGATTGAATCTGATATATCATTGTTAACAATTCAAAACTTTGAACGATTAAATTGGTTTTTATACTTACCCCGACCCTTACGAAATAATCAATCCTGACCAATGGAGATTTTATTTACATGACTCCGCGCCAGAATGTTTCATTAATTTTTCGCAGTTATAGTAGAAAAAAGGAACGTTTGAGACACATCATACAATGTGACCATATACCGTGAATGCAGTTTACTTTGCGTCTTTTTTCTTATTTTGAGAGTCCTTTTTATCATTGCTTGAAAATGAGAGAAAACCTTGAATATTGTTAATCTTTATGGCATATAACATGTGAAACTGTTTTCATTCCACCCACAAGCTTGAAATAATGAAATAATTTTAATGAAAACAATATAAATAGTCGTCATAAATCTATATCTAACGACATATTACCACAAGGATCTGCGCGTCTTTTTAATGAATTTATGAACAGCGGCAAATTCTAAAATGTATTTTTTAAGGCAATGTAAGTCCTAGTATGAAAAATTTCTGATGGGAGTCAATTTTTCCGGGATCCTGACCGAGAGCTACATATATGCAACCAAGGTAACTAATAATGCTTCCAATGAAAAACTTTGTTTAATAATGAAAACAATACTTATATTTGTTTAAAAAATAACACCCCAATACTTCGTCTTACATTCGCTATTTGTAGAACAAGCAGAACCAGTATCAGTCTGACCCTCACCATATACATTGTTCGAATTTAATTGCCCTAGCATCGCATTGCTTTGCATGTACACAATTTATTTTAAAAATTAAACACTTAAAGTGTTTATCTTTATGGCTATTAATCTATATCTACATATAACGTACATACTGATTCAAAATAACCCAGACGGAAAACGGTAAAGAATTTAGTCATTGAGTCTACATTTTAAAGAACTTGTAAAAAAACACATTGTTGGTCTGAATGTTTGTTAATATGTCAATCTATCAATATACAGTTTGTTGCTAAGGCTACAGCGTATTTGATGAACATTGAACAACATTTTTTTCATGCCACTTTTTTCCATGTAAGATAGCGAGTACAATTATAAAGCATTTATAAAATTCATTAAAAATTACCTCTTTAGAATTGTGTATGGAATAAATAATTTATAGAGTACTGCTGAAGGTTGTTTGGTATTTCCGTTTGTAGATGTTTTGCAAATAAAAAAACGCGAAATGCGGGGCAAGTCATAATTAATATCCCTAATAACCCTAACTTAAAAGTAGCGGCTTCAGATTCAAATATTTTAGTATACGAATAACAAGTTCACTTTTTAAAATCATCTCCACGATGATAATATTATCTCCATCGTAAATCAGTATTTTGTTTTGCTTTAAAGGGGCATGGTCACGGTTTTGGTCAAAAATGATTTTCCCAATTTTAGTATTTACAATGCTTCAGAGAGGCATATTTTATAGGCAACCTAAATTTGAGTCTCATTTGTTGAGTTATAAGCGAGTTACAGAGCTTAAAATGCTCCGCTATGTAAACAAAGCGTTTGATTACATTTTGAACGTTGAAGTAAAAATTTCATTTTTAAACCTAAAACGAGAGGAATTTTATATCTATGCTTAAAATAAAAAAAAATAGACAAATAAGCTGGAAAAAGATTTCTTACTGGAATATGAAACGTATGTAAACTAAAACGGGACACGAGCCTTGTTTACATGACAAAGAATTGTGAGCCCTGTATCTTGCTTATAAATCTACGTGACCATGCCCCTTTAAAAGAAATGTTCTATCGGGAGCAATCCCGTGTTCGTTTAAATTGCCAGCGTACATTTGTCATGTCAGTAATACACATTGTGCTTTATATGAAAGCCGTGTACATACGTATTGTAGAAAAGTTGAGTTTAATTACCATGCATTGGAACCATTTTATTAACACATCTCCCAGTACTGAAACAATTCAAAATGTCTCCGTTACAGTAAAACATTGGGGCGTTAAACATGTGTACGTCCAGCTCTACAAGCACATGCATGTCGTCTAAGCGACGGCCTGAATACAGCTAGCGATTCTCCTATCGATCGGTTACCTGAATCTCGTAATGCATCCCCACAAAAATGGACTGAACTGACAACAATTATTTCTGCAAATGTGATTATAAATTAGGAAAACATTAAATCGAATACTACGGAAGGATTCAAAATCAATTTCTTTACAACTTTGCTTCAATAATGCATTAGAAATTTTTATTCCTTTACAAGTTATTGACAAGAAACTTTTGAAGCCTCTAACTCCCTAATTATAGGGGCCAGGCCCTTTTTCTTATACCAAATGAAAGGTCTCGGTAAGAACTTTTAAAATACATCTTATAACAAATTATTATAAGATAGAAAACTAAAACGGAAAATATGCTAATTTTTTTGCATTTTTTTCTAACCTTTGTTCCAACATCTATACCACTCTTTTTATTTGCATTTAAATAATAAATAAAATATGTCTCGCACAAATTCAATAAATCAGCTTGCAAACCAGCCTATCTTTGAGACTCTGTCCGTCATCATTAAAGCCAAACCCCCCTGGACAAAAGAAGTCGTTAAATTTTACTAAAAAGGGAATAACTCAAAACCGGATGGGGATTTTCCTCGACTAAAATATGCAATGACAAAATCGCGCGGCATGTTATCAGACCTGAACATTTCAAAACAATCGGTGAACAAACGAGCGAGATATTAAGGATCAAAGTTGGCGTCTAGAAGAAAAAAATAATAAGACATCTGAAATTTTTTCAGAATAATAGTAAAGTCTTCCACTCCCAGCGGAAGACCTTAATACCATGCATTGGAACCATTTTATTAACACATCTCCCAGTACTGACTGAAACAATTCAGGATGTCTTCGTTACAGTAAAACAGTGGGGCGTTTTACTGTAACGGCCTGAATACAGCTAGCGACTCTGCAATCGTTCGGTTACCTGAGTCTTGAAATGCATCTAAATATAGAGAGGGGCACCGTTTTAACAAACATCGAAAATAAGGTCAAAGAGCTTCATCTTTATGAAATAAAAATGTACATATGAATAAAAACATTTTGGAATTTTATGTGGAATCATCTTTACGCGCTGCATGCATCAGTTAGTGCATTACAAGAAGCCCTTTCATAACTTCCTAAACGTGCACACCCCAACAAAAATGGACCGAACTGACAAAAATTGTTTATGCAGATGTGACTATGAATTACGAAACCATCAAATTTAATACCACGGAAGGGTTTGGAAATAATTTCTTTACAACTTTGCTTCAAGAATGCATTAGAAATTTTTATTCCTTTACAAGTTATGACAAAAACCTGTTGACGCCTCTAACTCCCTAATTATAGGGTCCCTTTTCTGAATACCGAATAAAAGGTTTCGGTAAGACCAAAAGCTTTTAAAATACATTTTATAAAAAATTATTATCAGGTAGAAAACTAAAACGGAAAATACGTGAAATTTTTGGCATTTTTTCTAACCTTTGTTTCAACACCTATACCACTCCTTTTATTTGCATTTACATAAAAAAATGAAATATATATGTCTTTTAATGTATCAGCTTCCAAACCAGCCCGTCTTTGAGACTCTGCAGATCATCGTTAAAGCTAAACCCATGTGACAAAAGAAGTCGTTAAATTTTACTAAAAGGAGAATAATTAAAAACCAGATGGGGATTTTCATCAAATAAAATATAAAACGACAACATCGCGCGGCATGTTATCAGACCTCAAAATTTCAAAAATTTCAAAATTTCAAAATTTCAAAACAATCGGTGAACAAACAAACACGATAATAAGGATCACGGTTGGTGTCTAGAACAAAACAAAGTAATAAGAAATCTGGAAATTTTTTAGAATAATAGTAAGGTCTTCCGCTAGGAAGCGGAAGACCTTAATAAAAGTTGTATACTGCTTTCATGTCCATTATGACAAGCCATATAGAGAGGAATGAATCCGTTCTCATCACATAAATTAATGTCTGCTCCATTACTCAGTAAAAGTTGTACAGTGCTATCATGTCCTTTAAAACAAGCTACATGGAGAGGACTAGATCCGTTTTTCTTGCATAAATTAATGTCTGCTCCATTCTTCAATAAACGTTGTACAGTGCTATCATGTCCGTTTTGGCAAGCTATATAGAGAGGACTGGCTCCGTCTTCATCACATAAATTAATGTTTGCTCCATTCTTCAATAAAAGATGTACAGTGCTATCATGTCCGTATCGACAAGCTATATAGAGAGGACTGGCCCCGTCTTTATCACATAAATTAATGTCTGCTCCATTCTTCAATAAACGTTGTACAGTGCTATCATGTCCGTTTTGGCAAGCTATATACAGAGGACTGGCTCCGTCTTCATCACATAAATTAATGTTTGCTCCATTCTTCAATAAAAGTTGTACAGTGCTATCATGTCCGTTTTGGCAAGCTATATAGAGAGGACTGGCTCCGTTTGTCATGCATAAATTAATGTCTGCTCCTTTACTCAGTAAAAGTTGGACAGTGCTATCATGTCCATTTTGACAAACCACAAAAAGAGGACTGGCTCCGTTTGGCATGCATAAATTAATGTCTGCTCCTTTACTTAGTAAAAGTTGTACAGTGCTATCATGTCCATTTTGACAAACCACAAAAAGAGGGCTGGTTCCGTCCTCATCACATAAATTTATGTCTGCTCCATTCTTCAGTAAAAGTTGCACAATGCTATTATGTCTGTTTTGACAAGCTATATAGAGAGGACTGGTTCCGTCCTCATCACATAAATTAATGTCTGCTCCATTCTTCAGTAAAAGTTGCACAGTGCTATCATGTCCGTTTTGACAACCTATATAGAGAGGACTAGCTCCCCTCTTATTACATAAATTAATGTCTGCTCCATTTCTCAGTAAAAGTTGTACAGTTTTATTCCTTCGTTCTGCACCTGATTCTCTATGGTTATAGTTTCTGTTTTCAGTATTGTTACCAGCTGCTAACATAAGGGGCGTCCAACCACTGTAATTGTCGGTCTTTTCATTTACTTTTACACCTATCTTAATTAACTCACCAAGTAATTCATAATTATGGAACACAGATACGATGTGGATAGAACAAAGTCTTCCCCATGTTTTTTTCAAAGATTCTTCAGCATGGTCTTTAAAAACAGTAGAAAACAATTCTATTGAACCATTGCAATACAGTGCAGGAATACATCTGATATAATCAGTTTGCATTTCTTGTAGAATTTTTAAGCAATACTGTGATAGTTGTGTGTGACAAAATGCAATGAGAGCAAAAAGTGGCGATACTTTGCTGTTCAAATTCAAAAAGGAAAGTTTAGTCAAAAGTAAGTTTTTTGATGTCGGATGCAGCTCTTGTTTATCAATTACAAGTTTTTTGGTTTCTAGCAATATTTGAAGATGTTCGGGATAAACTGATATTTTTTCTTTCAGTACTTCAATTACTTTGTCATTTCTTAGACAAGGGTTGAGTACGACATCTAATAGGCGTTCTCCAAACAGTTCAGTAAAAAGTCTTTCTCCAAGTTGTTCAATGTATCCGTCACTTAGATAAATAGTGAAAGGGTCTTCGTGTTCATCACAGTCTCTTAATTTTACTCTTCTTCGGAGGAAGCTAATATCAGCGTACATTATTGTTTCTTTTGGATAATTGTTCCCGAAAACAAGGGTTGTAATCTCCATTACCAAATCGTGATAAAAATGATGCGTGTCTCCAACTTTTTTAACAAAACAATCTTTTAGGGCGTTAAGATTGTCTTCAATAGCAGAAGGTGGCGTGTTCTCTGGTAATCCACAAAGTTTTAACGTGTGTTTGAATTTGCATTCCGTGTCTTTTTTTCCGAAAAGATCGTTTACGCAAAGATCATCGTTAAAAAGGACAAGGAGAGCTAAAGCACAATATTTACTCTTGTCTTTGTTTCTGAACCCTTCTACCTCCTCTTTTAGCCTTGTTTTGGGTTCTGTAAAAAATCCTACGCCCTTATTTTTGTATTCCTCATTGCTAGAATATAATTTACACAATAACGGGAAATAACTTTCTACTTCAACAATCTTATCACACTCTTTGTCGGACAAATTCATATCGGATGTATATTGTTTCAAAATCTGCCGTTTTTCATTAACGGATAGTTTATGTTTGTTATCATTGATATTTATGATATGTGATAGATTCACGAGATAAGGGGTCAGTCTATTATCAGAAATAATATGATTTCTACACGACATCACAAGTTTTGCTGTTCGTAAGTACAACTTTAATTCTTCCTCATATGTTTGCCATGAACTATTCAAAATTTCATCAAAAGATTCTTTTCCCAATGGATCATTGAAAACACAAATGGTTTTGTCTTTTCTAAATCGACTTGAAGAATATTCATCCATGATGTCTTCTACCTTTTTCACTCGTTTTATGGTCCAGCCCTGTTCTCTGTATTTGAGTGCAATATGTTGAATAATGGCCGACTTTCCGGATCCTGAGTGACCAGCTACAATTACCAGGTTCTTGCTTCCAATTATTTTTTCTACTTCTTCGAACGCTTTTGTCGAAATAAAACAAGAGTCTTCTTGTTGCCATTGATCAAAGATGTCCTTTTCAATTTGTGATTCTACAACAACAAAAAAATAACAAACCGTTTACGTTTAAATAGACACGATTCTTAAGTTAAGACTTTAAGAAGGGAGATCCATATCTATACTGTAATCTATGAGCACTCACATGTTCTAAGTCTAATCGATTAAGATGAAAAGAACCTGAAAAAGCGTTCCAAAACATTGCCCTTTACAGACAGTGCCTTTCTCCTTGGTTGGATGGTTTTGTGCCCCTCCCCCCTCAAACTATTCTTTTAAAATGGTTTAAAATGGTTTTATGGTGTGTACATGTAATGTTTTCACCTTTTTTGACCTCTTTTAGTCGTAGCTCAAAATACGACGTTGTTTTGTCAGCCCCCCCCCCCCCCCCCCACAAAAAAGAACTTAAACAGTTTCCATGTGTGCGAGTTCGTCACTACAAATACTGCGTATTTTAGAGAAAGAATGGGGTTTTCGTATTTTGAAAACATATTTACTTACGATATCAACGACAAAATGACGATATCGATATCGAATTTTGAAAAAAAAGCTAAACCAATTATGATGTCGATATCGACGATATCGTACACAACTTGACGATATCGACATCGATATCGACATAAACTGATGAAGTTGCAATATCAATTTTATTGTCGATATCGACGATATCCTACACAAAATGACGATATCGACAATAATAAGTCTTAAGGCTTACTATTTATTGTATGTATCGTACACAAAATGACGATATCCTTAACAATAGCGATCTTTATGATTGCATTAAAACAAATATAACAATATTATTTAAAATGACAACATCAACCTTAATACTGACTCATACGAATTCTTTTGAAATCATCGGTATTAGAAATTAATAAATAACAATGAGAAGAGCGTCTGAATAATGGGTTTTAAGGATTGTAAAATGATATAACTGTGATCGTCTAGAAAATCAAAATTAAAGATAAGCATGGTACAGTTTTCCAAAGTACTTGATAACAATCTGCACAAAAGCAAATTGCTTTTGTTGTGTAGATATGTCAATCGATATCGTTACGATATCGTCGATATCGACGACATCGACGTTAAAATATGGTGAGTTGTAGTTGTGTTTATATGCAAATCGATATCAATACGATATCGTGGATATCGACGATATCGACATAAAATATGGACAACTTAAGTTGTAAACAAAGAACAATAGATATTGATACGGTATTGTCAATATCCACGTTAAATATGAAAAGATTGAGTTCTGTGCATATGCAACTCGATAGCGATACGATAAAGTCGATATCGACGATATCGACACGAATATGAACAATTTGAGTTGAGGACAAAAGAAATCGATATTGATACGATATCGTCGATATCGACTGTATTGCCCTGCATTTTGTTTATATCATTTAGAACCTGTAGCCTTCATATTTTATTAACATTTACAAATGTATCAAACTTTGTGCAATTAAGCAAGTTTAGTGTATGACTTTCTGTTGTTTTTATAAATAATGTGTTCTCATGCTTAAATTCGGTCTGCTGACCATTAGTCTATTAGTAGTGTCTGCTGTTTATGTTAAAGAAGAATTTTGCTGCGCTTTGTTCACTATAAGTTGGTTAAAGCCTGCATTTTGATATTTATCTGAATTATGGAACCTTGACGTTTCCTGTGTGAATCTGGTCACTTTATCAGTAATTTAGGCATACAAATTCATTCCTGTAAAAGTCTCTGAACAGTCCAGACGTTATTTAAGCTAGAGAAACTGTGGCCGATCACGATGTAAGTTTTGATAGTATTGTTTTAAAATTAATGTTAAGAGAAATTAATTATGAACCTTTTTATGTTCATTTATGCGTGCTGAACTATGTTTTTAATATCTTGACAAACTGATTTTTATTACTTTGTACGTATTCATTTATTTGTTTTTTTATATTTGTTTGTTGTAGCTTTTTACCACTCTCACACAAACTTCATTTCACCACTCAAGTGACATTGTGTGCATATCAGGAGCCGCGCTTTCCCTTGTTAGTTGTCGTGGATAATAAAATGAAACTGGTTAACTTACTGTAATCTGTGTTGTTTAGTTCTTAATCAAATACACACGGAAGGCAGTACATCGACGATATCGACGTTAAATATGGACGGTAAATTTAGACAGCTGCAGCATTTCAGTTCTATTATATTGAATTCATTGAATTGATATCGATACAATGTCGTCGATATCATCGATATCGATACTGCATCGTGTCTTGAACACATCGCTTACCTGAGCAACAATAGGCATGATAAAGTTAGCTTCATGGAGTCCTTATACAAAATATCTGGACAATGTTGTATAATACAAGTAGATCCTATACAAAAAAATCTGTTTCCCTGGATATTCTTATATTTATATTCAAGTCCCTTTTCTAACAGGAATATACATGTAGTCTTAACACATTCAGCATTGCAGTTCTCAAAAAGACACTTAACAATTGTTTATATACAGGAAATAAACCTACATCAAACCCTGAACCCCTTGTTAGGCCAAAAAATCGTCCAGGGGCCAACGTTTAAACAATATGAAAGAATCAGCAATATAAAAAAAAATCTTCCATTTAACATTTCAGTTTTTGTGAATAATTGCAATGTTTTTCTTTGTACAACTGAATCCACGAAATATTCCTAAAGATTTTGATTTGAACAAATTTGAATCTACACTATCTGAAGTTGTATTTCACTAAAGCTACAGCTTTTCAAGGTAATTTTTTTTTATAGAAAAAGGTTTATACATATTTTTCTATATATTCCTATGTAAAACTTCCCCCCTTATGATCCCATCTTGACCCCCCCCCCCCCCCAGGAAATCATGATGGTTCTTGTGAAGAAGATCTTTTAAGATTTACTCTACATATTTCTATGAGAAAAGTCGACCCCCTCCCATTGTGGCCCTATCAAACTCCTGATCATGAGGGTCATAATTTTCACAACTTTGAATTTTCACATGCTTTCCTGACATATTTTTTTCTGAGAAGAAGATTTTTATAAATTTACTCTATATATCTCCATGTAAAAACTCGTCCCCCTAATTGTGGCCCCACCCTGCCCCCAAGGGTCATGATTTTCACAGCTTTGAATCTACACTACCTGAGGATGCTTTCACAAAACTTTCAGCTTTCCTGGCCTTATGGTTTTAAGAAGAAGACTTTTAAAGATTTACTCTATATATCCTATGTAAAAATTCCACCCCCAATCTGGCCACACCCTACCCCCGAGGGTCTTATTTTTCACCACAACTTTGATCCTACACTACCTAATGATGCTACTATAAAGGATTCAGCTTTCCTGGCCTGATGGTTCGTGAGAAGAAGATTTTTGAAAATTTCTCGAACATTTTTAATAATTCTTAGTTATCTCAATTTTCAAAAGGGTGTGGCCCTTAATTTTGACAACTGTGAATCCCCTTAGCTTCATGATGCTTTGTGCCAAGTTTGGTTGAAATTGGCCTAGTGGTTCTTGAGAAAATGTAAAAACATGTGAACAGTTTACAGACAGACAGATAGACAGAGACGAACGACAGACAAAATGTGATCAGAATAGCTCACTTGAGCTTTCAGCTCAGATGAGTTTAAAAAAGTTCCATGTATTGACTCTTCGGTAACTCAATCTACGTGCAAATCCAAAGATCATTCGCGTTTATAAGGACATCGCTGGTGCACTGTCTTAACTATATTCTCAGTTTTTTACATCAAGAGTCTTTGTAACAATGTAAAACCAGAAAATATGGATCTGCTTCACTCACTAAAATCTAGGTAAGGCAAAAGCGCAGGTCTTGGCAATAACAAAAGTTTAAAGATTTGTAACCGCGCACGCAGTATACGATTTTGTATAAGTAAAGCGCTTTTGCAAACATCAGACAGTAATATTATACAATATTCAGCTAAAATACATGTATTTCAAAAGAAACGTCAATCGCACAATTCCTAGATTAAAAGAGTCTTGATCATCTAGTTTACTCTAGAATCATTAACATATTTAGGTTTTATTAGGGATATATAGGAAAATACCTAGTATGCAATGAAAAGTTGTATATGTGACTGTTTGAACCTTTTTAAACCAAAGATATTCAATTAACATTATGTTCTACAAGAAGTGTACACGTTTACATTAGTAGTACATGTAATAAAATATTGGTTTAGTGTGGGATTTTTTTTTCTTCTTAAAATTAGACAAATATTTTAATGAGTGACTTTTCTAAAACATTCATGCATATAGCCACAAATATTGAAAAAAAGTTAAATTCGTATGTAGTATGCATGGCCTAGTAGTACAGTCATTTCATGCATATCTTATGCATAATTTTATGCTATGCTATGGTATGCGATTTTAATGATATGCTATGCGATTTGCATGTTATGCTGTGAGTTATGTATGCTATGCTATGAGAAATTGAAATGAATGGCTTAATGATATGGTATGCTATGCTATGCAATGGTATGATATGAGATTTGAACAAAAAGCATCCATACACAGAAGAGTTCCACACATTTCAAATAAAATAATTAGAAGCAAAAGTTTACCACAAATCTATTATGTGAACATTTATTTTTCAAATAAAAACATTTTATGTTGCATGCTATGCTATGATATGCTATGGTATGAAATGACGAATGCGATTCTATGAGATTTTACGCTATGGTATGGGATTCCAATGCTATGCTATGATATTTTAATGCTATGCTATGCTATGGTGTATGTTGTAAAAGATATGCTTGAACCGACTGTAGTCGTTTTGATTTTGCGGTCACTGGATCGATTCCATCAAGCAACTTTTAAATCACATGTTCATGTATCTATTCTGCTATTCAAATTCTTGTGTATAGTTCTGAGAATGAGCAAATCCAATATAAGAAGATATCTTCAATAACCTATTTTCATTGCACTTCGCTGGAATTAATAACGGTTTAGAATATCAAATGATTTTATACACAGAATTCTACATGTTCGTTTTTCGATACAAGTTTTCTGAATTTATGACAAATCAGTGGTTACAGACTCAATAAGATCAGTACCTAGGCTTCGAAAGTGATATTGCAACAGATGCCTGTATCTTTTTTTAGTAAAAGATACTCTCCGTTCAAACACGGGTGTAGGCAATATAATAGGAAACTGGAACTATGCCTATTTATTCTAATTCAAGATCTAATTCAATAATTAACGCCACTCGAAAAATAGTAATTTTCGATTTTAAAAATGTTTTCTTTCCCATCTACAATTGAAAAATTAAATTAAATAGTAGTTACACCCAAACCACTATTGAAATAATTACTTCAATATGAATTACACCCCCAACTACTATTAAAATAATTTATTTAGATAGTGGTTTTACTTCAACATTTGTTGCAAAGTGATTTTTCTAATTAAATACATTCCCAACCACTATCGAAATAATTTATTTCAATGGTGGTTTTATTTCAATAGTGGTTGCGCCACCCTGTCCTTCCAATGAATACAAACAAATAGAATGAGTCAACCTTGGAGCAACTGCTCCAAGGTTGACTCATTCTATTTGTTTTACAAATAGGCATTGGGTATTCTTATAGTTGAAGGTAAATGGAATAAATCACGTCGAACGCGCTTACAGAAATCCATGTCACCTGACACGCGTTACATACTAGACGAGTACATTGAGTTAAGAGAATTTGCATCAGTTAAACATGCAACATCAGTTTATAATGGGGAAGACTCGCTGAACTTTTGCGAGTTTTTTTTTTATATAAGTTTATACAAATTTCAGATGAGAGCAGTGAGAAACATTTTCTCCTCTTTCACTAATAGATAGATGAAGGACAAAAGGCTCTCAAATGTGGGCAAGAACTAAAGTCTACCTGCTTTTTATTATGACAAATTTAATTGGCCTTTTATTATATTTAATTTCTAGTATATATTTATTCCATTATATCCATCGTAGGAAAATTTGCAATAACTTTTTAGAATGCATGGACAGCATTTTATTTCCTTTCATTTGTAAAGTCTGGACAAATAACATTTTTTGATGTAAAAAGTGAGTATTTTGAGGCTGAGGGTCGGAGTACCTTAACTACAAGTATTGTTCCCTATACTGGACATGAAACAGTCTATGGACTTGTCTATAAACTTGTTTAAAAACAATTATTGAAATGTATAGCTACAAGTAGGTTATTGCATTTTAGAAACATGGGTAATCACAGATTTTTATTGTTTCTTTGATATTTTCTATAAGTATATGGTATAAAAATCATAACATGGCAATTTTTATATCGCATCCTATATTAGCACGAGGTCGCTGTTTATCAGCCCTTGAGCCTGACGGCTTTCGGGCTGATATACAGCAAACCTCGGGCTAATATAGGATGCAATATAAAAATTCCCCTGTAATAATCTATATATATATATATATATATATCATATTCACCAATGTCATATTATAAATTATCGTATGATATGATATTATCTATTATACAATATCGTACTATTTGATACAGCATGATATATTGTAATTTCATATGTAAAATTCATTAATATTGTAGTTAAAGCAACTATGCAAGTTATTATCTATAAAACATGTGACCTGTTCCAAAAAAACTAAACCTCATCCAGCATCCGAAATGTATAGCTCAGATTCAGCATTCAAACCTGTCAGTGTCATAGGACGCATCATCCATAAACGTCTGGTGAAGTTAAACCAGCAATAACTCAAGGAATATTAATCAGAGAGCACCTGCTCTCCAACCGATTGGAGAAGAATTATATAATGCATTAGATACCGTTTAAAGCCATAGATAATTGTCAAGGATGCAATTCCATAAAGTTTTTAAGGAGACGATTCATCAAGAAACAATCTTGACAAAAGAATAAGAGATATGCAAGAAATTTAAATTTAAGGGAGCTATTGCGCATTCTTATTTTTTTTATAACAGCTTATTTACAAGGCGTCGGAAATTCATTTACGTTGAGCTCAGAGTTTACCTACTTTTCTTAGCATTAGCATAAAACGCCAGGTTATATATATATATATATATATATATATATATATATATATATATATATATATATATATATATATATATATATATATATATATTCCTTTTCATGTCCAAAACTGCTTTGTAAAGAGCGTATTTTGTTCAAAATAATCATTTAAATCTTAAACTGTGTCCCTTTTAAAATATTTATTGATTCTCAAAGTGTTACCAATAATCATGATAAAAAATGGAATAAAAATATGCATATTTTTAAGAACTGTACCTTTTGTACTTGATATCTTGATCGACTTTTTTATCTCCTCTACATCTTCTGTAAGAATGAATATTACATATATGATCGTATAATAATTTTTCGGATCCTTTCTTTAGACTTATATATTTAATAAATAACGTACGAGGTTTCGTGAATGTTGTAGAATAACCTCCGATGTCGGGAAATGTTGTTTTGAAATATAAAAAGCCGAGGCGTTAGCGGAGGTTTTTATATTTCAAACAACATTTCGGGACCAATGAGATTATTCTGCAACATTCACAATAATAAGAATTTTATTTCTATTCTACTAACAGCCTAGTATTTCTACCGATTGTTTCTCCTATAGAGAGACGATCTAGGTCATGTTGACAGCTGTTCCGTGTAACCCCAATGGTTTTGTTAGTGATGTTTACATGTGTATCGATCAAAGGAATCACAAGCAGACGACATAATTTTTCTTTGGATTTTTAATACTCTCGATTAATTTATAAAATATTTTTGAATCATATCCCTTATAGTTTAAGGGAAATCAAATACGATAATTACTACTACACGTCATATATTTTATGTTAAAACACGCGGTGAAAATGTGCTAGGGAGGTCCTAGGAACAGCCGCATTGATCTATTAAAATTAATTATTTAAGGCAATGCACATCGTTTTCACAGAAACTAACACGTGAAATTGACATGGTTTGAAAACTTTTTACGGTTTAAAGCTGTACTTTCATTATCATTGCGAGACAAATAGGTATTTCTGATCTGATAATTTACTGATGACATTTGTGGTATATTGTAGAATAATGTCCACGGTGTCTCTTTGATCTCGGCTATAACTGTAGTTTAATTGCGTATCAAATACGGTGATTGCCAGTTTTGTGATTATGCAACTTCACTTTATTCATATTTTAATCACTAAAGCCCACACATCTTCTTGATGAAGGTGAGTCATGGTAAATTGTTATGTTAATTAACCAAAACAAGCAATGTTACTATTATATATGTACTATTATATATTTATTCAATCTTATGATCCATTTTGATAAACCATCTTGTTTGTTACCTTGCAGATTTGTAAAGTCAGTCTGTAACCCTTCCACAGTCTTCAGTGTGTCTATGTAGTGCTGTATCGACACAGGGTCCATACAACAAGTTTTTAATTCGATCAGAGTGTCCTGGTATTTAGTTGTAGTCCCTAGATAGCCTTCCAGCTCTTTTACAATTTGAGAAATATGATTCCATTTTCGTTCAAAATCTTGTTGCGAGAGAGAAAAATCAGTAGCATGTCCATACCATTCGTTTCTTAAAATACGAATTCGTTCTATGTTTGCCGACACACTTTTATCAGTTGGTTCTGGTTTTTTTCCCCATGTGTTTTTATGAGGAGGAATTGAACACATGTTACGCAAAAGAAAATAGAGCAACGTAACATCAAAGACAGAGTAGTCTTTACCATAGGCAATCCGTTTTTGTTGTTCACTAATAGAAGGTGTTCTGTTTTCAAGTATGTAAGTTTTAACTTTCTTTTCCAAGTCAGGTGGAGATATCTCTTTTGCGAGAACCTCGCGAAGTACATCCATGCAAGGACCCAATATAGCCCGGGCAATTCGAGCAAGATGTGTTGTCCCTGTGGTCGATTCATATTTTGATAAGGACATCCTTTCGTGTAGGTAGCATCAACAAGTTATCCTACAAAAATATATATGATAAGAATGTTGAAAAGTGTTGTTTAATTTCAAAAAATATTATAAGGATATATAGATGTTTAAGGTCTTAATAGCGTGTGTTGCTCGCTGCTGCCAAAACAAGCCGGCGAGGGAATGTAGTAATAGCAAACAAAATACACAATATATAAATAACAAAAGTTTCGACTGCATCCCAAATCAGGACTTACATGTAGGCCAAAACTTGCTGACCTAATACTCGGAATTACGGTTCTGTGGGGTATTTTGACGTGTTTAGTATTTCATAAGTTTTAGTTATAGAACCAAGAGTCAGAACTAAAGCATGCATGTTACAACTCACTTTGAAAAAAATTACATACTTTGAAAAATATTCTAGGTGCGTCAATCTTAGAACCAAGTCAACGCCTTTTGAAAAAAACAACTTTTTGTTTTCAAAGTGCGTTGAATGTCGTCGATGTTAACGCACTTTGACAAAAAAATTGTTCAGAGTTAGGTCGGAATAATTATAACTTTTATATATATAACAAATAATTGTTTTCAGCAAACTTGATAAACTGTTTCTCGATTAGAAATTTTTTCTTTAATCGGAAGCTTATGTAGTTTGACAATTTACACATAAAGAAAAACTCGGGAGATTTTAATTACCCAAATTTTAACATAAACTGCATCGCTTAGCAATTGTCCTTTTTTATGTATGCAGCAAAAAGTTTTCTTATCTGGTACATTGGGCTATCTCAGAAACGAAAATGATTTACGTATATTGATAATGGAGATCATCGTATAACATCTTTCATGCATGAATTACAGTTTGTAGTAATATCGAAAACATAAGGCCACGGTACCCCATCGCTCACTCGAGTAACATTGGCCATAATTCTATTCAAACAGTTACCTCTAATCAAAGCAAACTTTAAAAACTATAATATATTCAAGCCAGCGGTGTTTCAGCGGTGGTATCAACAATTAAGAATATGATACTTTGAGATTTTTAGAACATGTCATAACATTGAAAATTGTACTGCAGTTCTAAAAAATATTTTACACAAACATATTTATCAACCAATACTGATTTTTTTTACTTTACCTGCGACCCATTATAAGTTTGGAGGGGTATCATGGATTAAATCAAATTGCTTCTAAATTTAACACGGTATCCAATTCATCCCTTGAAATTTATTTGAGGGTGACCTGTAAATGTGCAATACGATTTAGGACATTTATTTTTCATCCCGCAGGTCAATTAAATGCTGAAAAATGACTTTTTAGCAAACATCGTTTTTAAAAAAGGTATTAACATATAAGCATTTTTTTAAGCCAAATCAACTCAAGACTTGAAATATGATTGGAGATGTCCTGCTGGTGTTTAAAAGGTTTTGATGATTTTAAATTAACTCTGGGGGTCAATCGGTTGGAGACAAATTATGTTTTTGATAAAAAAAAAAATACCCCTTTTAAATTTTCACAATAATTAAATCCCAGTTAGAAAGGTAAATGATGATGCCGTGTAGATGCAGATTAAGGTGTCAGAAATTTCATTTTCTTTCAGGGGTCAACGAGATGCTAAATATGACATTTATTTCCAAAAAAACATGTTTCCTCTATCAATACTCACGAATAGGGAGTAAAAAATAAAGTTTATCCCTAAAACATAATTGAATCCAAAAACTCCCGACACAATTTTTTAAGTCAATTGATTTAATTAAGCTTCATCAATTTTATTATAATCCTGTGGTCTATGAGATCCTACAAATGCATTTATCCTTGAAAAACATGCACGCATGGTTAAAATTTAATTTTTTTTTTAACTTCAACCCTATCAATCTTGGTTCGAAGGACTCGGGATCTCTTCTTACAATTTGACAGTATCAGAATCATTCTTGATTGGTATTGTCTTTAAAATAAATAAGATAGTTTATGTAATCGGGACAATTATAAAGTCTCCCAAACAAAGCAGAGTCATCATTAGGGTAGGAAGTACACACATCAGTCAAATTCTATATATGAAGAAGATACAATACTTGATTATTTTATGTTTTTAACCTATATACCATTTGATGCCCAATAAAATAAGGAGTAAGAATGAATATTGTTTAGGAGTGGGGATTTCAACAGTTATCAAAATATATATTTCTTATTTCACAGGAAGGGGGATAAATTTTGTTTAGAGTAAGATCTGAAAGTTTTATCAAGTTTTAAGACTACTGATATTGACCAACATTGCCTGACATTTACTAACCATTAACTTTACCTCACTGTACCTTTCACAGACTTTCACTGTACCACACTGACCATTCCTACTGACTTCGACTTAACCACTCTGAGCGCCACTGTACAGCACTGACCAGCACTGTACCTCACTGTACGGCACTGTAACAGAGCACTGGCAAGCGATGTGCTCCATTGTACGCAACTGTACCATTGATTTGATCATGAAAAATACAATCTTTCTGAAAATCTTCAGTAGTATTTTTTCTTCGATATCCACTTTTATTATGATGTATATAGCATTAACATTATGTACATTAATATGAATGAACTAAGTCGTTAAATTTATTTAATGCATTTTATCATTCATGAATTATTAATGTTTTTGAAAGTTACGATTTTAAAATAAAGACATGTTCTTTAACAGACACGAAGCATCATTTTTGAAAGTGGGAGGTTTTGGGGGAGGAGAATCATCAACAAAATCTTGACAAGCAAAAAAAAAAGACATAAAAATCTTAATCCGTGAGGGGGTGGGGGATGGGGTGGAGTAAGTTATATACCTGAAACTTCAATTTGACTATTTATTTCCGTTTTTTATTCCATTTCTTTTACATGCTCCCAAAAAAGTTGGGGGGAGGCAACTTTATGAAAATGTATTTTTTATATCTAAATCTAAGAAATATGATTGCTGCTAGAAAATGTGGGGGAAGGGGGTTTAACCATCTCTAAGGATTTCAATAGGCATATCATTAATCTAGTCAATTAAAAAGGCGCTACTAGTTTGAGTTTTGATAGAATAAATTCAAAAAGTTGTTTATTCTATTATTTCAAAAATAAAATCGTAAATCTGATCACAAATAAAGGAAGTAAAAAAATATTCGGCACTCGGAGATTGAACCCGGTTTCCTGCGCACATGTCCACGACTGTAACGACTTACCTACACGGACCCTCGCTTCAGGACTTTGAGGCCCAAAATCTCGAGACTACGTGGATCGAATCTAAAACAAATTTTATATTCTTTATTCGTTAACGTGTTTCTATCGAAAAATGACAGAAATATATTAAAAATCAAAAAATGGATTAAAATTTAATTCTTCATTTTTCTTCTGGTGACAACCGGAAGTGACAGATGACGTTTGGAAAGGGCACTGTGGCTGAAAAATCTTAACCATCACTAAAAATTTAAAAGCTCTTTCGTTGACACTTTTTAAGAAAACATTAATCTTTATTATCTCAGGTCCAGAAGTGAGGACCAAGAAACAGGACGTGTGTTTCTTTCAAATTTTGTCATGGCAACGATCTGTAGGTTTCGTTAAAATCGGCTGAAGCGTTTTGGGACAGAAAAAATGATGATAATAATAGGAAAAAAAGAAACAAAACAAAACATGAGGTCTTCTGTTGGAATAATAAGAAAAAGGAAACAAAGCCATAACAGTAAGGTATTCCGTTTGAAATGGAAGACCTTAATAATAGGTTAAAAGAAATGATACAATAACAATAAGGTCTTCCGTTGAAAACAGAAGAAGTTAACAAGTTTCAGCTAAGATTTCAATCAGTTTCCGCTTTCGTTTTTATTAATTACAGTTTTTTAAAAGTGTTAAAAGGAGAATTTTAAAAAACTGAGTATAAATATTTTGTTTGAAAATGTAAAAAAATAAATCTAGTTGAACACATATGCACGTATGTACAAAGCCCATGGAACGTGTTTCAGGCGCCTGGCGTCATATATATAGAAATATATATATATATATATATATATATATATATATATATATATATATATATATATATATATATATACCCTCTACATAATAATATGATATACTAGATGATACCCCGCGCAACTGCGGGAATTAAAATTTTACATATTTATATGATATAATGCTGAATATGATGAATCATACTTTTTTTAAAACTGAAAAAAAAAAACAACTGCATGGTTGGATATTTAGAGGAGCGGGCAAGGATAAAAAAAATCTTAACTGGAATGGAAATATATACATGTACACGTTTATTATGTTTGTTGCAGCTGACTGGCAAAATTAACATTTTGTGATTGGCTTCGACCGATTACAGTTGTGTTCATATGAGGCATCCGACAAATGTTACCATTTGCCATTTACCACTCTTAATACTTTTAAATTATAATCAGTTTTGTTTTTTCATAAGTAATATAAAATTATATGACGAAAAAAAATTACTATTTGCGCACGCATTGCGTTTTACACTTTTTTTACTATGCAAAGTATAATATTCGCCTACTAAAAGTAACGCTTGATCATGCCTTGCTATTTCAGAAATCAACAAAACAATACGATATCTATTATTTATCATGTTTATTGCATATACCGAAATGCTTTCGCATTACATTAACAGAGCTGACCTACGGTATTATATGCTGATCGTTCCTTTAAAAAGAAAAACAAAATATTTATTTCAAACAAGTGAGTGGCTATTTAGTGAATCTCCCTCTAAATGTGTTTCTTAAGTCAATTTTCAATATCATTTTTATTACTCTTCAAAATAAGAAGATTCAGATAATAGACTATTTGAAAAGATAATTTGGGGGAGGGGGGGGGGGGGGGTGACACCCATTAAACTTCTCCGGTTTATCCATATAGACGTAGAATACATTAAATTGTTCATTAATGTCTCCAAGGTTTACTACCAATCTGTCGTGGTATGAAAAACGTGAAATTAAAACGTTTAATATGTAAAAGTTTAAATCAAAATTCAAACTATCTGCCTGATGGTCAACTTGCCCTACACTTTCCGCATTTTTGTTAATTAGTCAACCCGTTTCTGGGCACCCCATTCAGCAAGGTTCTTTCCTTCAAAACTAAAATCGCATTGAATTGTTACGTTTTATTTATTAACTCTTTGTATTCGATCCGATCAAAGGATTCTGCCCCCCGAATGACGAACTCATATTACACATTTCTTCAATTAGTCAACCTGCGTTCTTATTTACCCTGTTCTGGAAAGTTCTATCCAATTTTCTTACCACATTTGTCAAATCTTAACTTCTATGTATACTGTAAATAAGTTCCCAGTAAATATATTTGCTCTTTACGTACTCATTCGATATCATTTTATTGCAAGTATTTAATTTGATGCAAACTATCCCTGACTTGGATCCACCAAAGTGTATTCACCACCTTACTCTCATTTTTTTGGTATTTCGGGCTTGTTTATTGAAAATGAAAGTAGCTTTTTAATTAATCTTACAATACCAACTTATCAGTTAAAATTCCATTAGTTTACGGACATCATTTCACACATGCTGGAATACCAAGTAACTCTGGTGCAGGCATGTTTTAGTTTATTTACAAATTGTCTTAATTTTTAAGTATCGATAATTCTTATTATGAGAAAAAATTATAACGTCAGGTGCAAGTGTCAATATTATTCACATTTCTTCACTCACGTTTACGTAAGAGAAGGTTAAGTACTAATCTATCAGTCTGTTTGACTGTTTATAATTCTTCTGGATATTCTTTGTATTTAATTGATACATATTTTCAAATTGTAAGATACATGTAATTATTCCTTGTAATATTTATTGATTGTGCCAATCTAAAATGAATTGCTGAAAATATATTCATCCTTTTTTTTATTTAATTGTATACGTTAAGTGCATTCCTAAAATATTCCGATCAATTTTACTTTGATACTTTGGTCAAAAAATGATAATCTCATTTATTGACAAAGCATTTAATTCTCAAATTAATTGTAAAGCTACAAAGATCTAATCCCGATAAATGATGCAAGAGAGTTATTTAGCTGCGATTTTTTTTTACATGTTCATGTACATTGATCGACGATAAATTCAACACATGCACACCAAAACATTAATATATTATCATTAAGCTATTGATCAAAACAACTGAATCTTTGATAAATAATTAAATGAATTATGTCGCTTCTACATATTTTGAGTATAATTCATTCATGTGTTTCATATTAGGTCACTTTCTTGCAAAACAATATCGTATTTCTGTGTATTTATATGTATATTAATAACGATAGAAGTTATCAATATAGTTTTAAAACCCAAACATCGATATAGTAAATTTTACAAAATATGTGAGGATAATACAAAATATACTTACATTTGTACGGTTTCTATATAAGCCTCGTCAGTGTGCACTTTGCATGGGGGCGTTGTCTACGGAAAGCCAGATGGATCAACATTCTTTAAATATAAACCGTGTGCATTTCTACTTTCTATTTGTATGCTTTATCTTATTCTAATATAGCTAGAAGAATGTAAATTTTGAATTTAAAAAAAGTGATATTTAAAATAACTTCTTATTAACTGCAAGAAATGAGAATGTTTGTTTAATTATGGGAATACTTATTGCAGATTAAAAAATCTCGTTTTTTTTTTTTTTGATTTTTGCAGTTTTTATCTTTATAAAATCATAGCAAAAGTTTGGTTATGGCTGTTTTATATTCTTACAATTGAATACAAGAAAATCGCGTAAAATAAAGAACCTTTAGTTTTCGGTACCATTTTCATTTTGTAGCGTATTATACTAGCGCATATTTGAGCTTGTCTCGTAATATGCGCCGTTATCAAAGCTCTCCCCCGCAATAATCATCTTCATTTTATATCTACATAATGCGTCCGGGATTTTATTATCCGATCGCATAGGGTTTGGTATTTAGGCACTTTATTTCCCAATTATCTCCCCTTTTTTCATACAGCTTGGTAATTTAGGAGCCCAAAATATTTTTAAAATATCTAAATAGTTTTGAGCATTTATTATATTTATAACAGTTCATCAATGCAAACAAGTATCGAAGTCTAAAGCGGTTACTTTATTTCGCTCGATGACATAATTTTAGATTGATTGGAATAGATTTAAATGGGTATGGATGCTAGCCATTAAACCAGCCCTTTAACACGAGGACATTTGTCTAGATATGTGTACCTATTCTATATTTTAACTGTGAAAAGAATTAGTTTATCGTTTTAATAATTAATTTGAAGTTTAAATTAAAACAATTGGGATATTTTTTGAGCGAACATGCCAAAGGTTAAAAAAGGTCAAACTGAGGGGACAAAGGGGCCAAAGAATAAGAGGAAGAGAACTGAAAAAACCCGCGACGTGGGAACATCGTCCGCACAGGCAGAGAGTCTCTCCGAAGAAGTTCCGCAGATGATGGCACCAGTGACACTTCATGGTGACGCAGCCCCAGGAGCCCCTGGTGGCTTGGATGCTGCACCCATTCCAGGTAATGCACTCGCAACAGTTGCGTGTATTGAAGGTTGCATTCCGCCCCAATTAAACTCTGTGCAGTTTTCGCTGGGTCACAATGTTAACGCACAAATTAGACAGAGAATCATTCAGGGCAAATACATTGATTTGGCTACATTGTTAAAAAATTCTAACACTGATGATAGTGCAAGTGACAGGGTTTTTGTCATGGGCAATGATGGTCAGCTTTGTTCAAGGTCAAAGTCTAGCATAGAAATTGTTACAATTGAAAAGTGGACCGATGCATTTTTAGTTTATGTGAGTATATTTACTGCTGTGCACAGTGACAAAACTCAAGATTTGTTGAAATACATGCATGACATTAGGGTAGGGGCAGGGAGATCAGTGGGGTGGAAGCAGTACGACGAGCAATTTAGGCTTAAAATGGCAATGGACCCATCCAAGTCATGGGCAGTAGTAGACTCGGAACTTTGGGTTATGTACATGGTGGGCCCTAGCAATTCTTCTCCAGTTTCAGGGTTCTATGGTGTCAATAAGTGCTATGCATTCAATTTTCAAGGGTTTTGCATCAGAAATCCATGTTCATATTCACATGTGTGTATAAAATGTGGGCACGAGCATTCTATGTTGAACTGTCCAATGTCGGCTCATCCACGTAGACATGTGTCAAATTTCAGCCAACGCCTGCCTCGCCCATCAGGATATGGCTCTCCTCAAAGGTTTAGACAACCGGGACCTCAATCATTCTCCACCACCAGACCAGCTCAGCAATTCTCGGGGTACAGGAATTTGGGACCTAGGGCATTCACCAATTAGGGTTGATAAAATCTCTAGAATTTTACAAGACTATCCAGTAAGGGAAGCTGCTAAGGAATTACTTGAGGGTTTATCAAAGGGGTTTAAATTAAATTATGTGGGGCCAAGGTTAGGTAGTTTTTCTAGAAATCTTGTGTCAGCAAATGAGCACAAAGATCAATTAGAAGAAAAGATTAACAAAGAAGTTGATGCAGGTCGGGTTATGGGTCCATTTTCTAATCCACCACTACCAAATATGCACATTTCCCCAATAGGTTTAGTACCAAAATCAAGTGGAGGCTGGAGGATGATCACACATCTGTCTTACCCTCCTTCTCTTGGTATCAATGCATTTATAGATCCTCAATTATGTTCAGTAAAATATTCATCTTTTGATTCTGTTGTGGATATGATTGCAGAGTTGGGACAGGGTGCAGAACTGGGCAAAGTTGATATTAAAAATGCTTTTAGGTTACTTCCAATTTATCCTGGGGACTTTGAGCTGTTGGGTTTTAAATTTCAAGGAAAATATTACTATGATAAATGTTTGCCAATGGGCTGTTCATTATCCTGTGCCATTTTTGAAAAGTTTTCAACATTTTTAGAGTGGGCTACAGTTGAAAATTCAGGTTTAGATACTTTGTCGCATTATTTAGACGATTTTATTTTTGCAGGAAGTAAAGGTTCAGGAAATTGCTATAATTTGATGAGTTCATTTCAGTCAATTTGCACAGAATGTGGTATTCCTTTGGCAGTTGAAAAAACTCAAGGCCCAGTCACTTGTTTAATTTTTTTAGGTATAGAGATAGACACAGATCAAATGTGTATTAGGATACCTAGGGAAAAAATTCTAGAGCTGAGAGGTTTATTAGAAGCCCTCATTGTTAGAAAAAAGGTCAAAGTTCGTACATTAGAATCGTTGGTAGGAAAGCTTAATTTCTTTAGCAAAGCAGTCAGAGGTGGCCGAGCTTTTAACAGAAGGTTTTATGATGCAATGATAGGTATTTCAAATCCAGATTTTTATATTCGACTCAATTCAGCTGTTAAACAGGATATGACAATGTGGCTAAGTTTCTTGGTTGATTTTAATGGAAAAGCTTATTTCCCCCAAAGGGAATGGACTAGTTCTAGGGTTCTTCAGTTGTTTACAGATAGTGCTGGCTCAGCAGGACTGGGATGTGGATGTTATTTTGGGGGTAGATGGATTTATTATCAATGGCCTTGTTGTTGGAATAATCAGGCTATTATGAGAGACATAACTTTTCTAGAGCTAGTGCCTATAGTATTGTCAGTGATGGTTTGGGGGGAGGCATTAAGTGGGAAAAAGGTGCAATTTCATACAGATAATATGGCTTTAGTTGCAATTCTGAACTCACAGTCATCAAAGTCACCAAGAATTATGTGTTTGCTAAGGCACCTGGTTTTATTTGTTATGAAATATAATATTACATTTAAAGCTAAGCATATAGCTGGCCTAGATAACAGTATAGCAGATGCAATTTCTCGTAAGCAGTGGAGGCGTTTTCGGAACCTTGCTCTTGTAGCCAGAAAAGACCCGGATCCAATTCCAGCAAGGTTTCACAGTTTGATCTTGGAAGTGAGGCCACTAGATTGTTAAATGCAGCAAATGCAGTTAACACCACATCTACATACATCACTGGAATTTCTGCATTTGAAAAGTTTAGGGTTCTAACCCAGTTGTCAGTTACCTGGCCCCCTCCTCTTGATCAGTTAGTAAATTTTATAGCATACCTGTCCCTAAATGGCTATTCAGATGCAACAGCAAGAGCTTACATATCTGCTATTGGGTACAAATGCAAGATTGAAGGTTTAATGGATAATACAAATAGGTTTATCGTAGCAAAACTCCTTCAGGGTTTTAAGCGTCTTAGAAATAGGGTGGACGGTAGATTACCCTTGACTGAGCACATGCTTGCTCAACTGATTAGGGTGCTGACTAGCATATGCCATAACAAGTATGAAGCCATTTTGTTTTCGTCTGCCTATACCTTAACATTTTTTGCATTTCTAAGAGTTGGGGAACTGACTTTATCAAAAGGTAACAATTCAGAAGTTATATTAGGGATTCAAGATGTCAAGATTAAAGATAAGAATTTACAAATAGTGTTAAGGCATTCCAAGACTGATCAGTTCAACAAGGGGGTAACAATTGTATTAAATAGTCATGCAGGCATTACATGTCCAGTGCATTGTATGATTGATTACATGCAAATTCGTCCAAAAATATCAGGCCCACTGTATTGTCATTTTGATGGCAAACCAATTACTAGGTATCAGTTTTCAGCAGTAATGGGTAAAGCTTTGGCAGTGTTGGGTTATAATAGTAAGTTATATTCAACCCATTCCTTTAGGATAGGTGCAGCCACTGCTGCAGCTGAGAAAGGTTTATCAGATGAGGAAATAAAGCTTGCAGGGAGATGGAAGTCAAGTGCATTTCAAACTTATATCAGGTCTCCACTTACATGTTCCAAATAAATTTTGTAGGGCTAAGATGTTCAGTCTGGATAGTGGGATCCTCCATTGTAAGAAATGCAGGAATTGCAGCATTAAGCAGGCCAGGGGGACAGGGCTTAGGACTCCAGACAAAAGGGATCGACATTTGGTGGCAGGGCTATGGGGGGTTGCGATTTGTTGATCTTGCCTGCAAGCTCAGATGGTTGGCCCAGTTTGAGAATCCACCTAATTTTATAGTTATCCATTGTGGTGCCAATGACATAGGGCAAGTAAAAACCCAAAAGTTGTTAGATAGGGTAAGGTGGGATTTACGTTTACTTGCTTCTGTCTTCCCGAACACAAAACTCGTTTGGTCGTTCTTGCTGCCCAGGGTAGCATGGCGTTACTCAAAAAACGTCAGGGCGATGGAGCAGTCACGAAACAGGGTCAACAGGGCAGCAGCCAAAGAAATCCTAGGTTGTGGGGGGAGGCTTCTTAGGCATACACAGTTTTTAGGAAAACCTAAACAACTGTACAGCCGGGATGGTGTACATCTGTCGGGTCTGGGGAACGACATTTATCTCAATAACCTACAGGGGGCATTAGAATATTTTGTCAAAAACAAGGAGGGAGTGGTTTTCCCAGTGAATTAAATTCTAGGGTCCTTACAAACATGTCCACAGTGGTGTTAAATTGAAGTTGCCTACCCCCACGAGGTGGCGGTGGGCACCTTTGGTGCCCAAAGGTGCCCATGTGGCGTAATTGTCACCTTCAATTTAACCATCCAACTGATCTTAGTATGTAGTGAGTTTGTTGTGGTTGATGTTGATGTATATAGATATATTATATGGACTAATAAGACATTTGAGTAAAGAAAATCTAAATTATGTAATACAAATATATTATCAAATTTTGTGTTGAATTGTGTCCGTAGCACGATTGCGGTCAACCCAGCGTGCTACTTTTCCCAGCAGGGAGGGCATAAAATGTTGATGTAGGGGGTATGCCATGTTGTCGGCTACCCCATTGTTGTAACAATTTTTTGACCACTGTGGACATTACCTGCCAACTTAATAAATCAGTTCATAAACACTTGTGTTGTTGAAAATATACTTATATAAGGTCTTTGATAATAGCGCATATTTGAGCTTGTCTCGTAATATGCGCCGTTATCAAAGCTCTCCCCCGCAATAATCATCTTCATTTTATATCTACATAATGCGTCCGGGATTTTATTATCCGATCGCATAGGGTTTGGTATTTAGGCACTTTATTTCCCAATTATCTCCCCTTTTTTCATACAGCTTGGTAATTTAGGAGCCCAAAATATTTTTAAAATATCTAAATACCCGCCCAACCCAACCCTTGTTTTACATGTATTGTGGTATGTTTTGTTTTTTACAAATTTTAAGGACATAGTGCATGTACCTTAAGTTTATTCAGTTAAGGTTATGAAATAGTTTGCTGCCGTTTGGTTTTTTGCTTTCTCTTTTCAGCAGATAGCTGGGTAAATGGTCCGATGAGGGTGACCTGGATAGCAGCTCCCTTTGGGTTACTGCTACGTCACAGTGGTCGAGAAGGCGTAATTGTCACCTTCAATTTAACCATCCAACTGATCTTAGTATGTAGTGAGTTTGTTGTGGTTGATGTTGATGTATATAGATATATTATATGGACTAATAAGACATTTGAGTAAAGAAAATCTAAATTATGTAATACAAATATATTATCAAATTTTGTGTTGAATTGTGTCCGTAGCACGATTGCGGTCAACCCAGCGTGCTACTTTTCCCAGCAGGGAGGGCATAAAATGTTGATGTAGGGGGTATGCCATGTTGTCGGCTACCCCATTGTTGTAACAATTTTTTGACCACTGTGGACATTACCTGCCAACTTAATAAATCAGTTCATAAACACTTGTGTTGTTGAAAATATACTTATATAAGGTCTTTGATAATTACCGCATTTAATAATTTATTGATATTAGTAGTTTGAGTTGTGTGGAGATAAACCGAGACTGTATCGGTTTGATACAAGCTAGCTAGTCAATTTGAACTTGCATTTTTCAACATGTTTATGCAAATAAAGTATCATCCTATAACTTTAAGTGTTTTTCTTTGTGTTGTCATTACTGTGAATATAATACAAAAACATGTATCACACGTTCCGCTTGACTATAGCTGTTATACTATAATATTGCTTTCTCCGTAATTAGGGCAGTTGCGGGAGTGGTTCACTCTTTCACTATTTGGTTAGGCCACATCAATATAATTTCTTGTTCGTTGGACCCCGCACGCTAGTATTTTACTAAAACTACACAGCAAATATTACAATTAATTTTCCGCATCCAGGGAATATTGAGCTGTTTTCACTTCTATTTCTGCTATATTTTTAACATTGTAAATAGTTTTAATTTTTAAATCAGAAACAGGTAGAAGAAATATAACTGTCCGCTCAAATTTATTTCTGTACCACTAATAATTTTGGCTACAAAAAAAACAATTCTATTTTTTAATCTCTCGCCCACTCGTACCCTTTTCACTGAATGTCCGACGAACAAGAAATTATATTTGAGTGGCCGTAACTAATAATTACAATAACATGTAAACTTTTCCACCTAGCTTCACGCGACTGAAAACGACTGCAATTAAAAATTCACTGCGGAAATATAGAACAGAATTGCAGCCCTTTCAATTTCAAATATTGAATATATTTTGTCAGCCAAAAAAAATCAGGGAGGACTAGTTCTACAATTTTGCAGCTTTTCCTTGGTATTTTTGCATGCTTTACCGATTCCTGCTTACTTAGAATTAAAAGGATCTGTTCGAGTAAACCTCTTTCTGAATATGACATGAAAAATACCCGGATGCGACCGGTCAGCAGAGGATATTCACTTCTCCTAGGCACCTGATACTACATCTATCTATTTGGAGGTCCTTGTTGCTCTGCTTTGAATTTGTATTTCGTATTATGGATTTTTGAGATTAAATAACTTATGTCGCTTCTACATATTTTGAGTATTATTCCTTCAATTTTTCAATCTTGCCA
Organism: Magallana gigas; assembly: GCF_963853765.1. Taxonomy (NCBI): domain Eukaryota; kingdom Metazoa; phylum Mollusca; class Bivalvia; order Ostreida; family Ostreidae; genus Magallana; species Magallana gigas. The sequence continues at coordinate 45,188,179 of NC_088856.1, forward strand.
GGTGTTACATATTAGGTCACTTTCTTGCAAAACAATATCGTATTTATGTATATTTTTATGTATATTAATAACGATAGAAGTTATCAATATAGTTTTAAAAACCAAACATCGATATAGTACGTCAAATTAGTAAATTTTACAAAATATGTGAGGATAATACAAAATATACTTACGGTTTCTATATAAGCCTCGTCAGTGTGCACTTTGCATGGGGGCGTTGTCTACGGAAAGACAGATGGATCAACATTCTTTAAATATAAACCGTGTGCACTTGTATTTTCAATTTGTATGCTTTATCTTATTCTAATATACATGTAGCTAGAAGAATGTAAATTGTAAATTAAAAAAAAAGGTATTAGAAATAACTGATTAACCGCAGGAAATTAGAATGTTTGTTAAATTATGGGAATACCTATTGTAGATTTAAAAATGTTGCAGCTTTCCCTAGGTATTTTTGCATGCTTTACCGATTCCTGCTTACTAAGAATTAAAAAGGATCTGTTCGAGTAAACCTCTTTCTGAATATGACAAGAACAATACCCGGATGCGACCGGTCAGCAAAGGATGCTCACTTCTCCTAGGCACCTGATCCTACATCTATCTATTTGGAGGTCCTTGTTGCTCTGCTTTGAATTTGTATTTCGTTTTATGGATTTTTGATATGGTTCACGGTTTGTTCTTGTCATGTTTTCATATCCGTTAAAAAATCCGGTTTTTAAGGAGTAATTAAACAAGCACGCTGATCACAAGTGCAAGTACACAGAACTTCATCCAATGATGCTACATGCAAAGTTTTGTTAAAATGTAAAAATATTTACAGATAGACAGACTGCAGACGGACGCCAGACAAGAAATGATTAGAAAAGCTCAATTGAACTTTCAGTTTAGGTGTTTTAAAAACGAAAAAGAAATAACCAATTTATTTTCATTAATATAGAAGGAGATTTAGATCAAAATGTTAAATATAGCTACTGTAAATGTAAATATAATCTAATACACTGACATCACTATTAATGTTCTCTGTTATGTAGTGTGGTATATCACTCAAAAGTTCCTGTTCTATGTTGTCTCTCGTTATGTTCTGTATTTCTCTCCATATCTTGCTGTATCTCGTGACATCACCATCCCTACCCATGATATTGACATATCAAATCTGAAGTTTAACCTTAGTTGTATGCACTTTTCTTTAATGGATTTGAGATGAGGAATGAGTTGAGGGATTTGAAAATGTTGGTGCCGGTGGAGCGATATCTATCTAATCATGTTTGACGTCATAGATAAAATACATCAAAACATCAAAAAATCAAATCAATTATGATCTCATACATAAAACAAAGTTACATGTAGCACATCAAAGCAGCAAAGCAATGAAATCACGTACAGTGGTAACAACGTTATTGTTGACAAGCCAATCGTGTTAAATAGTTCGTGTAACGTGGGTGATCGTTCGTGTAACGTGCGGGATCGTCCGTGTATCAGGAAAATTGGTTTGCGTTTTTTTACCGTGCGTGTTCGTGCGTGATCGTGCGGTTTTTTCGTTTTGTAACTTTTTTTACGGAATGCCAGGATTTATTCTTAAAACAAAGACAAGTAGATTTTGTAAAACAATGTGAATTTAAAACTTTTTTATATATAAGAACATTGACAGTTGTTAACATTCATTCTCTCTTTCGTCGTTAAATACATTTATTTATTTCCATAGCTCATTTCTTCCTTTGTTCGGTCGAGTTAGTTTTGCTTAAATTAATAATCAGCCTATATCAAGCATCAATTCTGTCTTGACAAATAATTTCAATCATAAAAGCAAAAGCGACACGTTGGATGAAAGCGGTCAAGCTTACCCATTCCCCGTTTTAAACTAAACGATTATTCCCAACGTTTTTCTTTCAAATGAGAATACGATAAGCATTACTAGTAGATTGTATACACATTTGTTTGAAATAAAAAATTTTTAAACGCTTTAAAATTTAGAATAAATAGAAACAGATCAATTATGTACTGTAAATTATGAAAATATTAGCTGTGAAAAATCGAAATTCTATAAAACAAGGCAACAAATTTACCTCTATTCCGCATAATTAAATCGTACGTAAGAGAATTAAATTACATAAACAGTCAACTCGTATGTAAATAATTTCGTGTAGTTTATGCATTATCTTCATTTTTATTACACGTAATTTTCTTTAACCTATGATAGAAGTTTATATTCGTTATGGAGACAAAAAAAATAATTTGTGTGTGAATCCTTTATATTTGTGTATGGATGTGTAAAAGTGTTAACTCGTAAAATACAAAACAGTGCATGACTAAAGTACATGCCGCTTTTTAAAAACACACAAACATCAAGCAAACAAATTAAAGCAATACGTTTCCTTAATTCTAATCTTAAAAATTAATTTTGATTTTGCGTGTTTAATGGTGTAGAATCGTTCAGAATCGTGCGTGTCGTTTGTCAACAATAACGTTGCTTCCACTGTAATCAGTGTCCTGTATCTCCTTTGATTTTGTAGAAATCATCATTATGGATATGAATATATTATTTTTTTTTAATTTTCGACACAATTCTTTCCAGTAAAATTACTGCAAAATTTTTACCAAAAGAAAAACCAATAATCCAAATTCAATGAAGTTTTGTTTAAAGAATCCTTGTTTGTAAATAAATACAGCAAATACTGATTTTTAAAAATTCTCTGGGCAAGAATTCTAGGTTAAAAATGTTCATTGCTGACATAGAATGCAATACATAGCTTTTTTATTCAGCAGTGTGTATAGATGTTATTTACAGTGTTTCGTGAAATTAAGTAAGCGAGTGGTCCACGCGTCTCCCGTTGTTATAATTTAATCACTGTCAGGGGGTTTGAGGCACTTTCAGAATGAATTTGTACATAACGTCTGCTATATTTTAATCTCCAAAATCTATTTTTAATGCGCAGTATGTTTATTTTTATATCATTTGCAAACTAATCAGCACATTTTTCCTGCACAAAACAGATTTTCTATGGACATTTTATATAAGAAACCGAAATTCTTTCAACAGTTTTTAAACACCAAATATCACGAAATAAGAGGTCCAGGGGTCACATCGCTCACCTGAGCAACAAAGGCTAACACTTTACAAATATGCAAAATGTTGATCCCTCCTTTGGGGCCTCATCCTGCACCTGGGTGGTCATAATTTGAATAAACTAAAATCGAAACTACATACTAGATATGTTTCAAAAAATAGGTTTAACTGGTCCTTGGTAAAACGATGTTCAAAGATTTTCACTATATACTACAATGCAACACTTTCAACCCCTCCCCCACATTTGTGGCCCCAACCTACCCCCGGGGATCATGATATGGTCAAATGGTTAATTCAAAAATGCATAATAAATTTCATTATATCCTATTTATCGCCCTTGAAATAGGGCGTGGTCCTTCTCTCGTAAAAACTTGAATTTCCTTGGCCAAAGAATGCTCTGTGCCAAGTTGGTTGAAATTGACCAAGTGATTCTATAGGAGGATACAAAAATGCGAAAAGTGTAGGACTACGACAGACAACGGGCAGTTTTTTTTATCAGAAAAACTCACTTGAGCTTTTGTTTCAGTTGAGCTAAATATTGTATAACCTTAGATATTTGTTTTCTTTTTTTTCATATGTTATCTAAGCTTTTTGGTATAACCTATCAGTATTTGGTATTAGGTTAAATTCCAGTCACTAAGTTTGGTAGACTGTGAATAGGAAAAAGGTGCTAATATGTTATGTTTCATGGTCATTTACTTAAAGGGAAATGATAACAAGACAAACTTCTTAAAATCCTTAATCACTTTCTGTCAGATACAATCGTGCATTATGAAATAATCTTAACAAAATGCACATCAGATGAATTCAAGAGATATTTTCCTTGAATACTTTGCTTCTAAATTTTATTTTTGCGATATATATTAACCTTTTATAAACAGCATATGTTGCAGCCAGTAATGCAGTACACTATCTTATCAGAAAATGTTTAAAGGCGATTATCAATAGCCAATATCGAGAAGCTACAATATCAAACAAAATGTTTATCGGTGAATTTTACAGCCAGTACTTCATACCTAAATATTATTAGATAATGTTTAACGAAATATGTCGATAGCCATTAATTGCAAGCTACACACATTGTCACGATTTTGGCGAAAAAGTATTTTTCCGAATTTAATGTTTACAGTACTTCAGTAAAGACATTTTAATAGTCAGCCAAAAATTTAGTTTCAGTCGCCGTGTTATAAACGAGATAAAGAGCTCACAATTCTTAGTGTCTTGTTATAACAAAGCTTTCGTTATGTAAGTTTTGAATGGTGAAGTGAAAAATACAGTTTTAGTCTTAAACTGAATGTAATAATCGCTAGGAACTACATTGTATTTATCTATGATTAAAACAAGTTATGAGAGAAAAATGAGCTTGAACAATAACTTTTACTGGTATCTTGAACCAATGTAAACAAAAACATAGCATGCACCTTGTTTATATGACAAAGAATTGTGAGCTCTGTATTTTGCTAATAACTTTACGACTGGCACTTAAATTTTAGTATATCATTAGAAAATTGTTTTAATGCATTGTTATCAGTAAAAAAAATGTTTAAAGGTGTATGTCAGTAGCCAGTATTTGCATGTTTCAATATAATTAGAGAAATGTTTATGGTGACGGTCAACATCCAGTGCTTTCAGGCTTCAATATGATTAAAAAAATTTACTAAAGGAATACATGTTTTTAGCTGAGACGAAAATTTGAATTTTAGATAAGTATTTTTGCTATGAATTAACGTTATCGAATACCGACTGACTTTGTCAGATTTATTCTTTAACCATTTTTTTTTACAAAGTATTTAGATATAATTTATTTCAAAGGACTTGGGGACACTATTTTACTTCTGAATATGACACTCATTTCTACTGTAATTTTTTAAATCAAAGCAAACTTTGTATTCTGTAACATAGATCGCTATTTGGTAGCTTGTCCCAGCATTTCTTTTTCTAAGAGTTTCAAAACATACAAATTGAGTTTAAATGTATCAATGGTGCTATCTTTTAACGGGTTTAAAATAATCGCATCACTAATAGTTCTCCTAGGGACATAAAAATGCTATTTTGAAAACTATGGTGCAATAAATAAAAACAAACCTGTGCTATTAAACCTATATCTACTTAAATATGTTCTACCATTTAAATTATTGTCTTAAGGAATTAGTGTGCAATTTTTTTTTAACAATATTAGTATTTCAATTTTATAATAGGCATACGCATTTTAATGACACACGTGTACTATTGTAATTGTTTAAAAATAATTTTCTCTTTTCTGAGATTTTTGTATTCGTTCAAGTACACATAAACACGTGCATGTACTTATAAAAAGTACCATGTATTATTAATAAGTGAGGGAGGTGTTCTATGATATAAAATGAGATTTTGAATGAGTTTTACAGATGTTTACTTATATTGTAGTATAACCACTAAAGACGTTCACAACAAGTCGTATGTTAATTGGACACTAGTGTTCCACATTTAGATATAGTATTATTCCATTAAAAGTGCGAATGTAACGCTTAATGGTACAAATGTTTGTATCATCAGGGGTTGACCGATCGTATGTAGCTTTTGGCTTGCTTCATTAAGCGTTAAATCTGCTGTGCATTTGCAACGCTTAATGATAAAATTGTATCATTAAACGGCGATTTATCATTAGCGGTTGATGTTGTCAACTATTAATGCAAGAATTTATAGCATTACGGGTGGCAATTGCAACGTTTAATGATATTTGTATCATTAAGCGGTGTTTTATCATTAGAGGTTGATACAATGCATATTTATGAGTAGTGTTTAACTTTTAGGTGGAATAACACATCATCACTAAATGGCTGACGGCTGATCAAAACGACATTTCGTTTTATTAACAGGATTTTATGGACTGACACGTGTAACTTACTCCATAGCCAAGTGGATAAAGTGTCGGATTTGTAATCCGTACATTCCGAGTTTGAATCCTGCAGGGGCTTTTGTTGTTATTTACTGGAATAATTATTTTAGATATTCATTTTTTAATACATAAACTGCAAGTTTTTCGCTTAGTTGACATTTGTACAGTATTTTTATCATTATATCTTTCATTATCAAAAAAATTCCTGTTAATTTTAATGACTTTTTCCAGGTGTGTTATTCCACCTTAAGTAGATTGTCAAAACATCTCTTGGAATTTCAAAAGAATTATTTCAATTCTTAAAAATTTTACCTCTTGGTAGAATTCTTGAAAGTTGAGGAATACAAATGAATCTAATATTTCAGACAAAATAAATTCTATACACATCAACATATTTTACGGAGGCTGAAGGGTCATCAAATTACCAATCAGATCTATCTGAAATTTTTAGACATGATTTGTTAAGTTTTAAACGTTTATTTAGAAAAGAAAATTATTTTTAGCTTTTTTAGTATTTTCCTATATCTTTTTTCAGAGCTCTTCTTCCAGAGGAGATCAAGACAGTCTAAACACGTCCTAGACAGTCCAGCCCTCTTGATTAGTGGTATAATTCACTTTAATGTTTTTTTTCTCTGGTTATATTGTTCATTTCCTTGCAAAACATCATCATATACGTGTACGAAAAACTATTGGATTATGAATATTTTTTTAAAAGTCAACAACTACTTTAACAAGAAAAAAAGTTTTAAAAAGACACGTTTTGAATATAGCAAGTTTACTTACATTGTTCTTTAACAGCCTGTTTAGTTTGTATATTGCATGTATATTGCATGGGGCGTTTTCTATGGAATGACAATATTCTATCCGAGCAAATGTTAATTGATTTGTACTTTCGTAATGAGTTATTGGTTCAATTTCAATATAGGAAATGTTAGTTGATAACATAAGTTTGATACTTTTTTTACTGTTGAATTAAAAATCGGCGTTAAATATGAAAACTCTTTATCTATTTTTCACCTTTGTTTCCGTTTTATGAAATTATAGCAAGTTTGATATGCGCAAATTGCAATCTATTGATACTATTGGGATTCGATACAAAACAGTGGAATCACAGAAAGAATACTTCTCATAAGGAATTTACATCATATGTTACATGTATGATTGAATCATCGTCGTTAATTAGGCCTACCTCATTTACATGTAAAGTTATATATTTTTATCTGTTTCTATGTGTTGCTAGCTAGCTGGACATAACCATATGCATAATTCAACATCTTTAAGATTTTAACGGTCCATTTTCCAATTACATCCGGGTTTTTTCTATCGCATACAATTATTTTTGTGGATATACTCTACATATCACATTTGTTAATTAAGTCATAGCTGCAACATTTTATCTCATTTACTGTTTTTGATTTTTTAAGGGGGGGAATATGAAAGAAAGCTACCACAAGCTATGTGTTGGGTGTAAGAAATCTATATAACAATGTGAATGACGAGTGAATTTCTTACCTGAAACTCGAAAAGTGTAGTTGTATAGAACACATATTTATCCATTAAAATAAAAACTGTGCTTGTTATTTTTCGTGTAAATCAGCATAAAACTCGAATTTGTACGTCATGTTTACTGACCTTGATAGATAGGGGGGATGAAATCTTGATCTGAATATAGGTGCTCCCCTACAGTATTTGAAATATGAACTTCACCACGTACGGTTTTTATCAATGATTGAGATGCGTTTGTGATAGAACGAGGTTTGACCGCATATCTGCACTGATATTTACTTTATTAATCTAATATAAACAAATACTTACCTCATAAGGTCGTACTAGGCCTAACGTGACAACTGAAAAGGACGACTTGTATCTTATTTGGTGCTGATTATTAAATCTATTTTCATCATATATGCAAACCATTTAGTCTGATAATATCTAACTTAGGTTATTCATCCTCAGCGTCAAAGTATTTTTTTCATTAAAAAATGTTATTTGTCCTTCAAACTTTATAAATAAAATGAAATAAAAAGAAATTTTGTAATGATATCCACGCATTTTACAAAGTTATCGCAAATTTGCCCACTAATAAATGTACAATGACTGCAAATTTGATAATTGTGTCGTGCATTCCGATGTATCCAAGTGGTTAGGATTCCTGGTTTTCACCCAGGTGGCTAGGGTTCAATTCCTGGCATTGGAATTTAAAATAAAAAACAACAGTATTTTATATGGAACGTTTTATGAAAGAGTTTGCACTTGTTCACTTCAAATGATAATTTGATTGAAAATTCATACCGTTTACTAATTTCAAAGACATATTTTAATCAGATTGATAATTGATGATGGTATTAATATTAAACCAAGGGAAAATGCACGAGTCGATATTGGACTTGAACGATTTATAAAAACTCGGTAATCTTAATACTAATATTAATATCACGAGTTCGGGAGTCGGTGGTACGAGCGCCTTGACCGTTGCTTTCCAACTGCCGAATTAATGAACCTGACCAACAATCACATATGGATACCAAAACATCGTATTAACAATAGGAAATAAAAGAGTAGTAAATATAAGAGTTTCCTCAATTAACGGATATCTTGGATAAACTGAGTGTCAATTTAGGGTGCCTAGATCAAAGCCTTCAACGCTAGTGACAAGGGAGAAGGTGTCCTATAGAACGCCATAGCTGCCTTATGTAGTTATTTCATAAGAAGATGGTGCTTTGTTATATTATTCTGTGGTTATTTCATCTGAATATGGGCCTTGTTATATGAAGATAGTGCTTTATTATATTATGATGTGGGTTTTTTTTTTGAAGATGGTGCTTTTAATTATTATATGAAGATGGTGTTTTATTATATGAAGGTGGTGCTTTATTATATGAACATGGTGCTTTTTATGTCATGATGCTTTTTAATATGATGGTTCTTTTTAATGTTAAGGTGGTCACTCGGAACTTTATTTTCGAAAAATGGGTTGAACATTGATTATATCGAAATTATGAAACTAAAACAAAAATGGATACAATTAGAGTCCATTTAACACACTATTGCTAATTCCTCTTTTTAGCATAATAAGTATTTAATATGAGATGAACTGTATGACTTTATATCAACTGAATTGACAACTACGAATAATAGAATACAATATTTTGTCAGTATTTCTGACATTTTACTTTTGATTTAACCACCTATAAAAGGGCCTTCTTTGAGCTATATTATAGTATAATTATAGACATTTCCCTTACTTTCTCTTCCAGTCACATCCTACATGTATAACCTAGGGCATAAATATGTTTGAAATCAGTTAAATGTATTAAGATAAAGAGAATATCTAAAACAAATAAAAAGGGAGGATCAAAAATTACATTACAAACTTTTAATTTGTGAATAAATTGCTAATATAACAAATTAATCACTGTGCCAAAAAATCTACCATGTTGAGAATGATCATTGTGTTGATCCATATTACTTGTACATTGACAGTTAACCTAATATATTTTGCGAATATTTAATCTTTTTTAAACACACTTAAAAGGGGCATTTTTAAGAGAAACACCTTTTATTACATAGCTTTACAAACAATATTTAGATGTCAAAATCAGGCTCCGATTTCACAAAAAAATTAAGTTTTTATCTAATACTCCTTTTTTTTCTTTTGGTGAAAATTGAGCCTGATATTTGTACAAGTTTCTTTATCGCTTGAATTACATTAAATCTCACTGAGATGAAATGAAAATAACAAATTCTTAGTCAAGGCGAAATGGATATAAACAAAACAAATATGTACGGGAAAGTCATCACTGTTTTAAATTATCTGACTTCTTCACCTCCTACCTCTAGCATCCAAAATAGCAACAAAGCATTCCGTTCTAAATGATGGATTCCTTCCTCTCTAGGGATATAAGTTTATTAACGATAATTTTTAAGACTTGTTGGAATGTTTTGTATATCACAGAATGTAACCATCCAAAGGCAAGATATACCGTTCCAGCTAATTATGAACAAGCTAAGACGGTTTACTAAAGAACCGTTTTTCCCTTACTCTTAATCTATTGTTCAATACTCTGGTCTGATTCATTTGTATAGTTGAGTGACAATGCCATTAAAAAATCGACTTTAATGTACCACTCTACCTCACGGCTAATTTCTATATTTTTGGAAAGATATAATTTCAAGTAAAAAATTTAAACCGTCAGTAGAAATTTATGTGGTCAAAATTTAAATTAATTAAAGGTCAAAGATCAATGACGGATATCAGAACAAAAAGTACTTATTCCTATAGTTTCAAAATGTACCTCCATTTTAAAGATTTTAAACTTGCTTCTGCATGTAGATTTATAATATGTCTTAGATGTATATAATATGTAGAAGAAAAAAACCCTTTCTGTATTTAGAAACACATTGTTTAACTAAAATGATTTTACTTTTAAACGATTGAAAATATCATTGTCGACATATCCTAGGTCACATATTTTTTTAACATTTGACGGTTGAAGCATGTAGAAACTTAAAAACAGCAGAATAATGACAACAAACAAAAATAACAAATAACTTCTTAAAGCTGGTACAGGGTTCATTTTGCTGTTTAAGTTTAAGTACTTTTAACATTTTTATAAAGATCCTAAATATAATGAACTAAGTTAGATCTATATGTTTTACCATCATTTTTATACGCAAGACATATCTTAACTGTGTATGTTTAAACTATTATTTTTCATTAATAAGAAGAATTAATTATTATCAATTAAAACCGCATTATTCAAAGCCAGAGCGCAAACCACATACATTACAATTATCTGAACTATTGCAATGGTAAACACTTGTGCAAGACAATTTTTTCTGCTGCATACACAGTTTCTTGCACAAATTGATTTGCCTCTGCACGACAAACACGATCTTGTAAAAAATCTGATGCCATTGGTCCTTCAAAGAATATTGGTATTAAACCACCTTCACTTTCTCTTCAACCGAAATCCAATATTGACCTAATTACAGACTTCGCTAGGTGTAAATTTTTTAAGGCCTTAATTTTTCTTTTGGATCATACGCCGGAGCAGTAAGTTTGCGTGCAGTATCTTAAGCAATATCTGAATAATTTCAGGAGAGATCTGGCAAAGATTAAACCTTTTTCGAATGTTTTTCGGGAACTTTATACATATTTGTTTGCCAAGCCCCTGCTAAGTACAAAGATTCGCCACTTTGAAGAAAATTCTCCTCAAAATATGTACTACTTAACAATTCCCTAGAAATCTTATCAGAGCCTGCTTATTATCTGGGTTGCTCGTGAATTTCTTCCATTCAAGTAACACTCTTCCATTAATTACTCGATAAAACTTTTGACCACCAAAAGCACTTGAACGACGAAATCTTTGTGCAGATTTAACTTAATGCTTCACATCATTTAGATTGAACCAAACAAATCCATTACAGTTTTTGCAAAACCAAACATGTACATAGTGACCTGACATAAGAACTCGCAAGGTTGCCAACGGTTTTCAATAATGTTGAACCCATACCTTGTATCAATCCCATACCGTGTCTTATGAGCACCGTTCGAAATAAGTCAACATCTCTAAGACAGAAGATTGGTGCGACATCCTCCTAAAAAAATGCATTAAATCTGACTTGCAAGTTTTTCGCATGGTACCATCTTCGTGGAACAATGACAAAGGTATTGGACTAACTGGTTGGACCAAAATATTTTCAATGTTCACATCTTCACGGACATTGGAAAGAGACAAACTCGACGAAAGATAATGCTGTAATATGTTTTGAAAATAACGCAGGTAGGTTAAGGCAACTCATAGTTTAATGACCGTCAAAATAATGATCAATTTAAATAATGTTTCTTTTTATGAAAACAACGCTGGATATTAATACCAAGTGAAAGAGTTCTCCAAGGTATTTTTTTCTACTTCGGAATCGACTCAATCTTTGAAGCTGCCGTGCCATGGTATCACGTGACAGTTAAAAATAGATCACTTTTTTACCTTAACAACAAATCAAAAAGTGTAACACTACCCCGAAGTTCATTTGTATGTTTTCTACAATAATTCGATTGGAAATTAGTTCATGTTTATTAGTATTACTGCTAGAATCCTATTGTACATCGCATAAAATAAATATTGTAAATATTTATCGGAAACCCTCTCAACTTCTAAAATTTCATTGAAAATACTACGTATTTTTCGTTTAAAACAACAAAGCACAGGATTCTAGCAGCACTTTTCATGTAGTTTAGGTCATATACCGTTGATATTTACCAAAGTCATCTTTCCTAATATCCAGGGTAGTGTTACACTTTTGCCATTTTTTGTACACACTGACAGAGGAAAGGCTGGTCAAGCCATATAAATGTCGATCCCCTTACCTTACAACACTCGCTGATTAAACAAAATATCCATGCCTGTATTATCCTGATTATATTCGAACTGACACTCATCTAAATCTTAGGTATCCGTATTAAATAAGTCTTATTTCGGCATTGTTTACACTGCATTCCGATAATTTGTCTCCCGACATGATATTCTCTTTTAAACATGCTTGTGACGTCATCAATGATAATTATACGTAATAGAGAGAAATCGAAGATATATTCAGTTAGAAGAGTTTCTAGTGATATTTTATGTCTGTAATTTTTATAATATAAACCAGAGATAAAGTTAAAATCGACATGTTTCTGAGTAAAATATGACATCATGCTGCTTATTGTGACGTCATATCGATTAGAGGAATTTGATCGCTGTCAGTTGCCTTATCATACCCGCGAAAACACCATGAAATAAATAATAACTTGTTAAAAATTAAATCATCGACAATCAAGGCAAAACATCAAAAACCCACTTCTTCACTTTAAATACCCTTCTTTAAAAAATGACCATAGAAAACTCTACGACCGGGCAATAAGGATTGGGGAGGGGTGTGCCTTTCAGCCGTGAGGTATGCTGTTCCATTAAACTCGAAAAATAAGCGACTTTTTTTTCTATTTTTGTCACTCTACTAATAGATTTTATAAACAATTTATCCGATCTTTTCAAATTGGAACCAATTACCGCTGATAGCAAGCATAACAACATAGGCGAAATATCAACCAGATCAGAATGTTCTACAATACATACGTCATCAAAGTTTGCTCCCTTGATGAGGTAGACTTGTCTAATTCCACGTCTACAGTATAATGAACATATGCGCAATGAAATCAGAACGTGCGAAGTGAGATACCTAAAGTTATTCATGTTATAGGCAAAATAAATGTCATTTGTAAAAATGTCTAATTGGTTTCCCCTGAGAAATATAATGTAGCGCAAATAGGCCTCCATACCTTAATAAGCTTCTGACGTGCATTTAGAGATCATTGTTCCAATTGGCTGTTTGATTGTTTTTTACTTGCTTAGATGATAGAAATCGAAAGTAAACAGTTCCAGGAATGAGGCAATGTAGTACTTTGAATACAATTTTACTTTTGGAAATCATATAAAACACTTTGTCTATACGCAACTTTCGGGTAAATTTTATTTCGGCCTTTAAAAAAAACATTTATATGAAAAGGTGAACAAAAAACGAGTAGGGGTTGATAGATTAAATAGATTATTCTATTCGGGCATAAAACTACCAAATGGGACTCAAACCACTAAACGGGGGTTGGTGCCCTGTCTGATAAAGCAATGCTACTGTCAGTTTTCTCGTCAGCACAAGTGGGTCAACTATCTAACATCCGCTACACATATGCTAAGGGTTGAAAATTAACCCTGGGGTCTTTTTTCAACGTTGAATATGGACCTGGGTGTCATTTTTCACCTTAGAAAATTGAGACCAAAATTCGTGAAATTTATACCCGGGGTCATTTTTCAACAGTTTCAAAAATAATTTTCTAAATTCTGATGACCTCGACACGTTGAAAATTGACCCTGTTGAAAATTGACCAAGACTTCAGTCAACTGAACCGGAACTTTCTCTGCCAGATATAAATGTAATTTTTATAATTGAAAGCTTGAGTTTTAAAATTTTATTTATTGTATACTGTGCGTTACATACATGGACTTGGTTTTTTTTAAAGGTTAATTTGTCCGATTGCAGTTAGTTTTAGAACGGAAAAATTGATATCGGTTTATTTAACTAGTATGGAAATAAAACTCAGTAGACGATATATTTCCTTTTTTTATTAAAAAAAATTCCAAAAGTTGTGGATTTCATATTGAAAAAGCATTTCATGTTATTAATTGCTATCTGGAAACAATGATCTTTTCATGCAGAAATCACTGCCTTCATTTTTGTACATTAACGATTCAAAATTTAAAATAATTAGTTATGTTAGTCAAATGATGTATCTGTATATGGGTTTTGCTTATTTATGATCTCTCTTCTTACCCTTTTTACCATTGTTTTGTTTCTTTGTTTATTTTGACCTGCTATCCATTATTCATATTTTCATCTACTTTACGATCATATTGAGCATACGTATGCCATTTTACATTCATTTATTAGATAAGCACTAAATTAAAAGCTGCATTGAATTATATGTCAGTAATTATAAATTGTACCTTGTGGTACCTTATGGTGAAGGTTACAACAACAATACGGTGTTTCGATGTATCTATTTTATAAAGGTCTAGCATGTTCATAATAAAATATGTTCAAATTAAATCAGTGTCCTTATTTTCAAAAACTGACATCAACCCCTACTCTTCTCTTAATCGGGATATAATGGTTGTCCCTTTATTGATATAAGATTGTCATATGTCTAACAAATACTGGCCGTTAACGTTGCTTTTAATGCACAGCGACATAGCTTATTTCCACAGACCCCTGACGTTGTTCTTATAGTTAAAGTTATGTACCCTCTACCAAATTAAACTGAATTATTAGGTAGAGGATATATACATGTACATTTTTATAATGAGAAAAATATATAATGTCAGGTGCCTGTGCTTAAGTTTGAGAAGTCAGGATATTTCCCTGACATTAATAAATGATAAGTTCTCATATGACAAGTCTTTAACAATTTTTATTCAACACGTAAATTGATCGACAATTTTTCACAAACTTGCCTGATGACTTTTTTAGAAGCACCAGCCAACTTTCTGCATATGTATGCACGTAGTTCTTTTTTTTAAATTAAAATTTCATTAACTACGTGTAAATTTGAAACACAGGTACCCGACTTTATATATTTTTCTCTTAATTTAAAATATATACCCTCTCCATTATAATAATATAGGTGCATTTGGTATGGAGGTCCACCACCTACTCTGACCCCAACCATGATCCTCTACTTCATTTTCATCTACGATTTTTTTAAATTAAAAAATTGCACTTTACCATTTCATTGACGAAAACAATTATGGTAAACTTCTGGTAAGTGTTTGTATCAAAGCTTTTAGAAACTATAGAAGCAAAATTACTGTCATTCTGTACAAAACATTAGGTTGCAAAATTGCTGTACATTTAAATTAGCAAAATTGTTTATGCCTAGAAAAAAGAAAAAAATTGTTTCAATCATATCCATCAAATTTAATTACATCCTCATTTATCCAAATAGCAATTATTCACAACAAAATAAAACACTGAAAAATATCGGCTTTCAAGATACTCTATATATAGTTAATACAGCATCTTTCATAAAAAAGTATGCATGAACATATCCGAAATACTAAAATTACACGTGTAAGGAGATTAATTGTTTGTTTCTTTCTCTAAACAAAACTTCTATGAAGATAATATTGTTAATTTGTTATTAACTGGGCGAGTGTATATACATGTATTTGGACAATCATATATAGTTTTAACATACTGAGTACATTGTAGGTGCAAGAACAAAATTAACAATATGTCATATTGTAACACCCACCAAGAAAAATTTACAATGAACGATATCACAATTTTAAGTTACAGATGTACTTGGTGAGTGTAAAACTAGAATTAAACAATATGACGTATAGTAAATTTGTATTCATAATTTATATTTGTACATCTTCTCAGCAAATATTTTTGCAAAATGATTAGTCATTCGTGTAACCAAATGTGCTAATTTTCTTTTTGAAACAATATCTTTGAAACATAAACATATGTACCACAAAATCAGCTGTGATATGCGAACAGTTAACTACGAATAAAAAAGATAAAAACATATTGGAATGGACGCTTTATGTCAATTCGAAAAATAATCATTGAATTGATTCATTTTTGTTTTTTGGCCGACTGCTAAAACATATAAATCTAAAGAATAAATATTTTTAAAATGCTTAATAAATCGAAGTTATAGATATTGATTTGTTAGATTGCGCTTATTTGCTGTTGAATTTTGAACCGGTTCATTATCAAAACTCCACGATGCGGGTCAATTTTCAACGGATTGGGGTCTTAATTAAACACCTTTGGTCTCAATATTCAACGTTGAAAAATGACCACCAGGTCAATTTTTAACCCGGGTCATTTTTCCTTGTACAGGGGCATTGCAACTACGCACTTTGAAAATTACGCACTTTGAAAATATAAATAAATGTTTTAAAAGGGCATGGTCACGATTTTGGTCAAAATTTATTTCCCCATTCCTAATGTTTACAGTGCTTCACTAAGGCATTTGTAATAGTTATTTCAAACTAGAGTGCCATTCGTTGAGTTATACGCGAGTTACAGCGCTTACAAATCTTTGCTATGAAAACAAATGTTTTGATTACGTTTTGAATGCTGAAGTAAGAATTCAAGTTGTAGACCTTCAAATGAATGTGTGAAACGTTAGGAACTGTTTATTCGTGCTTAAAATGAATAACCAGACGGACAAATCAACTAAAAAACGATTTTTGACTGGTATATTGAACCTATGTAAGCACAAATAGGACACGAGCCTTGTTAACATGCCAAGAAATTGTGAGCCATGCACTGGATGAAATATCTGGTTTCAGCGCTGCGGAAACCCTTTGGAAACTCTGCGGAAACTTAAGGTTACTTTAAGTTTCCGACAGGTTTCAGCACGGAAACTTCAAGTTTCATTAAGTTTCCGCAGTGCTGAAACTTAGGCTGTCCATGAATCCAAATGGTTTCCGCAACAGAAACTTACTGAAACTTGAAGTTTCTGCATAGTTTCAATCTCCATATACGTTTGGGATACATATTGTTTACAAATGGTTTCCGCGACGGAAACTTACTGAAACTTGAAGTTTTTGCATAGTTTCAACCTCCATATACAATTGGGAAACATATTGTTTACAAAGGGTTTCCGCAACTGAAACTTACTGAAACGTTTTATATTTTTGCTTTCACAAAAGCTGAGCAAGGTTTCTACTTTATGTAAAAACAAAACAATTTCAAACAGTTCCAAATTTATTTTGTTCAAAAATCTGAAATTGTGTCCAATAATAAATAAAATACAGCCAAGATACAATAATTGAGAAACATCCATATGGCAATTCCCTTATTAGGGACTTTTATTTAAAAAATGATAAAATTGCACAAGAAAAAAACCTCCCATAGAAATCTTTACTTTTGTATGATTTTTCATCTCGATTAAATGCCTATCAAATCTCCCTTTAAAAATGCAACAAAGATCTTACTTTTTTAAAAATATGAATGCAATTTACAAAATAACTGCACGTACATGAATAAACAAAGAAAACTTCACTGTTACATGAACATGATACACTTGTCTCAATTTGTTTTGAACTACAATGAATATGTACACCATAAAATATTTTTGAAAAGTCTAAAGTATCCATCTTTAAAAAAAAATACACTACAAGATAGTAGTTGACTATAGAGGTATGACCCAGATTTGATTTGAATATGTCAATAAATTCCAAAATGAGGTCAAAGTGACCCACTTACAAGTTGGGATAAACCTTTTCTTTGTTAGTAATATAATCTAATGTTTTACAATAGAACAGGATTTGATATCATTTTTTTGATAATCCATTAAGTCCAAAGTGAACTTTTCATTTCCACCCATGATGTACCAACTGATCAGATTTTAATATCATAAGCCTGTCAGTATTTAATAGATGACCCAGAGGGAGATATGAAAAGCTTGTTGGCCAATAAAAAGCTAACAATGGAGCAGTCTGTCAAATCATGTGCAAAAATATGATGTACACATTTAATTAATTATGCTGATTGCAACACACTTCATTCCTGATGAATATGCTTCTTTACACACGGTTTACCTTCCTACATTTCACTACTTTACCTACATTAATATTTTTAAATCCAAGACATGAAGTAAAATATACATTGTTTATATATGACAAGTATTACTACATGTAGCATAAATGTATAAAATACAAAGTATCACACAGATCATTCACCTTACAATTCTCATCAATACCAGCATTTTACTTATGATATAAAAGCTAATTCCAATTATATTTTAGTTACACAATACAGATTAAAATAAAACCCACATGGAAACAACTTTCCATCCAAGTAATTTTGTTATATAAAAATTGTAATACATCGGGTATATGTTGTCTTTATATATTTTCATATACGACATAATTGAATATTGTTTGGTGTATTTTATCATTTCTATGACCCATGCATTCATCTCCTAATGCAGTGTTTTTACATTTAAGATTGGTTTCTTAATTTTTCATATATTGCTGCAAATAAAAACTAAGTTATCAATAAATGTTTAAACAAAGAAAATGAAAAAAAAAAGTAGTTAACACTTATCAACTTGGAGGTGTGAGGATATATGTTACATGGAGTCTAATATTTTATGCAATATTTGCAAATATAACAAATTATTTAAGAAAATGAAAGTTAATATCTGCAAGGTCTAATCAATCATTTAATAAGTCAAAACCATGTGATTTTCTAAGATTCTAGCTTACAGACAGACATTGTAATATACTGGTATTTGATCATATAAAAAAAGTACTTTTATAGTTTATAGGTTTTTTGAAATGAGAATACTTTACAGTTAAAAAGTCTTGTTCTGCAGAGGTTTAGTCGGGTCGTAGAGATGTGTCCATTCGAATCAATAAGGAGTGTCCTTGGCTGTTGTTGATGTAACCCGAGTCGTAGTTTATGGAAATAGGCCTTTTTGGGGGACTTTCGAGCATTGTCCAGACCGGCGAAGCACTCATATGATCACATCATGGCTACAGCAGACTTAGTAGTTCTGGACAGTGGTAGCATTAAAATTCTTCTTCTTGCGATGAACTTGTTCGTTTCACTGGGCTGTACTTTATGTGTTCTATTTATCTTAAACATGAATAATAAAGTTTCATTTAGATTTTTAAACAATTAACATAAGTCATTCAGCCTAACATGTAATAAAAGCATTCTGAATAAAATTCTGAATACAGAAGCTACTATGCAGTTGCCAGTTGCTGTTTAAACTATGTCATATAATGACTACAGTAGTATCTGGTCTAAAATGTTTCATTTTATGTTTGAAGCTATGTTATTTTCATTTTGATTCAATTATTGTTTGTTGAACAATGGAAAAACTTATCAACAATAAGTGTGTTTTACCCCCCCCCCCCCCCATCATCAACCTCCTTTTCAAGAACTTAGACCTGGATTTCCCAAAAATTACTACAGTAAATTATAAACATCCAACACATGTATAAGTTAATGGTGAAAATAATCAATTTCAAAGCAATACCTTGCGTTCACATCGTCCAGCTGGTCAAAACATTCACCCGAATCACCGAACAGAGGATGCAACTTATCACCGGAAACATTGACTTTGTATGCTGTCAATGCTGAAAAAGAAAAACGTGAAAAATTTCATTTTCCGGATTTTATTAATAAATTTGTTTCGTTACATTTAGAGTTTGTAAATTGTATAATGTGCGAAAGATTCATTGTTCGTCTTGTTTACCAACCAAGCATTCATATATTAGGGACGTTTATATAATTATATATGTGTATACTCTGGATAATCTTGATTATCATGCATATAAAGTTGGTTAATGGTTAACTTGGTCAAAACGTATATTTAAAAGAGATACGGTAATAAAAATTAAAACTCCGAACCAAGTTTGAAAAAATGACGCCATCTTGATTTGATGGCGCGAGATCTCGTTTACAAATGAGAGATAAATTAGAGCTTTGAAAATGTTATTGGGAGTATCTATATTGTGAATTAAGTTACCTTGACATGAGTTCTTCGTTCCTGCATTACTTGTTATAGAGGCTATTAATGCTTCTCAATTCTCCATTTTACAACAGCACCTTCTTGTCCATTTTAACCTTCGCTCGGAATCATAAAGTGCGCCAATACTGACCAATCAGAACCCGCTAAATCTTGGAAAAGTGCATCTTGGGATAGTTTAAAATGAATGATGTTTAATCAAAATTATCATTTTTTACCGAATAGTATACTTTTTACATGTATATTTATTTTAAATAAGAACTGTCTGAGTCAGTATTTCCTGGTTAAATACGACAAAGTATTGGCGTGTGTTTGTTACAATTGTATTTGTAACACGTGATTAACCAAAAAAAAATGGCCGACCGTTTGTTTACAAATGTCTAATGAAATTAAACAAGTTTTAATGAGACATATGTATCAGATTTTGTCTTTAACTATATTTCATTTACATGTACTGATGATTTTGCCAAACTATATGATAGAGCCATATATAGTTTACTGACAAGTTAGTCTTGACTTGTCCAATTCTCACCGCGATTTTAAGCACGGTCATATTCTTATTCAAAATATAGAGGTGTGAAAATATTATGTTCATCACAGAGCAGGTTCTGCATGAACACACAGAAATCACAAATATAATTAGATGCCGATCAATTAACGGGGTCCGGTTAACAGCGTTCACCCGTACGGTGAATTTACAACTACGATGAATTGATGGCAATTATTTTACAGTTACACATGTGCACTGATTGGTCATGCGATGAACAGTACGTTAAGAATACTTATGAAATTAAAATACAAACGCGTTAAACAAGCCGGGAAGTAAGATGTACACGTCGGACTGATATATAAACAAAATATAATTTTAATTATTTGGTATACTTTCTACATCAAATGTATACGAATGTATAATCAAATTTTAAAAATGGGATTAAAATCACGTGCACCACATGGCTAGTGCTGGATTTGAAACTGATTTTGTAATATAACGTATAACTTCAGTAAAATTATAAATAATGCTTATTATATCTTATAACACAAACATGTGCATGTTACATAAACATGTTTCAATATCTGAGTTTACAGTAAAGAAAGTAAATACAAAGTATAGAAATGCACGAATAACATAGGCGGGGGGGGGGGGGGGGGGGCTAGGGGGGGCTTAGTGCAAAGTTAGACTTAACCAATAGGCATATAGAGCCCCCCCCCCCCCCCCACTTTTTCTCGCCGGAAATGTAATTGTTCCTAAATTTACCTTGAAAGATAGAGAAGTTGGAGTAATAGGCATACTAGCCCCCCCCCCCCCCCCCCCGACACGGATTAGGAATTTCATGATTTTGGGGGAAAAAAATTGAAATTTATTTTCGGAAGTATATAGTATAGGTATACCCCCCCCCCCCCCACGGATTAGGATTTTGGGAACTAGGGGTTTTCCTCAATATTTCTGAGGATTAGTCTAGCCCCCCCCTCCCCCCCCCCCCCCCCCCCGACACGGATTAGGAATTTCATGATTTTGGGGGGAAAAAATTGGGTGGGGAAATTTATTTTCGGAAGTATATAGTATAGGTATACCCCCCCCCCCCCCCCCACGGATTAGGATTTTGGGAATTAGGGTTTTTTCTCAATATTTCTGAGGATTAGTCTAGCCCCCCCCCCCCACTTTCAATTTGCTTCCGACGCCAGTGAATCATGATACAGTCATACATGCAGTAAAGTCTGAAATGCATGTAAATAATTAAACAATTATCATATTAGACTCAAACTCCAAGTGGGTTTTACTGTTATTATCAACTGTAGAATTTTTTTAAAACAAATTCCTGTGTACATGTGTTGGCGTGGTATTAAAAAAGAAATGAATTAGCTCTAAACTTCAGGTTGTACGAATATTTGGTACGATTTGTAAAAATTTACAACGACTTTACCTTAATTTGTTTGCTTAATTAGTTACTGTACCTCAAGGTTCATTCAAATGATTACTAAATGATTTAAGAAGGAGTCTTACAAAATAGGTATATTAATTTATTTTACTAAATAATTATAATTTACTTATCAGTTTTACTAACTCAGGTACACACAAATTGAAAAAAAATTCCCGCCGGGCTCCAGTTATAAACTCACGCTTCGTACTGTGTATATGTTATGTAACAGTCTTTTGTTCACTCCTGACAGAAAAAACCCTGCAATCCACACAGAATATACAGGAAAATCACAGAGGATGTCACCTGGACAAAGAATGTATACACATGTATACACGTGCCCGAGTACCTAAGATTAATGATTTCATCATATGCATTAAACAAGATGAGACATCAGTTTTTCTTTTCAAATTCAATTAATTACTTAGTAAGGTTCTTAATCGCCTTATTTGCCATATTTGAAGATAGTTACATGTATACATATAGTTTCAGTCACGCTGAAACCTTACTATACATTTTAGTATGTACGGATTCATTATCATTAGGCTAGAATTAAACTTAAACCTGTTGAAAATAAATGATATCACTTTTAAACTCAAATCAATTTTAGTAATAGTTTCAGCAATGCGTAAACCATTTGGAATCTTAACTTAAAGTTTCAGCATACTGAAACCTAGCGGAAATGTTCTGAAACTGATTGATGTTTCAGTAATAATTTACACAACTTTTCACATGATTCAAATTTAGTTTCCGCATTGCGGAAACCATATGGAATCTTAACTTAAAGTTTCAGCATACTGAAACCTAGCGGAAATGTTCTGAAACTGATTGATATTTCCATAATAATTTACACAACCATTCACACGATTCAAATTTAGTTTCCGCATTGCGGAAACCATCAGGAATCTTAGACTAAAGTTTCTGCTGACTGAAACCTAACGGATACTTGCTGAATCGATATAATGGTTTCCGCATTGCGGAAACTATACATGAAACTTCAACTTCAAGTTTCAGCAAGGTTTCCATATAGTTTCAGTTTTGCTGAAACTTGATTTTTCATCCAGTGATGTATCTTGCTCATAACTCTAGAACTTGCTCTCAAATTTCCCTTGATCACTAGAAATGCATTCCTAAAGCACTATTATTGATAAAAACAGAAACATAGAATTTGACTAAAATCGTGATCATGCCCCTTTAACCTAGTTTAGCTCGTTGCTACATCGACAAGAGAAACCATGGAATTTTAAGCAATCCTAAATAGCAATGTCGTAATAAAAAGGCTTGTCGATAAAATCATTTAGTTGAACAATTTATATATGATATACGAGAGTCCAAGTGTTTATTGCAATTTGTATATTTTATGTAATGCATCAATTAGCCGTCATCCAACTCTTTTTTCTTACATTTTGTACTCAATCGAGAGAGGGGAAAATGATCAATTTATGTGACTAAACTCTGTTTATAAGAAAGGGAAAATGCGGGTGCTTTCTTTATATTATCAATTTACATGATATCAATATATAAGAAACTGGGCTGTATCGTTAGATGTCATCTCCCCGTTCCCAGTGATGCTAGACCATATTAAATAGTGTTTACAATAAATACGCGTAAAGTGTCTTGATGATAAAAAAAAGTTGATGTACAGTCATAACGCACTTTGAGAATGTTTCTCAAAGTACATAGTTATAACTTGGTCCAAAATTTAGTGTAATTTGTAAGAAAAATTCAAAGAGCGTTGATTTTTCCCAACTTTAACGCACTTTAAAAAAAAAATCCAAAGTGAGTATTTTTTGTTGCTATCATGAAACACTTAATTAGTGAATAAATTACCAATAACAAATTAATTTACGTGCACAAATAAATTGGATTTTATCACAACATACGTTTAGGTTATTCATTCTTAGCAAGACGGTTGAAGGGACCTGTTTCCCTTTTGAGCTAAAATGTTGGGTTTATTTTTGTTTGTTTGTTTTTTTTTGGGTTTTTTTTTTGTTAATAATGCTTTGTTCATGTCTTGCTAGTGTGTAAGGAAGGAAAAATGCGGGTGCATTCTTTATATTATCAATTTGCATATTAATATATTGGAAATTGGGCTGTATCGATAGTTGTCATCTCCCCGTTCCCAGTGTTGATATACCATATTAAATAATGTTTACAATAAATACAAACTACCTGACTAAATACTTATTAATAATCAATTAAAAACGAAGTTAATATTTTACGATTTATATATTTTTTTTTCAAAGAACGTAAAGTGTCTTGATGATAAAACAAATGTTGATGTACAGTCATAACGCACTTTAAGAATGTTTCTCAAAGTGCATAATTATAACTTGGTCCAAATTTTTTTTTGTTCCCCTTTTGAGCTAAAATGTATTTTTTTTGTTAATAATGCTTTGTTCAGGTGGTGCTAATGTGTAAGTCAATGAAACTGATTTTGAAATGGTGGCTGTAAAATTATGAATTGCAAGTTTTTTGTCAACTAAACTCCTTGTTAATTTCGCAGAATTAGATGGCTAGATTAATTTTTGATTTTTGACCCTGTGTAGAATGCATATAATTATGTACTATCAAATGACTTTCGTAAGAAGTCTAACACATGAATCTAAACACAATCTTAAGAATTTATATTATAATAACTTATGATATGAAATGGTAAAATTGAATTTAATTATTCTTTCATTTCTTGAGTCATGTCTCTAAAATTAACATCAAAATGATAGTAAATTAACTTTTTTTAAATAAGCCTTGCATGATAATTTCAACAATCAAACAAACAAACAAACAAGTTTCAGTTTCTTCAATGGATTGGTTCTTTCCGGCTCCACTGGAGAGGACAAAATTTGTTCTGTTAAAGGAAGAATGATACAAGGAGTTTTAATATTTTCGTGAATCAATGTTGTGTGTTCCACAAAGGTGCCACAAGAATCATTTTTGCTCTGTTTATCAACATCTTCTGTAACAGTCTGCCTATACAGCTAATAGATGGAAAGGAATAATACAAAAAAATACAATCCATGTTCATATTGAAAGCATCAATTGTACATGCTGTAGGATCCAGTGGGAAAAACCATATTTTGGTAATATATTATACAGTCTAGAGGCAAAAACAATCAATATATGATTTGTCAAATATAAAACAAATTTTATGAAAAACCTGCAAGCTAGACTCCATTTTGTGTCCTTGGATAATTCTCTAGATGATTCATCTGCTACCACATTTTAGGCCTCAGTAACATGATTCACTGTAAGCCATATGTTTCTATCAATACACCAAAGCCGTATTTTTTCTGGTCAATTTATAAATTAGAGGTGATTATCCTCCCGTAATTGACGAATCTGGTTACAATAACTGAACAGCTACGGCATTATCTAAGAACAGCTGAATATTGCAGTTCTGTAATTTTTAACAAAAGCAGCGTAGAGTCAGGAAGGCTTATTGCAGTTCCAAATAATTGATGTTTTCTTTGACATGTTAAAACAATTTTGTGAACAGTGGAACATGTTGAACAGCGGGTTCAAAAGCCATCGATTTTCCTATCACCTATGCAAAGTCACTTATACAAACTTAATGTATCACATTATTAGCTTTTTCAGAAAAACTTTCCTAACTGCTCTCTACTGCGTTTAATTAGTAAACACAGATTTGCAAAATTTCTCCGTTTTACAACCAATGTCCAACCAATCTCCAATAAACTGCACTGTAGATGGAAAGCTCTGATATATATTAAAATCTTTAAATAATCCAAACTGCTCCAACACCAAATATGTTACGTATTTACATCTTGAGAAACTCTAAACACTGACTATCACGTTACATCTAAGCAATATCAGATGGTTTCTCAGTACAGTTGATTTGGTAAAATAGTTATTAGTCGAGTTAGGTGTAGTGTATTTTTTTAAGAGTAAAATAAAATCTGCATTGCCTGTAAGGGACTGCTTCGCGCTTCTTGGTGTCTTGGTTCTTCTGATGTTCATCCCTGCATTGTTCATTTCCCCCATAGGCTTCAGTGCCACACACCAAAAAATGTTGGGCTGTGCCAGGTATGTCTATTTTAGACATAGCCATCTATGAAAAGTAATCATAATTTTGTGTATTGTAAGCCTTCTGCTTTCGTGCTTTCCTGGAGGTGCGACTAAAGCTTAGTAACCACTAAATCCAATAGTTCTTTCACAAGCGTGATCGTATAGTTTTGTCAAAATTACAACATCATTTGGAAGCAGCACAGAAATTAAAATCTCAAATTCAAAATCTAAACAAAAATCTCTAATTTCAGATCCAATGAAATATCCTAAATAAAATTTTTTATCTAACATCATTTTACAGGGGATTACATGTATATAACATATTACTTATTATTGAGAGTTCCGACTAGTTCGACTACAATGATCATGAGTCAACATTTAGTCTTCAAATTCCAGAGTTATATTTTATTTCTTAATAAAGCCAGAAAACTGTCAGTGCTGTCTATCAAAGAGTATGAATGCAGGTTTTGAGTCTCCAAGTCCCAAATCTCTTAGTCCCCCACCTGGATATGATGCATCGCTTACGCATAATACATGCATTCATACAGTCATGGCTTTAAGGTTACTATGGTTAAATAGATGGAACAAGCATTGCATAACTAGTTTGCGGTACCAGGTCCTTCACTGCAGACACAGGGTCGCCTAATATGACAATTTGTTGATAACTTGTTCATATATTTTCAATTTGGATTTTACTGTGCACAAGTTCCGTACCTGATTAATTAACGTCATTTAGGACTAAGATTATTGGGATGCAGAATTTAAGTCTCCGCCTTACTACTAGTAAGGCGCATCGCTTACGTACAATATTTAAAGGTCATATATAAAAGTATACATGAGTTCATGGATTAAAAGTTTACAGGTTATATAAAACATGCGAAACATGACTCAGTATAGAGTACAAGAGCCGTCGATGCAGACACAGAATCGCCAAATATGACAACTTGTTTATAAACTCCAAATTTGAATATTATTGTTCCAGCTTTCTGCACCTGGTTGCATAACATCAATTAGAAATGCTGCGCAGTGCTACAAGAGTCACAAAGTTAATTGTGTTAGTCATCTTTACAACAATTAATTGCGCATTATCAAGGAATACATAAGTATCAGTGTGACCGATTGGTAATACTAAAAATTCAAGGTCATAGCATGGTTATCTGGTTACAATATGTAACATACCAATCAACAAAGCTTATCATATTAACTTAACATAATCATAGTAAATGTTTCGTAAAAAAATGTTTTTGAATTATTTAACGAATAATTCAAAATATTTTTTTTTTTATTTCTGATTGAAGATTTAATATAAACATTGAATCGCTTGAATAGTAATCTTTAACAAGAATAGTTGTTTAAGGTTTTCTTAAAAATATATGAATGATAAAATGACGTACTGTGGAATCATTAGATTTCGTGGTGGTTATATTTTCGTGGAATTCGTGGGTACCTCTCAGCCACGAAGAAGCATCCTCCACTTATTATTAAATTAGGGTTATGAAGTTATATTTCCTTTTGTAGGTATTAGAAAATACACGAAATAACGTCCCCACGAACCTATACAATTTCATGAATCCAAGAAAATTAGCCCTCACGAATTTTAATGATTCCACAGTATTTGTTCTCCAGTTTAATGAAATCGAAACCATTCAGATCAATGTAGAAAAGAGTTACATAGCTTGAATTAAAAATGAATTTCAGTGCGTAAAATACTAGTAGTTTTCAATGGGTACTTTCATTGGCATATAAACCGATATTATGTAAATGAAATGTGAAATGATCTTGTATGGCTATAGCGAAATTATCTTGATAAACAAAGAACATCTTTTAATTAGTTATTCCTATGGAACGCCATAGCTGCCTCAAGGTCCATTTCATGTGATATAAATCGGTATATCTTTTATGTGCAGTCACACACAGTGGTAATATCATTATATACTGTGGTTACATCATCATATTCAGGACTAAAATCTTTACATGAAATGGTAATATCATTAGGTATGTCGTAAGATCATTATGTTCAGTGGTTTATTCACTATAGGTTATGACTCGATAAATCTTTATGTGCTATTAATAAATCTTTATATAATGTGATGAACGCATTTTATACAGAGAAAAACTCATAATGTATGGTTGTTTAGTCGTTATGTTATGTGGCACACTCTTCATGTGCAGTTGCAAATTCCTTGGAGTGCAACGTCTTGAACAACAATACATTATGAGTTTATCTTGTATAAAATGAATTCATCACGTCATATAATGATTAATTCAAAGGATATAATGAATAAAGCACATAGTGATCTTACGACATGACGTAATGATATTACCGCTTCATAAATATATTTTACCCCTGAATATGATGATGTAATCACAGATAAAATGATGTTTGCAGTGTATATGTTAATTTAACCACTGTATATAAAGATGTTATCACTGCATATAAGACGAAAATTATCTAATACCTATGTTTCCCCTAATGCGACCGACCCAATAAAATCCCGCCGACTGAATAGTTTTGTCTTTACCACATTGAAAGAGATTTTAAAAAGAAAAAGAAACCTAATTTTACCCAAAATCCTTTTTTAGAAAACCCTCATCTTTTTCGTTTTACAATCATTTTGTTAGCATTGACAGATACATTTATTTATGTCTCTGGCCTTGATGATCAACCTTGGCGAAATATCCGTAACTTCGTCGGAATTTCCTCCGAAAGAGAAGTTGAAGTTGCCCTGTATTCTGAGTTCACGATCATGTATATTAGCCCCAAAGACATTAAAATGTCATTATGATAATCTTCAATTTCAAAAGACGTTTTCACAGCCTCAGTTAACTACTGTTGTGATAAATAATTTTGAATTGTCTTATCTGTTATGGGTTACAATAAATTATATCCTACTGTGCACTGAAAGTTACAACTGATGTTTATTACTTAAGTGTTGATATAACAATTAGTCGGTAACTTGCAATTAGTTAACTTTGCCAAACTAATGCTAAAAAATTCTTAAAACCATCTGTTCATAATTATCTTAAAATAAAAATGATCCTCTGCACAGCAGCTGTAAATGTGTAAAATGGTTGGACTTTTACCTTCAAAATACACTGAAGTAAAGATACGGATTTTATTTGTCATTTAGCTAACACAATTACAAATAAATTCATATATAAAATGTATGAATATATTATATAAATCAAATTTGATAGATTGGATAAGTTTTCAAAGCGTGCAGAAGTTGTTTTTTTATATTAACTTGCTTAAATTCAAACCCAATTTTAAACAAGGTTGAATCTGTGTATAGCATCATTCCTTTAGTTTATGCTGTATTAAATAATGACAGTCTCCCTGATTTCTCAAACTTCTCCCTACTTTTCTGTAAGGGAGACATCCGTCTCCAAAAAAATTAGGTTGGTTCCTGTGATATGAAAGACTCTTTATGAAATTTGGTAAATTTTCAAAAAATTTTATCTAAATATTTTTTTTTGCTTCCCTGGCATTATGTTTCAAATTTAGGTTGAAATTTCTTTGAATAGACACATATTTCCTTGTCAAAGAAGGATATTCTCTGCAATTGTAGTGATTTTGTATGAACTTGATATTGTAGAATGATTAATATAACTTCACAAACATTTAGAATTATGGCATTACCTTAAGTTTATAAAATATATTATTGTTTCAATATACTTTTAGACATTTTATAAACCACATTTTGAAAACTTAATTTATACTTTGAAGCATATACATTATCATTGAAATGATATTTGAATATACGTTTAGATACAAATGATCATGAATCTATTTATGCACGTTTAGTCTTTGAATCAAACAAGTTTGAATTTAAGATAAACAATATAAAATGTTGAATTCGAAATTGTTTTACATTCCATTTATTTTGTACAAATATAACAATTTGTTTTACAACTGGTCATATTTTGTTTAGTTTTGTAATTAATTAAAGAATTGATTGATTTTTTTCATATTCTTTTTATTTATAATGTACTTTCAGTATGTCCTGGCAGAAAAATAATACTAGCCTACCAACCTACCTACCTACCTTGCTTCAAAATTAGGGTCGGTTTAGCGGAAACAAAGATATTTTTAATGATGGCCATAAGAATAAAATTGTTCTGCGCAGCAACGTTAGTCAGATGGATTTTCGGACTGTAAACAAAGTATTGTCGACTCGAAACGTTGGAAACTTTTAATTTGACGGACTCCAAACATGGTACCTGACACCCTTATAAGGTCATTTAATGCCTATTGAGTTTGGGGTGTAAGGTCAAACGTCAAACTATTACAGAAATCGAATAATACACGGAGTACAATAATTATAATAAGAACCGTTTGCTGTTTTAAATTAAAACTTGGTAGATTGATGCCCTTTAAACCGATGATGATCTAAACCGATGGTTATGAGGTCACAAGATCACCACTCTGGATATAGGCAGAGATAAGTTTAATTATAACTTCTGTAATAACAAAATTATTTTTTGTGGCACAGAAATTTAATGTCTTTCATGTGTTAAAATCGTTTGTAATTTAAAGTTAAGTATTACTTTAAAGGGTACCTGCAGCCCAGCCCATGTGAATTAAAGTATGTCATATAATTTATTTACAATAATTCAATGCAAAAAATTGCATCGAAATCTATGTGGAAAGTATACTTGTTATTTGTTATTAACTATTTAAAGTCACATTTACTTTTGTTATAATAAATTATTATTGAAACTTTTCAAATCTTTTAATTTTTATAACAAAGTTTTAAACATAATCTGAAAATCAATACAGAACTTGGGTGAAACCTTTAAACAGTAGAATTTTGGGCGTTATTATTTTTTTTTTTTATGTAAAAAGTTTTGAAAACTTAATCAGTTGGTAGAATTTGAACTTAGGAAAATATAGAGTTCCTTAACAGTCCGATAATCCCTGAAACATAAAAATTAACTTATTTTTTTTCGTCTATTTTTCTTATTTCATTGGTTTTAAATGATAATAATTAGTGACCAACTAAAACCAAGGGCTACCATTTGCTTTGTTGCATTTGGTTACCATTGGCTACCATAGTTCACCGATGGCAACCAAATGCTGCCAGCGATCGTTTCCAAATCCATCAATGGTACATCTTTGAACGTATCCTATATGCGTCAAAATTTACAATATGACGTCACATTTGCAAGTGCTTCGCGATCAGTCTGTTATTTAAATTTATCGTTGTTGGACTTATTTGACTACAAAGTTGCACGCATAGGTAATGGTTAATGTAGTTTGATGTTCTCGTAACCATAACAATCGTAAATTACTTAATTATTTATTAACTTGTTTGAAGACTTGTTGTATTGTATGATGTCATAGTTGACATTTCCCGTACTTTCTGGTCGGTGCGACCACAAAGTAAACCTTAACAGTGCTGCGAAATCCAATCAAGAGAAAATAGAATCAGGCAATAACGAGGCTTCAGTGGAAGTGACGTCACTAGGTCAACAGGAGGGAACCTTCCTTTCAAAGCTATACAAAATAAATCCGATTTTACTGCAAAAATGATGGAAATAGGTATGATGTTTTGAAGTATCTGGTTAATTTGAGTATGAGTATATTTGTGGATTTAGAAATTTGTATCCGTATACATTTTGTTGAAGTCAGATTGTTTTAAAGGATTCAAAATTGGCTATTCTCGTCGCGTTTTACCGATGATTATGACATCTTAAAACACTTACATAGACATTTTTATGTTCAGTATTCATTTTTTATTACATCATATCACTGCACACATGAATGATCCCAGCCAATGACAAAAGTAAAAAGGTAAACTAACGAAGCTTCTGCTCCAGACACGTGTGAATCTGGGGTATGTATACAACTCTGATGAGTCTGACTCATCAGATGTTTCACACCTCTTGACTGGTAAATTGATTTTTGAATATTAGGCTACCGGGTACTCAATTATTATCAGATGAAACGAAAAAAAAATTAGACTTTGTAAAATCAGACGTTCATAAGCTTAATACACGTGTATTGTCCGTCAATCAGTGGTTAAAGAATCATGCGTGGAGAAGACTATCAAAAAGTAACAAATCTTTACAATAAATGCCTTACTTGTTACTTTTAGTATCTAAGCTCTTTAAAAATAACACAAATTTAAAATTCGGCGAATTATTTTTTTTCAATGTAATCAAAAAATTATTTTAAAAGTAATTACGTTGATCATTAATAAAAATATCGTATTTAAATAATAAAGCTAAATAAAACGCCGTTAAAGGTAGAGTATCAAATACAGTTGAGAAGGGAGACTTAACTGTTAACAATCAATTTGTGGCAACGATAATGTTGTTATGTTTGCTACGGATATGAAAAACTATATACAGCTATTTCTTTACAAGTTCGGTGTTTATAACTTCAATTATCAGCTGAACAGAGTGAAAATTCAAGTAATTTCAAAGTCAGCTATTTTGGATACAGGGTAACATATTTCTAGTTTTGTTCACAGCGGGGGTCATTTTTCTACCGGGGTCATTTTTTTTAACATGAGGAAAAATAACCTCTTGGTCTTGGTCGTCCGAAAAAAAACTAATTATTCTACAGCAAAAGGGTCATTATTCTATATCGAAAAATTGCCCCCGGTCATTATTCTAATAGGGTAATTATTCTTCTTTACACCCGCACTGCAGGTGTCCTTTAAAATGTATATTTTTTTGTTATCTCAATAATAAGGTTTGACTATAGTTGAAGGTATAACGAAATCATATTTTATTTTCCAATGTTTTAAAATCGTATGTAAATGTAAAGTTTAATGTTGCATTAAGATGCGAAATGTTGTGTGGGTGGGTGCTTGGGTAGGTGGGTGCGTGCGTGCGTGCATGCGTACGAGAGAGAGAGAGAGAGAGAGAGAGAGAGAGAGAGAGAGAGAGAGAGAGAGAGAAATGCCTGAATGTTGGCTTTTTTTAAGCGACGATGTTACAACATTGTACTTTCCTTACATCTTGGTGCATTCTTCTTCTTCTTCAATAAACGCGTGTGTTGTAACCACTATTGAAATAAAACCACTTTTGAAATAATTTTTTTCAATAGTGGTTGGGAATATATTTTATTACAAAAATCACCTTGCAACCACTATTAAAAGAAAACCACTTTTGTAATAAATTATTTCAATAGTGGCTGGGAACGTATTTCATTAGAAAAATCACTTTGCAACCACTATTAAAATACAACCTCTATTGAAGAAATGATTTTAATAGAGATTGGGGTTGTATTTCATGATAAGAACTACTTTACAGACACCATTAAAGTTCAACTACTATTAAATTTATTTTTTTTAATCGTATATGGGAATGAATTACTTTATAAATATAACTATGTAATCACTATTGTAACACATTTGGATAGAAAGAAGTTGTATATCATATTTGAAAACTATTTTAAATTGCAAGAAATCCAACGAATAATATCAAATACATGTACACAATTATGTTACAATTTTTACTGCTGTGTAGAAGTAAATAACCAATTCTCGCAGATGAACATGCATATACATTTGTTTTTATCTAACAAACAATTCACATACACATTAAGGTACTAAAGACTTGTAATCAAGACTATGATATAAATGTACTTATTTTAGGCTTTTCACTGTTGTGCAGAAATAACCAATCCTCGCAGATTAACATATAGAATTGTTTTCATATTTTTTCTTTACCTTTCTCTTTCTATAGATATATCATGTTCTATGGAAATTGTAAATTATTTGTACTAGAAGGCAACGTTGTAAATTGCCGGAACTTCTATTCAAAACCCCTGCATATTAAAAAATAATTTATAGCTTATATATCATTATATATTTATGTAATAATGAATATTACTATTAAGATAAATAAATTCAACAATGTTTGGGATGTACTTCATTAAGACCAATATTGAATGAAATAAATTATTTCAATAGTGGTTGGGTATACGTTTCATTATAACCACTATTGAAATAAATTATTTCAATAGTGGTTAGGTATGCATTTCATTACAACCACTATTGAAATAATTTATTTCAATTGTGGTTAAGAATGCGGTTCATTACAACTATTATTGAAATAAAATATTTTAATAGTGGTAGGATGTTATTTTAATGCCTATTATTCCGTTTGTGCATAACACTTTCGGTTCCAGATGACAGGTGTTATGGGAAACATGACCATATAGAGGTAAATAAAAGAACATCATAATCCAAAAAGGAATTCATCATCTCATAAGACATACTTCTTTTCTTAAGAAACTCCCCTAGCAAAAAGGAAAGTGTTACAAACAGACATATTAATAGACATAAAACTGAAATGCATCATCAACCACTATTGAAATACTTTATTTCAATAGCGGTTGAAATGGAAGGTATCCCCAACCACTATTGAAATAAATTATTTCAATAGTGGTTGAAATAAATCGCATCCTTAACCACTATTAAAATAATATATTTCAATAGTGGTCGTAGTGAAGTACACCCCCAACCACTATTGAAATAATTTATATTAATAGTAATATTTATAATAATATTTATCAATAAATAATTATACAATATACAGGGGGTTTGAATAGAAGTTCTGGCAATTTACATGATGTTCACTATTGTGCAAATAATATACAATATCATAGGACATGATATGTTTGTAGAAAGAGAAATTTAACGAAAAAAATATAAATTTTCAAAGAGATATTAATAAGGAAATTTATTCTAAGCTCTGATTGAAAAAATTTTTAATTGTAGTTGTACTTCAACAGTGTCTGTAAATTGATTTTCAAAATGGAATACATGCCACAACACTAAATATTTTGTATTAATAGTGGTTGTATTCCAATAGTGGTTGTAAAGTGATTCTTCAAATGAAATACATTCCCAACCAGTATTGAAATAATTTTTTCAATAATGGTTTTATTTCAATAGTGGTTGCAAAGTGATTTTTCCAATGAAATGCATTCCCAACCCCTATGGAAATAATTTATTTCATTAGTGGTTTTATTTCAATAGTGGTTACAGCACACGTACTATAAATACGTTAAAAAATACATTTTTTTTCATAGATATACTTCCTAAATTTTCAAGACATAAAAGTTGCAAGTTGTATTGTTTTGCTAAATGTGAATTGATATCATTTCCGTCGAAAGTTGTAAATGTACTTATACACTTCTTGAGAAAATTATATATCCATCCAATACAAAGTAAATGTCAACACATTTTTCATACTTTTATTCAGAAACAAATACAGTTGATTTTGAGGTAATATCTCCTCAGAGACCCTCTAAATATACAGGTGCCAGGGGCCCCTGGATCACATATATACATACATTTTTAATATTTCTTATTATTCTAGATTTTCGATTGAAGAAAAATATATCAGACATATACACACAATGGCTCATACATATGAATATGTATAAATATAAATATTTCTTTTTAATATTTTTTTTTATTCTGACTTTTGGTTTGAAGAAAAATATACGAGACATACATGTATACACACAAAGGCGAGTATACTAGTATATAAATATGCATATATTTGTACTTGTATAAAATTTTGTAATTATGCAGTATCTTTAAATTTAGTTGTTGATAGCAAAATATTTTTGAACAAATATACCTATATTTGTGGAACATACATGTTTAATGTAATCAAACCATTAAACAATTATGCGGTAGGACTACATCTTCAACATTTACAGTCGTGTTTTACTTGGCGCATAGATGTGCAGAGGGACAGGTCTCACTCTAATACATTTTATATTTAAAGTAAAATGTTTTAGTAATTAATATTTATTACCTGATCGAAACATTCAGCAAATATACGATGTATGGCAGGACTAGCTTCGACATTCAAAGTATTTAATTTCCACCGCATAGATGTGGAGAGGGACAGGTTCCCCTCTAATACATTACATAGTACTTATCATACAATACTTCAGTTATTATATATTTTTCGATAACTTTTCAAAAATGCTATAGCTTAAATCTATGCATTTTGACTTATTTACAGTAAGATACAATTACATAAGCGCATACCTTCATATGAAACATGTTCATTTAAGACTATTCATTTCAGTTATTTGTTGTAAATCCTAAATGCAATAAATAACATAGTGTTTTATAAGATATAAGGTGAAAATAAAGCCAATAACAATCATTTTCCATGTTACTTAAATTTCTAGCATGAGAATTGCATTTACGCAATTTGTCATTTTTATAAAATAATTCAAATATAATAAAATTATGAAACCATTTACACTAGTTTTCAAATATCATGCTTGTCACTCTTTTCACCTGACATGTCATACATGTAAATAGAGAACATTAGATGTTGGTGAAAAACGTATGCCCCCCTTCCTTGGAAACATCCACATAGAAAATGAACGTAAACTGCAAATAAGAGGAAGTGTTCTAAGTCCAAGTGTTATAACTCTGCCAATAATTCCTCTATCATACCCAAAATCGAACATGACCTAGACAGTATTTAGATAAACCTGTAAGCGAAATGTCATATCAATTTGTGCACCTTCTGCGAAGAAAATGAACGGAAACTGCAAATACATGTAACTGGAATTGTTCCATCTCCAGGAGCCATAAAGCTGTCGATAATTGCTTGATCCTACCAAATATTGAACTTGACATAGATATTACCATGATAAACTTGTATAGGCCTACCAAATTTCATTTCAATATGTTCATCCTTTGCGAAGAAAATGAATGGAAACTGTTGGTGGACCGACCGACCGACCGACAGACAGCAACAAAACATTATGCCCTCCCTTCTTCGAAGAGGGGCATAAAAAATAGGAATCAGGGTCGTACAAATTATTTTGAATGTTGTTTTCCTAAATAAAACCTTAAACGGCGCTTTCTTCTTTATCAGAGTAATCTACTAAGGCGGGATCGACTTCCCATCCAAACCAGGCTAGTGTCTGCACCATTTACCTCCTCCATACATAAATTAATGTCTGCTTGATTACTCAGTTAAAGTTGTAAAGTGCTATCATGTCCGTCTTGAAAAGCTATATACAGAGGACTAGCTCCGTTCTCCTGATATTAATGTCTGCTCCATTACTTAAGAAAAATTGAACAATGCTATCATGTTCATTTTGACAAGCTGTATAGAGAGGACTAGCTCCGTTTTCCTTTTATAAATTAATGTCTGTTCCATTCTTCAGTTTAAGTTGCACAGTGCTATAATGTCCATCTAAACAAGCCATAAAGAGAGGACTAGATCCGTTTTGCATGCACATATAACTGTCTGTCTATTACCCAGTAATTGTTTTACAGTGCTATCATGTCCGTTTTGACAAGCTATATAGAGGACTAGTTCCGTTCTCGTGACATAAATTAATGTCTGCTCCGTTATTCAATAAACGTTGCACAGTGCTATCATGTCTATTAAAACAAGCTTTATAGAGAGGACTGGCTGAGTTCTCTTCAAAACATAAATTAATGTCTGCTCCATTACTCTGTAAAAGTTGTACATTGTTATCATATCCATTAAAACAAGCTCTATGGAGAGGATTGGCTCACATTAATGTCTGCTCCATTATTTAGTAAAAGTTGTACAGTGCTATCATGTCCGTTTAAACAAGCTTTATCGGGCTATTGGTACTTTGCGGAACGGAACGGAACCAGTTAAGAGGTCCCAAAAGGGGAAACAAGACTTTTTTTAAACGTCATTATTTCAATTTAACTTATCGTAAATGGAAGATTGTTTTACAAATTTTGCTGTTTTAATGAACTGTGTATTACATAAAATATGCTACTCATTGCTCTATAAGTCAATACACGCTTCTTTCCCGAGAAAACCTAAAGTCACTAGTTGTTTTATGATGTTCGATTGACACTGTAAATATAAAGTTGAGGTTTAAACCAAACTCAATTAATCTGTGTGTGTAACGTCGATGAAAATTACTTAAGTAATCTTTCTTCTGAATAGATTTCTTCTGATTCCGTTCCGTTCTGCAAAATACCATTTACCGTGTGGATATTGGTATTTAACGGAACGGAACGGAATCGTTCAAACTTTTTAAATAAAGGAAAACATCATAACAACTACTAGCTGTTTGTTTATTTCTATGTTCCTTTGAGATAAATGAAGCAAATCATTTCATCAATTCGAACATCTTGCATATGTGCATATCACTCCTGTGTTGTGTACAGCTATAACTTTTATTTCATCTATGATACTACATTACTTACACGGATGATATTACTAGTTTGTTCATCAAGCTAGCAATAACGCAATGTGTATCCCATATTACGTAGAATTCAAAAATATAACGAGCACATTCGCAAGGAAAAAATTTAATATTCATCACTTACCTTTCGTCTGAAGAATTTTCTTCTGGTTCCGTTCCGTTCCGCAAAATACCATTACCCGTGTGGATATTGGTATTTAACGGAACGGAACGGAATCTTTCAAACTTTTTAAATAATGGAACATATCATAACAACTACTCACCGTTCCTTGAATTTTTTATCAGATTCTTTAAAGATGAATGAGTCTATCAATCAAATTAATTCAGTCATCTTGTGTATTGCTGATTATTAATTTCAGCGTTTGTGTGCGTGTGCTGCATACAACAACAACTCTGTTTTTATTTTTTTTATCCATTTCAAATCATTGTCACGGCAGAACTAACTAGTTGGTTAACTAGACTCTAGTTGCTATAGCAACAAAAAGGTCTTCCGTTCCTCCTGTATTAATCTGCAAAAAAAATCCATTTATCTTGTAAACAGAAAATGGATATAATGTATATAAGTTTTGTGTCTTAATCTATTACAGTTTCTGAGATCTTATTTATACTTTGTTTTTTAAAAAAGAAGGCTATCTGAGATATTTGAGATGTCTCACCGGAAGTAGAACAAAATAGTGTTAACACATCTACATACATAGGTCTATCATCACACAAAGTTTGGCTGTTTAAGTCGTTACCGTTTTTGAGATCTCGTCAAAAAAAGGTTTTTTGTCTGGGGACAGGAAACAGGCAAACGGAAGTGCTCAATGTAAATTGTATTATATATTTGTTGTATACTTGCCTTTTGTACACTTTTGTTTATTTAACTTACTCAAAATATCAAAGAAAAACAGTTAAACTGATTAACAGCTCGATTTGTTTGAACTTTTTTGGTGTGGACCGGAAGTGACGGAAGTCAAAATGAAACCGGTTAAACACATCTTCAATCAAATGTCTATCATTCATGAAAGTTTCGTGTCTTCATCACGTATAGTTTCTGAGATCTCGCGGGTACAAAATGTGTTTTAAAAAAGCTTCCTGAGATAATTGAGATATCTCACCGGAAGTAAAAATTTTTGTTGATTTGACATCGCATAGATAACATTTGCATAGATTTATACTTATATATTTATTCAATGGAAAAGGAATTGAATACGTAAAAATAATATTTTTTGAAGTGCTTCCGGTGACAACCGAAAGTTATGAAGAATAAAACAAAATAGTTTAAACACATCTACAGCTATAGGTCTATCATCCCACAAAGTTTGGATGCTCAAGTGTTTACCATTTTTGAGATCTCGAGGTGACAACCTTTCGTCGCGGGACAGGAAACGGACGAACGGAAGTGAATTTAGAAAAAATTAAATCCAAAACTTCTAGATCTTTTTAATTTCAATTTTCACTAAAAAATTAAGGAAAATCTATCCAGATATCTCTGAGATATTCAAGATACAAAAAGGGGAAAAATTAATAATAAGAAGAAAGAAAGAAAGAAAGAAAAAACCTAACAATCACTATAAGGTCTTCCGTTGGAAACGGAGGACCTTAATTAAGCTAGCAAAAACAAAATGCTTATATCAAGTAGAATTCATATTATACCAAGATCATTCGCAGCGCAGGGATAATATCGATAAAAATACTTGATAGTCTTATTTGAAATAAATTTGAATGAACGATGATAAAACAAATGTTGTAACCATATTTATAAATAATTTTCTTCTGGTTCCGTTCCGTTCTGCAAAATACCAATACCCGTGTAGATATTGGTATTTAACGGAACGGAACGGAATCGTTTAAAATTTTTGAAACATAAAATTTATCATAACAACTACACTCTGTTTGTTTATTTCTATGTTCTTTTGGGGAAAATGAAGCAAATAAACAAATAATTTCATCAATTTTAACATCTTGCATATGTGCATATCACTCCTGTGTTGTGACAACTATAACTTTTATTTCATCTATGATACTACATTACTTACACGGATGATATTACTAGTTTGTTCATCAAGCTAGCAATAACGCAATGTGTATCCCATATTACGTAAAATTTTAAAATATAACGAGCACGTTCGCAAGGAAAAAGTTTAATATTCATCACTTACCTTCCGTCTGAACAATTTTCTGCTGGTTCCGTTCCGTTCCGCAAAATACCATTACCCGTGTGGATATTTGTATTTAACGGAACAGAACGGAATCTTTCAAACTTTTTAAATAATGGAAAATATCATAACCACTTCTCGCCGTTCCCTGAATTTTTTATAGGATTCTTGAAATGAATGAAGCAAGCTTTCAAATCAATTCAGTCATCTTGTGTATGTTCTGATTATTAATTTCAGCATTCGTGTTTTGTTTACAACTCTCTTTTTTTCATTTTTTTTTTATCCATTTCAAATCATTGTCACGGCATAACTAACTAGTTGGTTAATTAAGCTACCAAAAACACAATGCTTATCTCAAGTTGAATTCATATTATACCAAGATCATTCGCAGTGCAGGGATAATATCTATAAAAATACTTGATAGTCTTGAATGATGAAATAACAAAATTATTGTTGTTACCATACTTATAAATAATTTTCTTTTGATTCCGTTCTGCAAAATACCAATACCAGGGTGGATATTTGGTATTTCACGTAACGGAACGCAATCT
Source organism: Magallana gigas (assembly GCF_963853765.1). Classification (NCBI taxonomy): domain Eukaryota; kingdom Metazoa; phylum Mollusca; class Bivalvia; order Ostreida; family Ostreidae; genus Magallana; species Magallana gigas. The sequence goes on from NC_088856.1 coordinate 45,229,046, forward strand.
TTTAAAAATTTTGAAATATAAAATATATCATAACAACTTCTCGCTGTTTGTTTATTTCTATGTTCTTTTGGGATAAATATGCATATCACTCCTGTGTTGTGTACAGCTATAACTTTTATTTCATCTATGATACTACATTACTTACACAGGTGATATTACTAGTTTGTTCATCAAGCTAGCAATAACACAATGTATATCCCATATTACGTAGAATTCTAAAATATAATGAACACATTCGCAAGGAAAAAGTTTAATATTCATCACCTACCTTCCGTCTGAACAATTTTCTGCTGGTTCCGTTCCGTTCCGCAAAATACCATTACCCGTGTGGATATTGGTATTTAACGGAACGGAACGGAATTTTTCAAAAATTTTAAAATGTCAAACATATCTTTACAAAGCCAACATTTATTCATTATATAATAAATTATTTGATTTTTTTTTAGGAAGAATTAGCTAGTTGGTTAATCAAGCTAGCGAATGACAATGTTTACATCAAGTCGAAGTTTATATCAAATCCATTTGCAGGGATATAATCATTTTTAAAAATAGCCTTATGAGTGGGCTGACTTATTAAGTTGGGATCAAACTTCAATTGCGCTTCCGTAAATTAAAATTGTGGGAAGGAATTAGACAGTCCTTGTTACAGAAATTCGAAGATTCTAGGTCAAACTGGATATATATCTTGAAAGACTGCCCATAAGTATCGTCTGCATTCAGGGGTCTTTGGAATCAGCTTAGTGAGATTGGAGAGAAAATGCATTGGCAGTAGTTTGCGACAGGACCATGAAATTCAGAGAGCAGTCTTGCAAATTACAATTTTAAGTAATAAGTAGATTTGCAATCGTACAATGTAAGTACTTTGCTATAATATAAGCTTCTCTCCGCACATATGCATACAGACATGAAAATAAGCGTGCAAACTAAAAATACACTTGCCTATTATCATTTTTCTGAAAACTACATAACCCGTGTTTTAATAGATTATGTATTCACGTTTGACCTAAAATAATATTCCGCGGGCTGACTTTCTTAACTTTCTTTTTAAAAAGCTAACCTATAGCTTGTTTGTTATACATTGAAATGAATAATGATATGACAAATGTTGTTACGAAACTTTTGAATAATTTTCTTATGATTCCGTTCCGTTCCGCAAAATACCATTACCCATGTGGATATTGGTATTTAACGGAACGGAACGCAATCTTAAAAAAAATAATAATGGAAAATATCATAACAACTACTCGCCGTTTCTTTTTTGGGATATAAGTAGCAAGCTACAGACCCTGAAACGTGCTACTACGCCAGTTGCACGGTTCGGTTCGTTACGCTTTATGAACGGTACGGTTCGCTTTGTGAACGGTACGGTTCGTTTTGTGAACGGTACGGTTCGCTTTGTGAACGGTACGGTACGCTTTGTGAACGGAACGGTTCGCTTCTTGCACGATACGCTTTGCTAAAAATAGCTGCACGCTTTGTGAACGGTTTGCGCGCTTTATTAATGAGGTAGGCGTGGCCTGAACGCTTTGATTTTTCTCCATATAATTTTGTTTAGTTTTTGCCCGATCTACTTCAGCAAGGTGGTAATTATGACAAGAATTTTTCTTTTGTTATATGATATATTACAAAAGAATTTCAATCGATCTATTTAAAATCAGAACGTCCATCCGTTCCCCCGTTTTTGATACGTTGCGTGAATCGTGTACTCAGTGACAACTGGGAAGCGGGGGTAATTTTAATTTTGATCAGTCTGTTATTATGAGTATTTAATTTAGATTAATGTAATCATTCAGATAGATTAAAAGAACTATTTGACTTTAATCCGATATATTTTTGTTAATTCAGCGAGCTGTCGATAATTTTACAAAGCATCTTGAGTTTTTATTTCTATACATGTACTTGAGCTGAAGTCATTAAATACTTCTAATCCATTTAAAATTGCTATGACAAATTGCCCCGACTTTATTCCGATATTTTTTTAGTTTAGTTTCCTTTATCGTTGTCTTGATTCTCGGCTAGTTTTTATTATTCATAATTCGTATGATCATTCTTTATTGCGTACTACTGTAGTACTATTGCCGATCGCCGATTGCCTTAGTGAATAGACGATGTAAAATTAATGGATAGATAAGAAATCTTGAAATCAACTGTTATATAGTTTTTTGACACGAATTTTTATTCATTTAAATATTAATTCTATGATTTTCTGCACTTGTTTGTATACATAGATCATACCTACATCTAACCCGTCATCGCCTCTCTTATCTGAACTAAGATCGTGTGTATAGTCAAAATATGACTATGAGTTTTTGTTTTTCCGTTAAAATATACATGTTCATGTACGGAAACATATTTCATACGATATGTACACAACTGGATATACACAACAAGTCAATAACTTTTATTTATATAATGGCGATATTTATCATTCTGTTGAACAAGTGTCCGCTCTTAACTGTATGCATGCGATTTAGCTGACGTTTTACAAATGCTGACTAACCTGTTTATATTTTATTCACCTTTTTACACACATACTTGTTGTAAACAGGACACGAAAAAATACCCGGTAATCAACAAATGAATGTTAAAAGTTATAAATATATAAGAATTTATCTAGTAACAAAAATAATACGACAGCGAGGGAAAACGACTCTGATCGCCAGTACATGAATTATAATCATGAAATCGGAGAGCAATTATTGTTGAATAATTTAAAATAGGAACACTCTTTTCAATAGGGATATAAAAAAAACATAAAACAAAAACGTTTCATTCGATAATTTTCTTCTAGCCATATAGGAGGAGCCAAGTAGCACGCGGCGCTTGGCGTGATCTGTACTGTTATACTTAAACTAATTGACAGGCGAAGCACGTGGAGTCCTGAGATAAAATCCCGCTCAAATGACCAACTATAGAAACCTAAAGCGAAATTCTAAATAATAAAGTTAATTGATAAAATTTCAATTTAAGTATTATAATCAACACACAAGTTCTCTCTCTCTCTCTCTCTCTCTCTCTCTCTCTCTCTCTCTCTCTCTCTCTCTCTCTCTCTCTCTCTGAGGGTGTATGTGATTGTGTGCAAACCATTTGGAATTATTAGATTTTTATTTGTATGAATTGAATTAATTTATTTCAGACTCATGGTTTTCACAACGATTTCAACACAATGACTAAAAGTTTGCACGGCGGACGATGTACATATAGATTGATCGCGACGGTTAAAATTTCGACGCTATTTCAAATCACACATATAAGATTGAAAAGAGCTGTGTTTGTGCTTACATGTACTTGTAATCTCATTCAACTATTTATGATTTAATTAATCATTTCTTGGGTACATTAATGTACCCGGTAAATGATATTTTTATCGCAAGTTAATATGTGAAAATCCCGCATGTATAGAGTCGCTGAATTGTTCCACGGATCCACGCGCTGATACTGTGGAATCATTAGAATTCGTGGCGGCTCAATTTTCGTAGTATTCGTGGGTAGCCCTTCCCCATGAATTTACATCCTCAACGAAATTTTTTTTAGAAAGAGTATTCTTTCTTATTGAAACTGAAAACTGACGCACCCACGAAATTACATCCCCACAAATAAGCAAAAAACCAACAATCCACGAAAATTGACCCCCACGATATTAAATGATTCCACAGTAGTCTTTCGTGTAGTTGTTTGTGTCCATTTCTACAGACGGTTCTTTTGTTTTTTAGAGATTAAGAAAAGCCATGAAACTAACAAAGTAGAAGTAAGATATATTCAGACTATACACACGACAGATTGTGATGAGTAACCGAACAGGTGCCCGTGGAAAGGTGTGAATACCGGTGTAATGAAGAATAATGACCCCCGTAGAATAATGACCGGGGGTCATTTTTCGACGTAGAATAATGACCCCCCTAGCTGAAGAATAATTGGATTTTTCTGAAGAAAAAAGACCCAGGGGTTATTTTTCTTCATGTTAAACATGAAGAAAAATGACCCCCATAGAAAAATGACCCCCCCCCCCCCGTATTGGTTACCCCGTAAATAAATTGCTGTATATAGTTTTTCATATCCGTAGCAAGCACACACAAAACACTCTTACATTGCCACAAATTGATTGTTAACAGTTACGTCACTTCTCTCGTCGACATACGGCGGGAAATGACGCAAATAAAGAAAAGATTCATACACAATGAGGATATTGTGTGATAGAACAATAATCATGAAAGAATAATTGTTGTAATAATATAAGCAATATTCATTGGTGAATGAATTGCCAATCTTAGAATGATACATGTATATATCTTTATGGAAAAATACTAAGGGGGCAGGTATATGAATACTTTTTATTTACATTTCATGAGGAAAGTGATTTTTAAAAAATCATTTTGCGTTTGTTTTGTTTTCTTCTACGTAATACATGAACATCATAATCTAAACATTTGTTGTAATGTTGTATTTGTGATCATGAATAGAATTTATTCTTTTATAGCAAATGTGTGAAGAGTACCTGACTAAAGTAAATCTTAATAGATAATAAACACTGATCGATTATAGTAAGAAAAGATTGTTTCTAAAAGCGTTGATAAAAGGAAAGGGCCTATGTTAGGGGTTTATACCCCCCTTGATTTTGATCACACGATCTTTATTGTATCCAAAGTAATAGTGGAGATCCTCAATGCAAGTATAATTCATGAACAATATGAAGAATATAGAAGATGCGACGGCGAAGCGCGAAGATGCGAAGACGAAAGTGCTAAGTTGCGAAGGCAAAGAAGTGACACTACTATGATTTAACTATATTATAAATGAAACGCAGAAGTTGCTTCAGATGCAGAGCCAGACCTCCATTATCAAGGATGCTAAAGAAATCCCCTACCTCACTCAAACCTGCTTGATAGATAGATGTGGTTGTTATTAAATGATATAACATGATTCCTATGATATAGTATTGTATATGATATGAAACACTATTGTTTAAAAGGAGACAATATAATACCATATGTTATATTGTAAAACGTTATATGATACGATATAATATTGTATCATTTTTTTTATATTTTATGATATGATATTGTATCATGATATTGTATCATGATATTGTTATGTATAGGATTGTATATTATGACACAATATTGTATTATATTATATTGTATTATTAATTAATTATTTAATCACATGATACTTTTACATATTATATTGCAATATTTAATATTGCATCCTATGATATGATATTGTATATTCTATGATATTGTATCATACAATACAGTATACTATGATGTTGGTTTCTGTAATATAGAATTATATCAAATGAAATTGTATATATGATATTGTAATATTATAATATATCGTATCATACGATATTGTATAATATGATATTGGTTTATATGATATATTATCATATTACATGAAATTGTATTGTATGATGCTGTAATATATATTATTGTATCATATGATACAATATGTTTAATATAATTGTATTATATAATATTTTTTTATCCAATGATATTGTATCATTTGATGTCATACAATGTTGTATCAAATTATATTGTATCATATAATACAATATCATATAATTTATCAAATATGATACAGTATCATACATTACAATATCATACTATATTATACAATATAACAACATATGTTTCAATGTTATGATGTATTATTGCAATATGATATTGTTTCATATAATACTATATTGTATTATGTTTTATGATATTGTATTATTTAATCAAATACAATAATGTATAACACAATACAATGTCATATCATATGTTACAATATCATATCTCAGAATTTTTTACGGTATTTTATGGTATTATATGATATATATTGTAAGTATGATAGGATGCAATTTTTAATTTTATATCATTGTATTGATTAACATATGAACATATGATTATCATACAATTTTTTAACAGATGATATACGATATTGTGTCAAAACAGAATCCATGAATATCCAAGAGGATGCTTTTCATATAATATGATTAAGGTGGTCTCATAAAGGTAAGGCCTTATAAAGGTGATGCCTCGTCTCGGTGAGCTTTGTAATCTGCGATTACCTATGTTTTAAACTTGCGGAGCTCTTACGTTTAAGGGTTCTGAGGCATATTTTGGAAATTTTATTTTTATAAAATTAATAAAGTTAAATTATCCAGGGGGATAGGGTCCGGACCCCTCTCCCCTCTAACTGTTTGAAATTATCAATATTAAATTTCCCGGGGGGACGGACCCCCTCTCTCCCTCTAGATCCATGCATGAGCAAGGTGTGTCGCATAATGAAATTAGAATGTTACTGTGTTTGGTCCACGGTAAACAGACGGCTGGTAAGTGACATGAGTCTGCAAGTGCATATGTACAAATTATGGTGGACAATAAATTTTGTGTGGAGTAGATAATGATAGCTAGCACTGGTGAACATATATGTCAAATGTACACATTAAAATATTTTTAAACATTCATAGTAAGCGCGATGGCCTAGCGCATGCGTACCAATAATAGCCTGGATTAATCGGAAAATCTTGGCAAGTACGGTGCCTGCATTAAATTCTATTTAATCGACCGAGACTTGCTGAATGCAATAAAATAAGGCGACGGCGAAAGTGCGAAGATGCGAAGGCCAGAGTGCGAAGTTGGGAAGGAGCGTTAGTAGTATCGCCCCTTCGCCTTCGCACTTTAGGCATCACATCTTCGCGCTTCGTCGTCACATCTTCGCACTTTTGCTCCTTCGCTTTCGCACTATCGCCTATGCAACTTCGCATCTTTGCCTTAAGGTCGAAGTGGCCCTATCGGAACACTATAGATATATGTAACTGTAATTGTTTAAGGGTTACGATTTTGGTCAAATTCTAATTTTCTGTTTTCATTATTTACAATGCTTGAGGAAAGCATTTCTACTGATCAAATGGAATTTGAGGGTCAATTGTAAAGCTATAAGCAACATACAGGGCTCACAATACTTTGTCATGTAAACAAGGCTCGTGCCCTGTTGTTGTTTACATAGGTTCAATATACCAGTAAAAAATCTTTTCAAGCTGATTTTCTATCGTCTTATTCATTGTAAGCATAAATAAACAGTTCCTTACGTTTAACACATTCATTAGGTCTAAAATTGGAATTTTCACTTCAACATTTAAAATGTAAACAAAAGCTTCGTTTACATAGCAAAGAATTGCAAGCTCTGTAACTTGCTTATAACTCAACAAATGACACTCAAATTTTGGTTGCCTATTGAAAAAGCATTGTGATCATTAAAATCGGAAAAATAATTTTTGACTAAAATCGTGACCATGCCCCTTTAAGATGACAACCATACCCCGATGCAATACGTTAATGTCTTGTTATAACGGAAGGATTTTTATTTTCTAAGATATACCCCTTCTTTCCCTTTAAGTTTATTTGAATATGAATTAAAATTTCTGTTACTTTCTGTAAACTGCAGCAGTAAAAATTACAATAGTGTAAAGACTATTTCACAAATAATAAAAAAAAAATGTACTGAAAAACTTTAATCTACAAGGGGGTCATTATTCTACAGGGGTCACTTTTCTTCATGTGGAGTGTGCTCATTTTTATGAAAATGACACTTATTCTTCAGGCAAAGGGGTCATTTTTCTACGTAGAATAATGACCGGGGGGTCATTTTTCTGCGTAGAATAATGACCGGGGGGTCATTATTCTACGTCGAAAAATGACCCCCGGTCATTATTCTACGGGGGTCATTATTCTTCATTACACCGGCAGCTCGTGTACACCTATTTAAGCGTCCAAATATACAGAGTTTTTTGTTAAGTACAATAACTGCTAAAAACCAAAGAAAGACAATAACACCTGTTGTGTATAGAACCAAAGATCAGCTTCTGTACACGTGTTTCGCACGAATAATTTTTGTTCATGTGAAATCACGACGCCATTACCAGCTATGCGGGAAATAAAGTTGAAAGTTATTTTATGGAATGCGTGTACTTTTTTTCCGTTCAATGCTTGCATTTAATGCATTAAGATTTTGTACATGTATTTATATACAATTCATCATACATGTATGAGTGATTTTTTGTTTATTTATTGGTACATAAATAGCTCAAGAACAAATCACTCGAGTCACCGGTAATATGTGGTTGTCATTTACATTTTCTGGGTCTGCGTAACTTAAGTCGACTTTTTTTTTTTAATTTAAAAAGGATATAAAATTATATATAGATATATTTCAACCTTGTTTAGCCATAGTGTATATATATATTTTTAAACAAACGCTACTTTTCTAACGTTTCGGGTAACGAGATATATTTCTCTCTCTCTCTCTCCCGAGAATCACTTAAAGCTATGTAAAGTCCAGTATGTACCCAATGTTTCAAACATTTAATAAAAATAATCAAAATAGTATAACCACGGATTGTGTGAACGTTAATAGTTTACAATGTTTAAGAAATCGGCGATGCAAGATGTCGAAAACAAAGAAATGGTTACGGTCTAAGAAAGGAAATATTTTTGTGACTGTTTTAATAAGAATAACAGTTTTAAATCTTAGTATGTGTTATCTAATCCTGTATAAAAAATCTAGCAAAATATTGAACTTATCTGGTCAGCGATAATCTCCGTCCGTATTCATCGAAAGACATTAGGTCAATAAGCCATATATGGAAGTTGCACGCTTATTGCACGGTACGGTACGCTTTTTTGTCCGTCTGGAGGCGGGTCTTGCATAAATTATCTTGCACGCTTTTTGCACGGTACGGTTCGCTTTGTGAACGGTACGGTTCGCTTTGTGAACGGTACGGTTCGTTTTGTGAACGGTACGGTACGCTTTGTGAACGGTACGTTTCGTTTTGTGAACGGTACGGTTCGTTTTTTGCACGGAACGGTACGGTTCGTTTTAGAGGTGTAGTAGCACGTTTCAGGGTCTGTAACAAACCATTTCATTAATATGAAATTATAAATATCTTGTGTGCTTATCTTGTGTACAACGTTAACTTTTATTTCTGTTATGTCTTGTGCCAATCTTATTTTGATTACTACATGTATTTTGTACGAAAGATTTTGTGTACGACTTGTTTGTTTATGGGTGGAGTACTGTGGTGGCAGGGGATAGTTTTTTTGGTCGAGGAAATGTGAGGCAGATAGTGCTCATATATGAGATTTAATTTTTCAGTGGATTTTTAAATTTACTAAAATTGGTTTGCATGCAGGGGACACATGGTCCCAACTCTTGAGAATTTTTAAACATTTCAGAATAAAACAAGTACAACTTACATATAGCACTATAAAGAATAGCCAGGGACGGTCTCAAAATTTTCTGAAAAATTGCCCTTTTTTCACATTTTCACGGGTCCAGAACCACGCTCCAGTCCCGAGCAACTGCCATAAACTACCATAGGATTGGTAGCTTAATGTATACCCATGCAAACAATCACCAATTGATGGGGGGTCAATCACCTTCTTTTCGAGTGACATTTCGTGTTCTGAACCCACCCTACTTTTCAAGCACAAAACCGAAAGTGAAAATTTTGGCCACAGTTTCGCATTTTCATTCCATATCTGATGAAAAGTGCTACCAGTATTAAAGTGTCATATATCAATGAAATTGACATGAGCTCCTCTATCCACAAAGTGGATGCAATAAATATTCTAGCAATTTGTACCCCTCAAATAACCAGTCAAACCCCAGGTTCTCCCTTTATTTCAAAATTTTGACCGGGTCTTTCCTTCGAAACTATCCCCTGCCACCTTTAACTTTTAGAGTTTGTTTCTCTCTAACCAAAACACTTTAGAATCAGAAAGTTCATGCAATTCTGAGTAAAACTTTTCAAATTTGGTCTGATTTCATTGAAAAATAAAAAAGTTATGGCTGTTTAAGTATTACCCCCTTTCCCGGCTGAATCACCTTAACCTGTTTCTGTAAGGCTTTCAAGATATATCATGACTTCTTTCAATCCAAAAGACATTTTTTCTTTTAAAATCAGTTATAACAAGAAACCTTTATCCAAATCTGATGTAAAAACATTGAAATATTCACATTTAGTAACAACATATAGGAGAATTCAACTCATATGTATCACCTATCCCCCTGCAAATGGGAATAAGAAAAAACACACTATTACTCCTTGCAATCAACCTTTTTGTTTCTAAATGGTATCAACAGGTTTAAAAACTCTATCGGAACATAAAAGCAACTTTTTTGGAACACAAAACCTTCACTTTCACCTCTTCATAAGGGACAGGTACCTAGAAAATGGCAATCAGGCATCTTACCCGAGGAGTCATTTCCCAAATATGCTGAACGGATGATGTTGAAACCTAATTTCTCTGTTTATTCTTTAACCATTAGTAAAAGATCTAGATTTATTGGTTAAAAATATTGAAATACATGTTTTACACATAAAGAAATACCAAATTTGAACATCATGACCACACCCCCATCATGAGGTCGGAATACATGCAAATGACAAATGGTTAAAAAATGCACACAAATTCAATTTTTCTGATATATTTTCAATAAAGAAGAAACCAAACATATGTGTTTTGTTTTAAATGGGAGCAATTTGGTGTACCTATGAGATTTTATCAAGAGAAATGTGAAATAAAGGCTATTTTTTGGTTTTTGGTGAAGAAAATTGAAGGGTGGGGGGTGCTTTTTTGACAATCGGACATTTTAAAATTGTTTATAATGACTTAAAATGCAGATTTTAACTATTTAGAATTACATGTAATTAAATGTAATTTACATGTAGCACATGTAAAATATATATTTAGCCATAAAATCTACTTTTTGTCTGTTTTAGCTTGAGAAAGAACAATATTTAGCAATTTCTTATCAAAACTAAGGGTTTAAAACTTAATAAAACTGCATGGCTATCAATTAATTTCAAGAAAATTTAAAGAAAATGGTTAAATATTATTCAGTTAATCCAAATTCAACCCTGCAACTTATATCAATAAGAATAACATGCCTTTAAAGGGTTTTAAAATAAGGACAAACCCAAAACGCTGAAAAGTTGCACTTTTTCTAAGGAAAACCCCCTGTTACATTTTGGCCCCTAAATCTCATCACAGGGTTGAGCAATCATAAAAATTCAGCCAGTTTCCCATTTTATAAACATTGACCATCTTTTCTGTTCCCATATTGTTCAATTTCAAGCCTAGTAAAAATTTGACATTTTCTTGAAGGTGGCAGGGGATAGTTTTTTTGGTCGAGGAAATGTGAGGCAGATAGTGCTCATATATGAGATTTAATTTTTCAGTGGATTTTTAAATTTACTAAAATTGGTTTGCATGCAGGGGACACATGGTCCCAACTCTTGAGAATTTTTAAACATTTCAGAATAAAACAAGTACAACTTACATATAGCACTATAAAGAATAGCCAGGGACGGTCTCAAAATTTTCTGAAAAATTGCCCTTTTTTCACATTTTCACGGGTCCAGAACCACGCTCCAGTCCCGAGCAACTGCCATAAACTACCATAGGATTGGTAGCTTAATGTATACCCATGCAAACAATCACCAATTGATGGGGGGTCAATCACCTTCTTTTCGAGTGACATTTCGTGTTCTGAACCCACCCTACTTTTCAAGCACAAAACCGAAAGTGAAAATTTTGGCCACAGTTTCGCATTTTCATTCCATATCTGATGAAAAGTGCTACCAGTATTAAAGTGTCATATATCAATGAAATTGACATGAGCTCCTCTATCCACAAAGTGGATGCAATAAATATTCTAGCAATTTGTACCCCTCAAATAACCAGTCAAACCCCAGGTTCTCCCTTTATTTCAAAATTTTGACCGGGTCTTTCCTTCGAAACTATCCCCTGCCACCTGTGCCATATTTCTAAACGCTCGATTACTACAGTTTTTGTAAGCCTTGAATTCCACTGTGTAAGTGTTTTGACTGTTATAATTATGTATTATTAATCTTCTAGTGATGTAATTTACCTCTGTTTTTATTTAACTATGCTTAGTTTTGCATATTCTTGTTACCGATGGATTTTAGTTTACCATGTACTTCAAGTATGGTGCGCCATTTCGTTGACAAACATTACATTTTGAACTTGATAATTACGTACTGTCAGTTTAATTGTCAATTGATTACGGTTTTAACTCATTATTTTCTATTTATTTAATGAATTTATTGATAGAATATATTTAAGATATGTTGCATTACTTAATTCTATGTGAAAGGTTTATTGAATTGTTTTTCTATGGAAACCAATACATGCCATTTTTATTTGTATTTTGTTTATTACAGATTCTTATCGCATTGCAGTTATCTGTCAATTAAAATCTTTAATGCTTACTAAATGTCATATTTTGCACGAGAATACTTTAATGATATGAAATCTCTGTTTTAAAGTTCGCACATATATAATTGTTTTCCCTTGGACTGAAATGTCACACTTTCATTGGTTTAAACATAGCACGTGCACATATCTCTATATCTGTTCGGTTAGAAATATTACTAGTATTAAGCAATATGGCCGTCATTGGCCGACGCTTCGTTACTCATTTCGACATTTTATTGAATTCAATATATAAACCGCATGCCGTAAGTTCTGAATGTATTTGGAGAAGTTGCCCTTTGAAATTCATTAAAATTAGAGTAGTTGCCCTTAGAATATTGACGTCACATTGTTTTGTCTGGAGGAGAACAAAATGGCAGCGTCGATATTTGATCAAATCTCTGCAGAGGAAAGGGAGAAAACACTTGAAATTGAATAGGAACAAAACATTGTAAGTAAACATGGGTGAAGCAAAGATTTTTAAAGAGTATTTGAAAGGTGAGATTGAAAATTTTGAAGAGTTTAAATGAGTTAAATTGCACGAGATGTTAGACATCTTGTGCATGGCTTTGCGTAGATCATCGCTATTTGTGAATAAACATGTCGCTTGATAGTCCGTGGGAAAACAAAACACTTCTTAAGTTAGTATCTGACTCAATATATTGAAATACCAATATTCACACGGGTAATGGTATTTTGCGGAACAGAACGGAACCAGAAGAAAATTATTTATAAATATGTTAACAACATTTGTTATATCATTATTCATTCAAATTTATTTCAAATAAGACTATCAAGTATTTTTATCGATATTATCCCTGCGCTGCGAATGATCTTGGTATAATATGAATTATACTTGATATAAGCATTGTGTCTTTGCTAGCTTAATTAACCAACTAGTTAGTTCTGCCGTGACAATGATATGAAATGGATAAAAAAATGAAAACAGAGCTGTTGTTGTTGTATGCAGCACACGTACACAAACGCTGAAATTAATAATCAGCACATACACAAGATGACTAACTTGATTTGATTGAAAGACTCATTCATCTATAAAGAATCTGATAAAAAATTCAAGGAACGGTAAGTAGTTGTTATGATATTTTCCATTATTTAAAAAGTTTGAAAGATTCCGTTCCGTTCCGTTAAATACCAATATCCACACGGGTAATGGTATTTTGCGGAACGGAACGGAACCAGAAGAAAATTGTTCAGACAGAAGGTAAGTGATGAATATTAAACTTTTTCCTTGCGAATGTGCTCGTTATATTTTAGAATTCTACGTAATGTGGGATACACATTGCGTTATTGCTAGCCTGATGAACAAACTAGTAAAATCATCCGTGTAAGTAATGTAGTATCATAGATAAAATAAAAGTTATAGCTGTACACAACACAGGAGTGATGTGCGCATATGCAAGATATTTGAATTGATGAAATGATTTATTTAAAAAGTTTGAAAGATTCCGTTCCGTCAAATACCAATATCCACACGGGTAATGGTATTTTGCGGAACGGAACGGAATCAGAAGAAATCTATTCAGAAGAAAGATTACTTAAGTAATTTTCATCGACGTTACACACACAGATTAATTAAGTTTGGTTAAACCTCAACTTTATATTTACAGTGTCAATCAAACATCATAAAACAACTAGTGACTTTAGGTTTTCTCGGGAAAGAAGCATGTAATGACTTATAGAGCAATGAGTAGCATATTTTATGTAATACACAGTTCATTAAAACAGCAAAATTTGTAAAACAATCTTCCATTTACGATAAGTTAAATTGAAATAATGACGTTTAAAAAAAATCTTGTTTCCCCTTTTGGGGCCTCTTAACTGGTTCCGTTCCGTTCCGTTCCGCAAAGTACCAATAGCCCTTTATCGAAAGGACTAGATCCGTTTTTCATGCATAAACTAATGTCTGCTCCATTACTTAGTAAAAATTGTATAGTGCTATCATGTCCATCAAAACAAGCTACAATGTATATGGAGAGGGCAGGTTCCGTTCTCTAGACTTAAATTAATGTCTGCTCCATTACTCGGTAAAAGTTTTACAGTGCTATCATTTTCATAAACTATATAGAGAGGACTGGTTCCATTCTTGTTGCATAAATTAATTTTCGCTCCATTACTCAGTAATAGTTGTTCAGTGCTATCATGTCCGTTTTGACAAGTTATATAAAGAGGACCAGATCCGGTCTCTTCACATAAATTAATGTGTGCTCCATTCTTCTGTAAAAAATGTACAGTGCTATTTTATCCATTAAAGGGTACCTGCAGTCAAGCTGATGTGAAACTTATTTCAATGAGTTTATTTACCAGAATTTAATGCAAAAAAACGCAAGTAGCTATTAATACCTGCTTTGGGAAAAACAGAAAAAGGCGATAACGAGGCTTCAGCGGAAGTGACGTCACGAGGTCAACAGGAGGGAAATATCTTTACAAAGGTATACAAAGCAAATTCGATTTTTCAGCCTAAATGATTGATATAGGTCTGATGTTTTGACGTATGTACGTGTAGTTTTTTTTTAATTTAGAAATTTGTATCCGTAATTATTTTTTAACAGTCAGATTTCTTTTTAAAGGATTTTCAAATTTGCTATTCTCGTCGCCTTTTTACTGATGAATACGATATCTTAAAACGCTTGCATGGCCAGATTTGTGTTCATTATTCATTTTTTGATTACATAATATCCTTTCAAACACGAATGATCCGACAAAATGACACAGGTAAACTGACAAAGCCAGTGCTCCAGACACACGTGTATCTGGGATATGTATACACATGGTACACGAGTCTTTTGAACAAAGAGAGAGTTTCACACTTCTAGACTAGTTAATTGATTTGTGTATAATTAGCTACTCAATTGTTAAAAAATAAAACAGAACAATAAATTAGACTGTGTAAAGTCAGGCATTTTTGTAAGCTAACACATGTGTATAGTCCGTCAATCAGTGATTAAAGAATCATGCATGAGACTATCAAACATAGGTAATCACAGATTACAAAGCTCACCGAGACGAGGCATCACCTTACGAGTCATCACCTTTATGAGATCACCTTTATCATAGTATATGAAAATCATACTTTATGATCTTGGATATTCATGGATTCTGTTTAGACACAAAATCATATATCATCTGTTAAAAAATTGTATGATAATCATATGCTCATATGTAAATCAATGCAATAATATAAAATTAAATATTGCAAACTAACATACTTACAATATACATCATATAATACAATAAAATACTGTAATAAACAATGATGAGATATGATACTGTACCTTATGATATGACAATGTATTGTGTTAAACATTATTGTATTTGATCATGTAATACAATATCATAATATATGCTAGAATATAGTATTATATGATACAATATCATATTACATAATACATCATAATATTGCAACATCTGATATTATATTGTATAATATAGTATGATATTGTATTGCATGATACTGTATGATATTTGATACATAATATGATATTGTATCATATGCTACAATATAATTTCATACATTGTATTATATCAAATGATACAATATCATGTGATTAAGTTAAATATTATATAATACAATAGTATATTATTCATAGTGTATCATATGATAAAAAAATATATTACAATATCATACTATACAATATCGAATGATACGATAATATATAATATTACAATATCTTATAACACAATTTCATGTGAAATAATTCTATATTACAGAAACCAATATAATATTATACATTATCGTATGTTACAATATTATAGAATATACAATATTGTATCATAGGATACAATATTATATATTGCAATATCATTTGTAAAAGTATCATGTTATAAAATAATAAATAATACAATCGAATATTATACAATATTGTATCATAATATACAATACTTCACAGAACAATATCATGATACAATATCATATCATAAATCAAAACAAAAATTCAACATCATATCGTATCATATAACTTTTTACTATATAACATATGATATTATATTGTATCATATTAAACAATTGTGTTTCATATCATACAATTTTTATCATAGGAATCGTTATATCACATAACAACAACCACATCTTTCTATCAAGCAGGTTTGAGTGAGGTGGGAGATTTCTTTAGCATCCCAGGCTCTGCATCTGGAGCAACCTCTGCGTTTCATTTATAATATAGTTAAATCAACTATGCAAGCTATCGTCTATAAAACATGCGACCTGTTCAAAAAAACTTAACCATTCAGCATCCGAAACCTATGGTTCAGATTCAGCATTCAAGCATGTCAGGTGAATCAGTATCATAAGACGCATCATCCATGCAAGTTTGGTGAAGTTAGGACCAGTTATACTTAAAATATCATTATCAGAGGGCAACAGCAATTAAAACCTTAACCTCCTCCAGCATCTGCAACCTATGGCTCAGATTCAGCATCCATGCCTGTCATGTGCATCTGTATCAAAAGACACACCATTCAATTAAGTTTGGTGAAGTTAGGACCTGCAATAACTAACATATATTTTTTAGCATCCTTGATAATTGAGATCAAGCTCTGCATCTGAAGCTTCCTCTGTGATTCATTCATATTACAGTTTAATCAACTATGCAAGTTAAGAATAGTAATATTATCTATGTAATATGTGACCTGTTAAAAAAAGCTTAACCTTATCTGGCATCCGAAACCTATGACTCAGACTCAGCATTCAAGCCAGTCAGGTGCATCCGTATCTCATAAAACGCATCATCTATGGAAGTCTGGTGAAGTTAGAACAAGTAATAACTAAGATATCATCATCTGAGGGCACCTGTTTCAAAAACTTAAACCAGCTCTCAAAACCTTAACCTCCTCAAGCATCGTAAACCTATGGCTCAGATTCAGCATTCAAGCCTGTCAGGTACATCAATATTATGAGACGCACCATCCATACAAGTTTGGTGAAGTAAGGACCAGAAGTAACTTATATATTGCTATCAAAGGGCACCTGCAACAAAAACTTGAACCTGCTCCAAAAACCTTAACCACCTCCAGCATCCGTAACCTATAGCTCAGATTCAGCACTCAAGCCTGTCTGGTGCATCATAATCATAAGACATACCATCCATGGAAGTTTGGTGAAGTTAGGACCAGGATTAACTTAGATATTGCTATCATAGTGCACCTGCAACAAAAACTTTTACCTGCTCCAAAAACCTTAACCTCCTTCAGCATCTGAAATTTAGGACCCAGATTCAGCATCCAAGTCTTTTAGGTCCATAAGTAGGTCAAGATGCATCACCCATGCAAGTTTGGTGAAGATGGGACAAGTAATAGCTTAGATGCAGAACCTGCAACAAAAACTTTAACCAGGTCCGGACGCCGACGCTGACGTATAGCACAAGCTCCTCTTGACTTCGTCTCGGTTAGCTAAAAAGTTAACTAATGTATGAAAAAAATGCCTTGTTACTTATCTAATCATTTAAGGTAGTCAATCCATAACTGTCATATTTCATATCTAATAGATTGCAAGTTTGATCACTAAAATCTTAGTATGATTTTCAGGAGTTTATAAAATAATAATTTTTCACCTTTGAAATCTGTTAAAAAAATTATTTTTAATAAATTTATTAATTGTTTAAGTTAACACTGAAGTCTATGGGAAAAATGCATTTTTAAATATATGTCTTTAATACAAGTAATTTTCTCACATTTCTCTTGATAAAAAGTTGCAAAAGCTTTCTCCATCTTCGAATGTGCTAAAATAATTCATAGTTTACCATACATATTTTAAGAAATTTTCCTTAAGGGCAAACAACTAATTAAAAAAGTTTTTTAAGTGCAAAAAGTTTATTTAATTGACTACATACATACACCCAAGTTTGGTTTATGTCAGCCTCATAATAGCTTCAAAATATGTATTTGATGTAGTATAGATCAATCAAAATCGTTAAATTCACCTCAGTTACGGATGGACTACCTTAAATAATGACCAAATTTTCAATTCAGCAATTTAAACCTTTTTTAACGTGATTAAGTAATTATTTCGGAAGTAATCACGTTGGTCCTAATTTCTTAATTAATTAAGTGCAACTTTTTTTCGAGCGCTATGGTCAGTAATTTAACGCTTTAACTCCATATAGCTTAAATTGTTATACTGACAACGAATCATCATGAAATCTGAATAAACTTGAACATTTTGACGAAGGGTGTAAATAAATGTAAAATGAAATTCCATTATCGTATTTTTAAAAGAAAACGAGACTGACCTAAATCACCTAATCATGCAGCCATCTTGGACTTTCGCCTTGATCCGTTTATAATCCCGTGTTTGTCTGTTCAAGTATGCATACTATTTTGATTGTTATTGGTCCGATATCAATATTAATGAATAATCGGGCGACTTCATTTGTAATTTTATGCCTTATACGAGGAATAGACCACGCGTTACCTTTTACGAAATATATACTATCAATATTATTAATCAGTTAGTAATGCCATGGAAAAATCATTCGTAAGAATGACAATTATAACAAAATATGCGCCTTATTACAATAAAGCTTTGATTAATTGTCATTTTGCAACAGGACCAACATGAATGCATTATGCTGTGCACTAATAGGCAAAATGAGTAACAAATTTGACTAAATTCATTAAGGTCAGACGACACGTTCCTCGAGAATCTTTTTTGTATCTCCTCGTAATAAAGAGTTCCAATAAAAATATTAATTTTATAATCACTTTAAAAATGATCAAAATTTACTTGGTTATATGTGTACATGGTCGAGTGGTTAGAACCGTGGCCGCTCTATGCCAAAAGCGTATAGGTTCTAGAGGTCGTGAGTTCAAAACCCCGCCCCGGCGGAGATATAGTTCTAATTTAGTGAATTTTGCTGTGCTGTAGATGTATTTATTTATATCAGCAATTCAAGTGTATTTTCAAGAAGATTATAAAGGAAATTGCATACTCTAGTATTGTGCAGAAATGCCTGGTAAGGTACCCTAATTTTTTGCAAGAAAGCTTGTCAAAGTAGTAGTAAACCATTAACAAATTCCTGGAAAAAGTTATCTAAAATTGAGGAACGTGTCGTATTACCTTAAGCAAACAATTTTTCGAATTCGGCATTTCGATCGATAAAATACGTGTTTAAACTCGAACAATAATATGCTTAAGAATTGATAAAGATATAAAACAACAGAAAAAAATGTTCATAAATCGATAAAACAATGCAAGAAAACGAACAGTTTTCATACGATATTCCTGTTTCTCATAAAGCAGCGTTGACCCCGTGACGTTATAGTTCATCTCGCGCCAAATCCGCTTGATTCAAAACTCGTTCAGATAGGAAATCTCGTTTTCCCTAAATATCTAAAAAAAAAAAAAAACAATTTATGAGATCGCTGTTTCTACACATAGATCTCCGTTATATCAAAAATTGATTGCCACTGCAAGTACCCTTTACAACAAGCTATATAGAGAGGATTGGGTCCGTACTCCTCACTTCTGACATAAATTAATGTCTGCTCCATTACTCAGTAAAAGTTGTACAGTGCTATCATGTCCGTTTTAACAAGCTATTAAGAGAGGACTGGTTCCGTCCTTCTCACATAAATTAATGTCTGCTCCATTACTGAGTAAAAGTTGTACAGTGCTATCATGTCCGTTTTGACAAGCTATTAAGAGAGGACTGGCTCCGTCCTTCTCACATAAATTAATGTCTGCTCCATTACTAAGTAAAAGTTGTACAGTGCTATCATGTCCGTTTAAACAAGCTATAAAGAGAGGACTGACTCCGTTCTCCATACATAAATTAATGTCTGCTCTATTACTCACTTAAAGTTTCACATTGCTATCATGTCCGTTTTGAGAAGCTATATAGAGAGGACTGGCTACGTTCTCCTCACTTAATCTAATGTCTGCTCCATTACTCAGTAACAGTTGTACAGTTTTATCATGTCCGTTTTGACAAGCTAAATGGAGAGGTCTAGATCCGTCCTCCTGACATAAATTAATGTCTGCTCCATTACTCAGTAAAAGTTGTACAGTGCTATCATGTCCGTTTTGGCAAGCTATTAAGTGAGGACTAGCTCCGTCCTTCTCACATAAATTAATATCTGCTCCATTACTAAGTAAAAGTTGTACAGTGGTATTATGTCCGTTTAAACAAGCTATAAAGAGAGGACTGGCTCCGTTCTCCATAAAAAAATTATTGTCTGCTCTATTACTCGCTAAGGTAGCAAGGGACAGTTTCGAATAAAGTACCCGTCAATATTTTTGTAAAATTGAGAATTGCTGTATTTGAAGGCTTATGAGTGTTGCCAAAATTCATGAAATGATTTTTAATGATTATCATTAGTTAGAGGGGTGTCTCTTGTTGAAATTGATATGCAATATGTAGGCCCCTTATGTTAGGTACATGAGAATCAGTAGTAAAATGCGAAACCTGCGGCTATGACTGTTGTGCTGACTTTACACAGTGAAATTGCAAGTTACAGACGGGAGGTAAAATAACACGAAAAGTAGGTGGATGGGACATTGTAAACTATACACCGGTAAGTTTCTGACATGTGAGAGTGCAACATGCACGCGGTACGGAAGGTCAACCCTCTGCAGGGAATTAGCTTGGGGAGGTCTAAAAAGCTGAAAAATCTTTAAAAATTAGCAAAATATGAAAGGGTCAAAATCTCATAAAAACCAGTATGTAGAGAATTTTACAGGTTTTGACTAGTAATTTTCTTCAGAAATTGGTAATTGGCCTTATAAAGTGTGAATTAAAGGTATTTGTGCTGAATGGGAACTGAGGAAATTCTAGTTACAGAGTTCCGAAGACATGCATCCCTTGGCTATAATGAACCGTATCAAAAAAACTGTCCCCTGCCACCTAAAAGTTGTACAGTGCTTTCTCGTCCGTTTTGGCTAGCTATATAGTGAGAACTGACTCCGTTTTCTGACATAAATTAATGTTTGCTCCATTCTTCACTAAAAGTTTCACAGTTCTATCATGTCCGTTGTGACAAGCTATATAGAGAGGACTGGCTCCGCTGTCATCATATAAATTAATGTCTGCTCCATTACTCAGTTAAAGTTGTACAGTGCTATCATGTCCGTTTTAACAAGCTTTATGGAGAGGACTGGCTTCGTTCTCCTCACATAAATTAATGTCTGCTCCATTACTCAGTAAAAGTTGTACAGTGCTATCATGTCCGTTAAAACAAGCTATAAAGAGAGTACTGGCTCTGTTCTTCTGACATACATTAATGTCTGCTCTGTTATTTAATAAAAGTTGTACAGTGCTATCATGTCCTTTTAAACAAGCTATAAAGAGAGGACTGGCTCCGTCCTCCTGACATAAATTAATGTCTGCTCCGTTATTTAATAAAAGTTGTACATTGCTATCATGTTTGTTTAAACAAGCTATAAAGAGAGGACTGGCTTCGTTCTCCTTACATAAGTCAATGTCTGCTCCTTTACTCAGTAAAAGTTGTACAGTGCTATCATGTCCGTTAAAACAAGCTATAAAGAGAGGACTGGCTCTGTTCTTCTGACATACATTAAAGTCTGCTCCGTTATTTCATAAAAGTTGTACAGTGCTATCATGCCCGTGTTGACAAGCTTTAAAGAGAGGACTAGCTTCGTTCTCCTCACATAAATTAAAGTCTGCTCCATTACTCAGTAAAAGTTGTACAGTGCTATCATGTCCCTTTAAACAAGCTATAAAGAGAGGACTGACTATTCTCCTTACATAAATTAATGTCTGCTCCGTTATTTAATAAAAGTTGTACAGTGCCAATACTTTGGATGGGTGAACTTGTTATTTCATATGGTTAAAGTACAACTTAACCATTACAATGACAAGGAATAACTATTACATATATGTAATTTGTAAATATCGTTAAATTTAAGAGTTTTTTCATTGTTTCCTTAAACTCCTTTTTTTCATTTATTTATTTATCTATTTATTAATTTATTTATTTATTTTCATAATTATTTATTTGTTTCATCTACCTTAGTATTTTTTATTTATTTATTTTATTTTTTGTCTTTTTATGCTACCTTTAGTATGCCGGAAACATTTTGTCTATTGTCGTCAACTTTCATTTTATATTTCCCTTCTCTTTGTATAATTATCCGGTGTTAGTTTTTTCTTTATAAAGTGCGAATTGAAACATTTTCTGAAGTAATTCGCATACATCTCAGCAATTCTATTTACCTATCATTTTTTAAACGCATTAATTATTTATTTATATCTCTTTTTGTGTTACCCAAGTACGCCAGAAATATTCTGTCTATTGTCGTCAACCTAATATTCTGTATTTTCCTTTTCGTTACAATTGTCCGGTGTAGTGTCGCTGAGTCATATGGTCGAGGTATTTTGGCGTGTTTTTCTTTTTCGGCTAAAAAATACCAAATACTATATAGAATATGCACTCATATCCTCAGAAAGTAATCATACTCTTCTCTTTTCTCTCTTTCTTTCTTTCTTTTCATTTTACTGAAATGAGACATCCTGGAAAATATACGCCTAGATTTGCATATATATTTGCCAAGTCTGTGTTTACAGATCTTAATGAAATATACTAATAAACCTGTAATTAATAATGGCTGAAATCAAAATCATTTCGTTTAATTGTAAAGGATTAAATGATGCTAAGAAAAGAAAAGATATTTTTCAATTCTATAGACAACAAAAATGTAATATCCTTTGTTTAGTAGACACACATTTTACTGAGGAGATGGAACAAGATATTAGAAACGAATGGGGTTATGAGGCTTGTTTTAATTCCTTTTCTTCGAAATCGAGAGGAGTTGCTATTCTCTTTAATAACAATTTTGATTTCAAAATACATGAGCAAATCAAAGTAGAGAATACAGGGAATTTATTAGCACTTAGTATCTCAATAGAGAATAGAAAGTTATGCTTAGTATGTTTGTATGGACCTACTGAGGATTCTCCGGAATTTTACCAGAATTTGAGCAATATTGTTAATAAATTACAAAACGATGAGATGATTATTGTTGGAGATTTTAATTTGGTATTAGATACAAGTCAAGATTATTATAATTGTTTACATGTTAATAATCAGCAAGCGAGGGAAATAGTCTTAGAGCATATGATGTCTTACAGTTTAGTAGATATATATAGAGAATTTCATCCATATGACAAGAGATATTGTAACTTGGAGAAAACCTACACCTCTGAAACAAGCACGTCTAGACTTTTTTTCTTATTTCAGCTTCACTTATAAAAGAAGTTAGAAATAGTGATATCATGATAAGCTATAGATCAGATCATTCTCCTGTTTTTATCTCTTTAAAGTTTAATGATTTTAAACATGGTAGTGGCCTTTGGAAATTTAGCAACTCCCTTTTAAAAGATTTAGAGTATGTGCAAAGTATTAACTGTCATATTAATCAAATTACAATGCAATATGCAGTTCCAGTGTACAAAAAAGAGTCTATTCTAGACATTCCTGATTCTGAAATCCAATTTACAATTAACGACCAGCTTTTTCTGGAGACACTGTTGATGGAAATTAGATCAAAAACTATCTCATATGCAAGCTATTTAAAAAAGCAAAGGACAAAAAAGGAAAAGGGGTTACTAGAAGAGCTTTTAGAATTGGAAAAGGAATACGAAAAACATATAGATAAAATAAATGAAAAGAAAAAAGAATTAGAAAATATAAGAAACCATAAGGTCATGGGTAGTTTGGTGCGTTCACGCTCTAAATGGATAAATGAGGGAGAAAAACCAACTAATTATTTTCTAAATTTAGAAAATCGTCACTTTACTAGTAAAATTATTCCAAAGATAATACTAACAGAAAATAATGAACAGAAAGAAATAGTTAAACAAGAGGAAATTTTAAATGAACTGGAAATTTTTTATAAAAACTTGTATGCAAATAATTTGATGACAGCAGAAAGTACAGATATTTCACTAAGTGACATTCTAAAAGATTATTTTGTCCCTAAATTATCTGACAATGAAAGAAAATCAATTGAAGGATATATAACATATAAGGAAGCTTCTTCGGTTTTAAACTTTTGGGCATATATTATAATGTAGATTTAGATAATATTGTAAAACTTAATTATGACAAGAAACTTGTTAGGATAAAATCTGTAATAGAACAATGGAGCAAACTTGACTCCAATTGGAAGGATACAGTGCTGCTATCCTGAAAGTTGACAAGGATAGGATAGGATAGGATGCAGGATGCACGATACAGGATAGACATATTAAAATTAAGTTCTATCCTATCCTATCCTATCCTATCCTGCATCCTGTAGCCAATCAGATTCGAGTATAAATTTCAGAGTTATTTTGCGGAACGAAAATTGGCTAAACAATGTATTTTTAATGTCAATGTAAAATATTTTTAATGTCAATTTAAAACGTTTAACAAGTTAAACCATTCAAGAATAATTATTATATCAAGAACGCGGTGCATAACATTAATGCGCGCTAAAATGTCGGCGCTACATCTTTGTCAATTCGTACGCAAGTACGGAGTTACTGCAACAATTCGTTGCAACATTTGACAACGTCAGAAATATATTTCTGTATTTACTTCATTTAAAGTCTGCAAATTAATAAAAGCTTGAATTTACAAAAGACTAATTTGGCATTATAAAAAATAAACATGTATAAAAGAATCAGACATTGATTCACGTTTAATATAATTTCTTCGAAGCCCAGTAACAGGGACGCATATTTTTGTCCGATATTAACCTGAACATATCGAATTAATAAATGTTAGCTAGCTATAAATGCTTAAGAATTTATACTTTAAAAATACCTCCGAGTGGTTTAAACTATAAACAATATAAACTTCCTAAAGGAATTACTTATTCTCAGATCGTGTTTACATTTATCGCCGAACGAATTGCTCGAATAATGAGAATGACGCTCAGTTGTATGTGATAAGAAAATAATTTGAAAAAAATATGTGACTAAACAGTTCCTCAATAAGTGCATCGAAGTTATTTATCTGTGTTTTATGCAGAAATATAATTAAATCAAAAATCTAATCGCTTACCTGTTTGTTTACGTTATTGTGTCCATCCCGCGTACGATTTAATTTTACCGTAGCACAGGTAAGTAAGTTATCCCACTCGATGAATATTCGGTTTTAAGATTTAATTATTCATTTTGAGTACTACATTAATTAATAAAATCATTTTATCTTTAGATTTCGTTTCATTTAACTTGCATTCCTATATTTTGAAAGTATGGGATAGGATAGGATAGGATAGAGCTTATTTGCAGGATAGGATGCAGGATGCAGGATATAGGATAGGATAGGATAGTTTTGTCAACTTTCACGATAGCAGCACTGTAACACTGGTTAAGTCTCTTTTAATTTCACAATTAAACCACTTATTTATAGCCTTACCAAACCCTCAGAGTAAAACATTAAAAGAATTAAACAATATTTTATTCAATTTTATTTGGAATTCAAAATGTGATAAAATGTACTCAGAAGTATGAACATGGTGGGTTAAGGATGGTTGATATAAATTCCTATATTAAAGGATTAAAGTCTACTTGGATTAGGAGATTAATTAAGGATAATAATTCAAAATGGAAAACACTGCTGGAGAATTCTATTAATTTAGAAAAGCTATTAAATACAGGTTCAGATTATATTATGCAAATGCAAGAATCGTTAAATAATGATTTTTGGAAGGAAGTTACCATAGCTTTTAAAGAAATCCAAGATAACTTAAATGTAAAATCACGGCAGGATTACTGTTGCCAGCGATTGTGGAACAATAATAAATTTAAGATAGGAAATCAGTCCTTTTTTTTATAAATCATGGTATGCTAAAGGAGTAAGATGTGTAATTGACTTGTTTGATGAAAATGAAAACTTTTTAGATTTTTAAAATGTTGAAAAGAAAATTTAATATTCAAATGAATTATTTAACATATATGGGAGTAAGACAAGCTGTACTTTCAGATCTAAGGAAATACAACTTCATTAGAAATGAAGTTTTCAAACCTTTTATACCATTTAATATTAAAACCATTGTATTAACAAAAAAAGGTTCAAGGCCAATGCATGATATATTAAATCAGACAAATGTAACACCAGTGGGAAAAGAAACATGGAGTAGACATTTTGTTTTTACAGAAAAACAATGGGTTTCAATATTTCATTTACCTTTTATTATTACCTCAGACTCTAAATTTCGATGGTTGCAGTACAGAATAAACCATTATATATTAACTACAAACAGTTTTATGTATAAAATTGGTAACGTGGATACAAATCTATGTACCTTTTGTGAAGATGCTGAGGAAACAATATATCACTTATTATGGGAATGTCTAAGGGTACAACATTTATTAGCAGAATTTCTTAGAGTTTGCAACTCTAAAGGAAATAGATGTGAAGTCAAAAGTGTTCAATAATGTACTCATCTTGATAAAAAAATACATATACAGAAGTAGATGCCAGAAAAACCAATTAACAGTAAATGCCCTTATGAATGATTTAAAACAGGTATATAAAGTATTCCAATTCTGTGCAAAGGAAAGAAGTGAAATGGATAAGTTCAATACAGACTGGGAAATTTGGACCCCTGTGATTAACTCACTCCAGAGTGATCTCTCTCTCTCTCTCAATAAAAAAGGTGCTCAATATGTATTTTGTTGTTTTTTTCTCTTAGTAAACATTCATTATATATGCATTATTGATGTAATTGTTTTCGTTGCTTTCTTAAACATACTTTGTGTCCTTGAAAATGTGTTATGTATGTACGTGATGTATGTAGAAGAAGTTGGCATATTAATAAAAAAAAAATGTCCGTTTTGACAAGCTAAATGGTGAGGTCTAGTTCAGTCCTCCTGACATAAAATAATGTTTGCTCCATTACTCAGTAAAAGTTGTACAGTGCTATCATGTCTGTTTTGACAAGGTATATGGAGAGGACTGGATCCGTTTTTCTGACATAAATTTATGTCTGCTCCATTACTCACTAAAGTTTCACAGTGCTATCATGTCTCTTTTGACATGCTCTATAGAGAGGACTGGCTCCGTTTCTCTCACATAAATTAATGTCTGCTCCATTACTTAGTAAAAGTTGTACAGTGTTATCATGTCCCTTTTGACAAGCTCTATAGAGAGGACTGGCTCCGTTTTTCTTGCATAAATTAATGTCTGCTCCATTACTTAGTAAAAGTTGTACAGTGCTATCATGTCCCTTTTAACAAGCTATATAGAGAGGACTGGCTCCGTCCTTCTCACATAAATTAATGTCTGCTCCATTACTGAGTAAAAGTTGTACAGTGCTATCATGTCCGCCTTGACAAGCTATATGGAGAGGACTGACTCCGTTTTCCTGACATAAATTAATGTCTGCTCCATTACTCAGTAAAAGTTGTACAGTGCTATCATGTCCCTTTTGACAAGCTAAATGGAGAGGACTGGATCCGTTTTTCTGACATAAATTAATGTCTGCTCCATTACTCAGTAACAGTTTCACAACGCTATTTTGTCTCTTTTGACAGGCTGTATAGAGAGGACTGACTCCGTCCTCCCGACATAAATTAATGTCTGCTCCATTACTCAGTAAAAGTTGTACAGTGCTATCATGTCCCGTTTGACAAGCTATATAGAGAGGACTGGCTCCGTTTTTCTTGCATAAATTAATGTCTGCTCCATTACTCAGTAAAATTTGTACAGTGCTATCATGTCCCTTTTGACAAGCTCTATAGAGAGGACTGGCTCCGTTTTTCTTGCATAAATTAATGTCTGCTCCATTACTTAGTAAAGGTTGTACAGTGCTATCATGTCCCTTTTGACAAGCTCTATAGAGAGGACTGGCTCCGTTTTTCTCGCATAAATTAATGTCTGCTCCATTACTCAGTAAAAGTTGTACAGTGCTATCATCTCCCTTTTGACAAGCTCTATAGAGAGGACTGGCTCCGTCCTTCTCACATAAATTAATGTCTGCTCCATTACTCAGTAAAAGTTGTACAGTGCAATCATGTCCCTTTTGACAAGCTAAATGGAGAGGTGTAGATCCGTCCTCCTGACATAAATTAATGTTTGCTCCATTACTCAGTAAATGTTGTACAGTGCTATCATGTCCCTTTTGACAAGCTACATGGAGAGGACTGGATCCGTCCTCCCGACATATATTAATGTCTGCTCCATTTCTCAGTAAAAGTTGTACAGTGCTATCACGTCGCTTTTGACAAGCTATATAGAGAGGACTGGCTCCGTTTTTCTTGCATAAATTAATGTCTGCTCCATTACTCAGTAAAAGTTGTACAGTGCTATCATGTCCCTTATGACAAGCTCTATAGAGAGGACTGGCTCCGTTTTTTTCACATAAATTAATGTCTGCTCCATTACTCAGTAAAAGTTGTACAGTGCTATCATCTCCCTTTTGACAAGCTATATAGAGAGGACTGGCTCCGTCCTTCTCACATAAATTATTGTCTGCTCCATTACTGAGTAAAAGTTGTACAGTGCTATCATGTTTCTTTTGACAAGCTATATCGAGAGGACTGATTCCGTTTTCCTGACATAAATACATGTCGGCTCCATTACTCAGTAAAAGTTGTACAGTGCTATCATGTCCGTTTTGACAAGCTAAATAGAGAGGACTGGCTCCGTTTTTCTTGCATAAATTACTGTCTGCTCCATTACTCAGTAACAGTTGTACAATGCTATCATGTCCGCCTTGACAAGCTATATGGAGAGGACTGACTCCGTTTTCCTGACATAAATAAATGTCGGCTCCATTACTCAGTAAAAGTTGTACAGTGCTATCATGTCCCTTTTGACAAGCTAAATGGAGAGGTCTGGATCCGTTTTTCTTGCATAAATTAATGTCTGCTCCATTACTCAGTAAAAGTTGTACAGTGCTATCACGTCGCTTTTGACAAGCTATATAGAGAGGACTGGCTCCGTTTTTCTTGCATAAATTTATGTCTGCTCCATTACTCAGTAAAAGTTGTACAATGCTATCACGTCGCTTTTGACAAGCTATATAGAGAGGACTGGCTCCGTTTTTCTTGCATAAATTTATGTCTGCTCCATTACTCAGTAAAAGTTGTACAGTGCTATCATGTCCCTTTTGACAAGCTCTATAGAGAGGACTGGCTCCGTTTTTCTTGCATAAATTAATGTCTGCTCCATTACTTAGTAAAGGTTGTACAGTGCTATCATGTCCCTTTTGACAAGCTCTATAGAGAGGACTGGCTCCGTTTTTCTCGCATAAATTAATGTCTGCTCCATTACTCAGTAAAAGTTGTACAGTGCTATCATGTCCCTTTTGACAAGCTCTATAGAGTGGACTGGCTCCGTCCTTCTCACATAAATTAATGTCGGCTCCATTACTAAGTAAAAGTTGTACAGTGCTATCATGTCCCTTTTGACAAGCTATATGGAGAGGACTAATTCCGTTTTCCTGACATAAATACATGTCGGCTCCATTACTCAGTAAAAGTTGTACAGTGCTATCATGTCCGTTTTGACAAGCTAAATAGAGAGGACTGGCTCCATTCTCCCGACATAAATTAATGTCTGCTCCATTACTCAGTAAAAGTTGTACTGTTTTATCTCTTCGTTCTGCACCCGACTTTCTATGGTTATAGTCTCCGTGTTCCTGACTATCGTTACCAGCTGCTAACATAAGGGGCGTCCAATCACCGTTATCGACGGCCTTTTCATTGACTTTTACACCTATCTTAATTAACTCACCAAGTAATTCATAATTATGGAACACTGATACAATGTGAATAGGCCAAAGTCTTCCCCATGATTTTTTCAAAGATTCTTTAGCATGGTCTTTAAAAGTAGTTAAAAACAATTCTATTGAACCATTGCAATACAGTGCAGGAATACATCTGATATAATCAGTTTGCATTTCTTGTAGATTTTTAAAGCAGTATAGTGATAGTTGTGTATGACAAAACGCAATGAGAGCAAAAAGTGGCGATACTTCACTTTTTAAATTCAAAAAGGAAAGTTTAGTCAGAAGTAAGTTTTTAGATGTCTGGTAAATCTCTTGTTTATCAATTGCAAGTTTCTTGGTTTCTAGCAATATCTGTAGATGTTCGGGATGATCTGTTATCTTTTCTTTCAGTACTTTAATTACTTTGTCATTTCTTAGACAAGGGTTGAGTACGACATCTAACAGGCGTTCTCCAAACAATTCAGAATAAAGCCTTTCTCCAAGTTGTTCAATGTATCTGTCACTTAGACAAATAGTGAAAGGGTCGTCGTGTTCGTCACAATCTCCTAATTTTACTCTTTTTCTGAGGAAACCGATATCAGCGTACATTATTGTTTCTTTGGGATAATCGTTCCCGAAAACAAGGGTTGTAACCTCCATTACTAAATCGTGATAAAAATGGTACGTGTCTCCAATTTTCTTCACAAAAAAATCTTTTAGGGAGTTAAGGTTGTCTCCAACTGTTGAAGGTGGCGTGTTCTCTAGTAATCCACAAAGTTTTAACGTGTGTTTGAATTTGTATTCCGTGTCTTTATTTGCAAAAAGATTGCTAACGCAAAGATCATCGTCAAAAAGGACAAGGAGAGCCAAAGCACAATATTTACCCTTGTCTCTGTTTCTGAACCCTTCTACCTCCTCTTTTAGCCTTGTTATGGGTTCTGTAAAAAAGCTAACGCCCATAATTTTGTATTCCTCGTTGCTAGAATATAATTTACACAATAACGGGAAATACCTTTCTACTTCAACGATCTTATCACACTCTTTGTCGGATAAATTCATTTTGGATGTATATTGTGTCAAAATCTGCCGTTTTTCATTAACGGATAGTTTATGTTTGCTATCATCGATGTTTATGATATGTGACTGATTCACGAGATAAGGGGTCAATCTATTATCAGAAATAATATGATTTCTACACGACATCACAAGTTTTGCTGTTCGTAAGTACAACTTCAATTCTTCCTCACATGTTTGCCATGAACTATTTAAAATTTCATCAAAAGATTCTTTTCCCAATGGATCATTGAAAACACAAATGGTTTTATCTTTTTGAAATCGACTTGAAGAATATTCATCCAGGATGTCTTCTACCTTTTTTACTCGTCTTACAGTCCAGTCCTGTTCTCTGTATTTGAGTGCAATATGTTGAATAATGGCTGACTTTCCGGATCCTGAGTGACCAGCTACAACTACCAGGTTGTTGCTTTTAATTATTTTTTCTACTTCTTCGAACGCCTTTGTCGAAATAAAACAAGAGTCTTCTTGTTGCCATTGATCAAACATGTCCTTTTCAATTTGTGATTCTACAATGCAAAAAAATAACAAACCGTTTACGTTTAAATAGACACAATTCTTAAGTTAAGACTTAAAAAAGGGAGATCCATATCTATACTGTAACATATGAACACTCACATGTTCTAAGTTAAATCGGAACTTGAAAAAGCGTTCCAAAACCGTGCCCTTTACAGACAGTGCTTTTCTGCTTGGTTTGATGGTTTTGTGCCCCCCCCCCCCGAAAAAAAAATATTCTTTTAAAATGGTTTAAAATGGTTTTATGGTGTGTACATGTAATGTTTTCGCCTTTTCGACCATTTTTAGTCACAGCTCAAAGTACGACGTTGTTTTGTCAGGTGCCCCCCCCCCCCAAAAAAAAATTTAAACAGTTTCTGTCACTACAAATACTACTTTCAGAGAAAGAATGGGGGTTTCGTGTTTTAAAAACATATTTACTTATTTTGTTCTAAATGAAACAGAGGCCCCAGGCCACATCACTCACCTGAGCAATAATAGGCATGATAAAATCAGCTTCACGGAGTCATTATACAAAATATATGGACAATTGTATAATACATGTAGATCTTATACAAAAAATCTGTTTCCCTGGATATTCTTATATTTCTATTCAAGTCCCTTTTCTAACAGGATAATATTATTAATAGTATTATCACATTCAGCATTGCAGTTCTCAAAAAGCCACTTAACAATTGTTTATATACAGGAAATAAACCTACATCAAACTCTGAACCCCTTGTTAGGCCAAAACATCGTCCAGGGGCCAAAGTCTAAACAATATGAAAGAATCAGCAATATAAAAAAAATGCTTCAATATAAGTAAAAGCATATATAATAAAATTTCAGTTTTTGTGAATAATTAAAATGTTTTCCTTTGTACAACTGAATCCACGAAGTATTCCTAAAGATTATGATTTGAACAAATTTGAATCTACACTATCTGAAGTTGCATTTCACTAAAGCTACAGCTTTTCAAGGTAAATTTTTTTTATAGATTTAATCATATTTTTCTATATATTCCTATGTAAAAATTCCCACCCCCCTGTGACCCCATCTTACCCCCCCCCCCCCCCAAGGATCATGATGGTTCTTGAGAAGAATATCTTTTAAAATTACTCTATATCTTCCTATGTAAAAACTCGTCCCCCAAATTGTGGACCCACCCTACCCCCAATAGTCATGAGTTTCACAGTTTTGAATCTACACTACCTGAGGATGCTTCTACACAAGTTTCAGCTTTTCTGACCTAACGGTTTTGGAAAGAAGATTTTAAAGCAATGGAAAAGTTTACAGACAGACAGAGACGAACGACAGACAAAATGTGATCAGAATAGCTCACTTGAGCTTTCAGCTCAGGTGAGTTAAAAAAATCCATGTGTTGACTCTAAGTTAACTCAATCTACGTGCAAATCAAAAGATTATTCGCGTTTATAACGACATCGCAGGTGCCCTGTCTTCACTATATTCTCAGTCTTCAGTCTTCATGTGTTCTATAAAAATCGTTTATACATCAGCAGTCTTTGTAACAATGTAAAACAAGAAAATATGGATCTGCTTCATTCACTAAAATCTATGTGAGGCAAAACCGCAGGTCTTGGCAATTACAAAAGTTAAAAAAATGTGTAACTGCGCACGTAGTATACGATTTTGTCTAAGTAAAGCGCTTTTGCAAACATCAGATAGTAATACTATACAATATTCAGCTAAAATACGTGT
This sequence comes from Magallana gigas, assembly GCF_963853765.1. Taxonomy (NCBI): domain Eukaryota; kingdom Metazoa; phylum Mollusca; class Bivalvia; order Ostreida; family Ostreidae; genus Magallana; species Magallana gigas. The sequence continues at coordinate 45,262,268 of NC_088856.1, forward strand.
ATATAAAAAGTACTTCAATATGAATTACACTCCCAACTACTATTGAAATAATTTATTTAAATAGTGGTTTTATTTCAATAGTTGTTGCAAAGTGATTATTCTAGTTAAATACATTCCCAACCACTATCGAAATAATTTATTTCAATAGTGGTTTTATTTCAATAGCGGTTGCACCACCCTGTCCTTCCAATGAATACAAACAAATAGAATGAGTCAACCTTGGAGTAAAAGACGATATGTATTTTAAGAAATTTAGCAGATTGGACAATACTCGTTAACATATCACGTGACTTTATTTATCGCCAAATTCTCACCAGTTATAGGAAAGCATTCAAAAATAAAATCCATTGATACAATTTACAAATAGGCATTGGGTATTCTTATAATTGAAGGTAAATGGAATAAATCACGTCGAACTCGCTTACTGAAATCCATGTCACCTGACACGCGTTACATACTAGACGAGTACATTGAGTTAAGATAATGTACACCAGTTAAACAACATCAGTTTATAATGGGAAAGACTCGATGAACTTTTGCGGGTTTTTTTATATAGGTTACAGATGAGAGCAGTGAAAAACATTTTCTCCTCTTTCACTTATAAATAGATGAAGGACAAAAGGCTCTCAAATGTGGGCAAGAACTAAAGTCTAAAATGTAAACAGTGTATACTACCATAAATAATGATCTATATTTTCAATGTTATTGTATTTCATTGGATAAGAAAGAAATTCTATTAGAAAGCAAAAATCAAGAATAAAGTACATGAAAAATAAAAAAGAGTAGTTCCGAAATCAATTTCAGCTAAGCTATTTTTTAAACCCAAGTTTTGTTATGATTCATTCGTTAGTTTTAAGAACATTCTAAACGATCTCCTACCCTCAACCATTTTGATAACTCGAAATTATCCGTATTTTTATTAGTCCCCTACCGGTTTTCACCGGAGGGGACTATAGCTTTCCTCTGCGTCCGTCAGTCCGTCTGTCCGTCTATCCGTCCGTCCGTCCGTCCGTCCGTCCGTCTGTCTGTCCGTCCGTCCGTCTGACCCACTTCAGTTTTCCACACTTTTTTTTCTTTATGCGTTTGATGAATAATATGAAATTTGCAGAACAGCTTCAAAATGTCAAACTACAGATCAAGTTTACACTTTTGTAGCGTCTGGTTGACATATTTTCGAAAAATACATTTTTTTATATTCCAATTTTTTAATGTTCGGGTTCGTTATCGGGCTCGGTGTCTATCAAATAAACGAGGAAAGTATGTTGTCAATAATAATATCGTGCATTTCTTGGATCATTCCTTTTATTGTTTCTAACAAACAAATAAGTTCTGTTAAATAGTGTCAAGCATTGTGTTGTAAATTTAATCGACAGGGTTTTATGTATTATTACAATCGGGCTCGTTATCGGGTTGGTCTGTTGAGATGGTAAGAAATGATATTCTGCATAACAGTGCATTGTTTTCACAAATTTCTACAAACCGGTAGGGGACGTGTATTGCTTATGCAATACTCTCAGAATGCTTGTTTTATTCGTACCATAGACCTGCTTCTTATTATGACAAATCTAATTGGCCTTTTATTATATTTCTAGACTTAGTATATTAATCCATTATATCCATGGTAGGACAATTTGCAACAACTTTGTAGAATGCATGGACAGCATTTTATCTCCTTTCATTTGTAAAGTTTGGAGGACGAATTACTTTTTTTGATGTAAAAAGTAAATATTTTGAGGTCGAGGGTCGGAGTACCTTAACTACAATATCGTTCCCTATACTGGACACGAAACAGTCTTTACACTTGTCGATACACTTGTTTAAAAAAAATTATTTAAATGTATATGTACCAGTAGGTCATTGCATTTTAGAAACATGGGTAATCCAAGATTAAAAAGTTCACCGCAACGAGGCATCACCTTAATGACACATCACCTTTAGGAGACCACCCTTATCATATTATTTGAAAATCATACTTTGTGATCTTTGATTTTTATTGATACTGTTTTAACACAAAATCGTATATCATATGTTAAAAAATTGTATGATAATCATCTGTTCATTTCATACGGTATAATAAGATAAAATGTTTATCAATACAATAATATAAAATACAATATTGTATCCTACTACATTTAATACATATCATATATTACAATAAAATACCGTAGTAATTAAAGACGCAATATGACACTGTAACAAATAATATAACATTGTATTCTGTTATACATTATTGTATTTCATCACATGATACAATATCATAATATATGATAAATGATACAATATTGTATTTTATCTCATACCTGTGGTGTATATTACCCGTTTGATAAACCTTTGCTATATCAAACGGGTGATGCTTTATCAAATACTTCCGGTCCGAACTATTTTTGACACAACCCCTCGCTTCAACGCTTCAGTTACCTATTTTCGAAGATTTGCTAGTACTATAACTACTCTAAGTATATCTACTACAAAAATTAATATAAAATTGATTTTGTCAAAGATTTAAATCACAAATATGAAGGAAAACACATAACTGCGTAGCACAGGCGTCGGAACCGGGGGGGGGGGGTTATTGTGAGTGGGGCCGATTGGGGGGTTACCCCCCCCCCCTTACCTATTTTGCAAAGTTATTCATAACCGTAACCACAAGACCCTTTTTTCTTGTTTGTCATGATTTTTGATAAGTTTAGCCCACTTCCAACTTTCAATTTGCGTTGTGAAGTTTATAAAACTGCAAATAACTTTAACTATCAAAAAATTATTTAGAGCTAAAAAAATATTTTAAGATTTATTTCAGTGAAACTTTAAATTAAAACAGATAGATTTATCTCAGGAATGACGTACTAAATTATATTGCGCAAGGTCACAATAGCTGCATAACACAACGTTGCATCATCGTTTTTAATCTTTGAAAAAAAAAACAATTCGGGTCACATAAGGGACTGTCTCAAAAGCTTCATAATATAAATCAAAATGTATGAGATAAATAGAACATCTATAATTGTGTGATTTTATATTTGCTTTATCCAACTTGGTGAAATGGTTATATTCGCTCGGCAAGCCTCGCGAATATATACACCATTTCAACTCGTTATTGTGACATATATCATATTGCATAATATAGTATGATATTGTATTGTATGATACTTTATCATATTTTAAACATGATATGGTATTGTATCATATGACATAATGATTCGATACAGCATTGTATCATATTTAAAAATACAATATACTGTGATGTAATAAAATTGTATGATACTTTATCATATTTTAAACATGATATGGTATTGTATCATATGACATAATGATTCGATACAGCATTGTATCATATTTAAAAATACAATATACTGTGATGTAATAAAATTGAACCTTGTACAATATCATAACATATGATACTGAATCATATTATACAATTTTATATATATCACAATTTCATAGCTAATTCAGTTTAATGTGATATTATTACTTATTAGGTTAGTTACTGACTCACTACGGAAATATATTGGGTTGATCAATCTCATAGATGGCGAGGCGAAGCCGAGCCGTCTATGAGATTGATCAACCCAATATATTTCCGTAGTGAGTCAGTAACTAACGTAATAAGTGTTTTGTTTTCCCGAGGACTATCAAGCGACATATTTATTCACAAATAGCGGTGATCTACGCAAAGCCATGTACAAGATGCCTTACATCTCGTCCAATTAAACTCATTTAAACTCTTCAAAATTATCAATACCACCTTTCAAATACGCTTAAAAAATCTTTGCTTCAGCCATATTACTTACAATGTTTTGTTGCTATTCAATTTTAAACTTCTGCAGAGATTTGAGCAAATTTAGACGCTGCCATTTTGTTCTGCTCCAGACACAACAATGTGACGTCAATATTCAAAAGGCAACTACTCTAATTTAAAGAATAATTCCAAAGGGCCACTACTCTAAATATTTTAATGACTTACTAAATACGATTTCTGTGTTAAATAATATGAAATATCGAGATGAATAGGTGAGGTGGCGGCCAATGACGGCTATATTGCCTAATATTAATCCTCACAGAACCTACATAGAGATATATGAGGCAATCACGTGCCATGTTTAATCCAATGAAAATGTGACATTTCAGTCCGAAGGAAAACAAAATAATATATCATATTCACCAATGTTATATTATACCATGATATTGGAGTCTCGGGCTGATACTGGCAGTGATATGGAAAAGGGTATGTATTATTCTCAATATATCATATAAAACAAAAGTGTATCATATCATACAATACTATATCATAGGAGTCATGTTATATCATTAAAAACAAACACATCTTTTAAGCAGGTTTGAGTGTGGTAGGAGATTTTTTAAGCATACTTGATAATGGATATCAGGCTCTACATCTGAAGCTACCTCTGCAATTCATTTATATTGTAGTTAAATCAACTATGCAAGTTATTATTTATAAAACATGTGACCTGTTCCAAAACGTCTGGTGAAGTTAAAACCAGTAATAACTCAGAAGTATTCATCAGAGAGCACCTGCTCCAAAAACTTTCACCAGCTCTTAAAACCTTAAATTCCTCCAGCATCCGAAACATATGGGTCAGATTCAGCATTTATATCATATATTTATATCCATGCAAGTGTGGTGAAGTTAGGACCAGAAATAACTAAGATATATTGTTTAACACCCTTGATAATGCAGATCAGGCTCTGCTTCTGAAGCTTCCTCTGCAATTCATTTATATTATAGTTAATTAACTATGCAATTTTGAAATAGTATATTTTGAGTAGAGCATATAGTAATGGTACAACACTTTTTCTTTACAGTGGGTTAAACACTAGTACAGATCACTGAAAATTTTGAAGCTCAATATAAGAATTCAGTTCAATTTTGAATTTTGATTTGCAAACTGCATTTCAAAAAAAACGATTGGAGAAGAATTATATATAACGCATTGGATACCGTTTAAAGTCATACATAATTGCCAAGGATGCAATTCCATAAAGTTTTTGAGGAGACGGTTTATCAAAAATAATTAAGGCAAAAGAATAAGGAGATAAGGAGAAATTCAAATTTTAGGGAGCTATCGCGCATTCTTATTATTTTTTTTATAACAGGTAGATTACAAGCCATTCACTTTATTTACATATACCCTTGACTGCATTCATTTAATGAAATGAATATCCAATCCCAACTTCTCGATCCTTTTTGGTAGTGCTCAGAGTTTACCTACTTTTCTTTGCATTAGCATAAAACGCCAGGTTAGAGAGATAAATATTAACCTCTTCATGTCCACAACTTTATTGTGAGAGCGTACTTTGTTCAAGATAATCATTTAAATCTCAAACTGTGTCCCTTTTAAAATATTGATTCTCAAAGTGTTACCTTAATAAACATGATAAAATATAAATAAAAATATGCATATTTTGAATAACTGTACCTTTTGTACTTGATATCTTGATTGACTTTTTCATCTCCTCTACATCCTCTGTAACAATGAAAATTAAATATATATAAGCAAATAATATTATTTCGGATCCTTTCTTAAATATTTAAGAAATAAAGTACGAGTTTTCGTGAATGTTGTAGAATAACCTCCGAGGTCGAGAAAATTTGTTTTGACATATAATCATAACATTTCGATTTTCTACGAACACAACTCAATTAATTATATTAATTCTAAACCCGATGTGTCTGGTATCTCTTAATACAAAGGAAGAATCATATAAAAAGTAAATGATTAAATTATAAGCAGGTTGATACATTGATTTTGATGTGTTCTATTATTATGGAGTTCTTCTTAATAAACATACAGAGTAATCAAATCTCTGCTAGTATTGATCTGTTGCTCTGAATACTGCATTAAGCTAATTGTTCTAAGTTCTTGATGGTATTGTCACTCCACTATTAATGAAGGCGCGTCATGGTACATTGTTATGTTAATTAACCAAAACAAGCACTGTTGCTATTATGAAATTATATTTATCTAATCTTATGATCCATTTTGATAAACCATCTTGTCTGTTACCTTGCAGATTTGTAACGTCAGTCTGTAACCCTTCCACAGTCCTCAGTGTATCTATGTAGTGCTGTATCGAACCAGGGTCCATACAACAAGTTTTCAATTCGATCAGAGTGTCCTGGTATTTGGTTGTAGTCCCTAGATAGCCTTCCAGCTCTTTTACAATTTGAGAAAGATGATTCCATTTTCGTTCAAAATCTGATTTCGAGAGAGAAAAATCCGTAGCATGTCCATACCATTCGTTTCTTAAAATACGAATTCGTTCTATGTTTGCCGACACACTGTTATCAGTTAGTTCTGGTTTTTTCCCCCATGTGTTTTTATGAGGAGGAATTGAACACATGTTACGCAAGAGAAAATAGAGCAACGTAACATCAAAGACAGAGTAGTCTTTGCCATAGACGAGCCGTTTTTGTTGTTCACTAATAGAAGGTTTTCTGTTTTTAAGTATGTAAGTTTTAACTTTCTTTTCCAAGTCAGGTGGAGATATCTCTTTTGCAAGAACCTCGCGCAGTACATCCATGCAGGGACCCAATATAGCCCGGCCAAGTCGAGCAAGATGTGTTGTCCCTGTGGTCGATTCATATTTTGATAAGGACATCCTTTCTTGTTTGTAGCATCAACAAGATTTCCTACAGAAATATATATGATAAGAATGTATGCCAAACCTTGCTGACCCAATACACGAAATTACAGTTCAATGGGGTACTTTGACTTGTGTTTAATATTTCACAAGCTTTAGTTAGAACCAAGAGTTAGAACTAAAGCGCGGCTCCTTTACTTTGCATTTTGTCGAGGAACCTAAACAAAGCAAATTTAAATGTATGCATGGTAAGGGCTAAATGGTACGTCATCTTGATTAATTGCGAGTTTCAATACATTAGCCTTTATTCGATTAAAGCTGACATGACTTTATAAAAGTATTTGGTTGCCATATTATTTTCAATCCCTCCTCATCTGTTACTGAGTATATGAACTGGTTGAAAGAGTTATGATTGTTTGGTTTCCAATGGTAGCGAAGGATGTACGACCCTACAAATGTATAAATTACAGTTTGTAGTAAAATCGAAAACATGAGACTCCGGGGCCACATCGCTCACCCGTCTCACCCGAGTAACATTGCCAATAATTCTTTTCAAAGCAAAAAATATAAAATACAATAACAAGTTCTAAAAACAATTCATTCTAATTATGAAGCGAGATAATATCTCAAAGTTCTTTATATATTGCTGTTAGTAATTCAATTATATTATAATTTTGGTAGAGGGCTTCCTGGTCTACAAAATTATGAATTCAGTTTTTCTGACAGGTGTGCAGGTAGAGAAGATAAATTTTATTAAACATTATATGCATTAACCGTTTACTTTCATTTTCGCCCTACCCAAGAATTCAAGGTGAATTGAAATTCACAATTTTAGTTAAACTTCCTGGTTATCATTATTATGAAGTCAGTTTTTCTTACAGATTTGTGAACCCCTGACCCGGGGGCCATGAATTTCACAAATTAGGTAGAGGAGTTTGTAAACATTATAACCATGCATTCAGTTTTTCCCCACATGTCTGAGAGTAAAGATGATTCTCTAAGAGATAATACATTTTCACTACCCGGTATATGGATAAATTGGCCCCGCTCTAGGGCCTAAACCCGTCCCAGGGGTCATAAATTTCACAATTTAGGAAGTCGAGTCCATGTACATCATAACCATGCATTCAGTTTTATTTAAATATATATATGGGAGTAGGGAAGAAAATTTTTTAATATTTTAATACATATTTACTATATGGCCAAATTGGCCCGAAATTAAAACCTGAACCCCCTGATGATCAAAGGGACACAAATTTCACAATTTTGGTAAAGGGCTTGATGAACATCATATTAACCATGCATTCAGTATTTTGTCACATGGGTAGGAGAATAGAAGATTTTTCAAAATTTGGCTTATTTTGTATACTGTGTATGTTGCCCCACCTGTCCCCCCCCCCCCCCAAGGGTGGTAGAGTCTAGAATCTAACAATTCCTCTTACCATAGAGATGCTTCAAACCAAAAATGGTAACAATTGTCTATGTAATTTTCAAGAACTTAATAATGTAAAATTATTAATGCACAATGCATGACGTTGAAGACAAATTACAATAAAAATGTAACCAATTAATAATCAATTAAATAGAGGAATCTTGTGTAATCGATTATTAATCAACTTAAGGTAGTCCATCCATAACTGAGGTGAATTTAACAACTTTGATTGATATGAACTATATTGAATATCTATTTTGAAATTATTATGAGGCCGATGAAAACCAAACTCTGGAATATGTATGCAGTTAATTAAATGAACTTTTTGCTCTTGAAACTTTTTTAAAGAGTTGTCTGCCCCTTGCAAACATTTTTTAAAAAAAATCAATTATTAAAAATATGTACGGTAAAAAATAATTTTTTTAGCATTATCAAAGAAAAGGAAAGCTTTTGCAACTTTTTACCAAGAGATTTGTGAGAAAATTATTTGTACTATAAAGATTTATTTAAAAATGCATTTTCCCATAGACTTCAATGTTAACTTCAATATGGGATAAAGTTAATATTAAAAAAAATTAAAATTTTTTAAAGATGAATCTTTATTATTAAATAAACCCCTTAAAACCCCAATAGGATTTTAGTAATCAAACATTCAATTCATTAGATATGAAATTTGATAGTTATGGTTGGACAACCTTAACTCATTTTTGTCTTGTATTTCAACAGGTTGGGCAAACTACCTTTTATGGATATTGTTGTCATTGTGCAGAACGATGCGTACAGCTAAAAACTAGCTGTCCAATTAGTAAATAAAATGCAACAGATGTGATTTATTACATGTTTACGTTTTTACAATAAACACGTGGTTTAGACTAATTTACAACAAGTGACTGCGAGAACGTCAATTCATAAAAGTTTCAAATTTTTTGTAAAGAATGCAAAGATTAGGTACTAATTAAAATTTTTCATGCTCACATTAACAAACATTGCCGATTTTCCATGTTAAATAGTACATTGAAATACTCATAGTCTTCACAAGTCATTATATTCCAGTACATGTATTTGATTTTCGTAAATTTTGTATTTTTCGCTGTTGTAGTGCTATTTGTTGACTAGAATTTAAATCTGAATTCATCTTGATACATGTTTATTGTTGTATGACATTTATATAACACAATAGTAATAATCAATATGCATGTACATTGATCATATGTACATGCATATTGAAGTAGTATGTGTCATCTTTGTATAATCTCGCTCATATAGATATGCCATAAGTCCGAGTAGATGCATACACTAACTGTAAGTACTGTCTAAAAGAATACATGGATTAATATCAAAAGTACGTACAACACATTCATCTTGTAACTATTTACACTTGAGGTTTTGAATGCCTGACAATGGACGAACAAGAGTCGAATGCTTAGGACTGTGAAATCACATGAAATCTGTCTTCACTAAAAATCAGCGCTGGCAGTAAGGCTTCTGTCAACAAATAGACTTATACAATGCAGTTGATGAACCCAAATTTTAACCATTGCATTTTTTAAACATAGTATTTTTGTGGTAACTATCCCAAGAAGCATTTCAACCCAGAAATGTCATTTACCTGATTGGTCAGTTTGTCAATTACGTCTGTGCCTCATTTAGTATGTCAATTTATTCTGACGTCACAGAAAATAGTTTCCCCTACCTGTTGAATGTAATTGATTACATCATTGCATGTTATCAAGCAATAATTGATTACCTTTAATAATCAAAGTACTGACGGGAGTTGATTTTATCAATTATTATTTATTTTAAAATCAACGATATGTAATTTTGCATAGTAGTAACTGCATAGGAGGGATGATTAAAATCAACTCCCAAAAAATTATTTCATTAAAATGTGAATGATATACCTCTTCTGAACATATTGTATAAACTTTTCAAGTTGATTCTGTTTTAGAGGTAAAAGGGTATTTTCATTATAAATGATATGAAAAATGAGATTTCATATTTCTAGGGGGGTTTAGTTCCCCCCCCCCCCCCACTTTTTGTTTTGCCAAATTAGACCTAACCATTAAGAACATTATAAGCAACAGGGATGGTTCAGGCCCCCCCCCCCCTCCCCCCACTTTTTCCACGCAACAAACATAATTGTTCCTTAAAGGACCTTAAAAAGAATGAAATATTAATAGTGATATTGAAAATTGGAGTCATAGTAGGTATACTAGCACCCCCCCCCCACTACGGATTAGGAATTTCATGATTTGGGGGGGGGGATTGGGCAGGTAAGATTGGAGTTATAGGTATAGCTTCCCCCCACGGATTATGGGAATTCTTGTCAAGATTTTTTATGATTAGTTAACCCCTCCCCCCTTTCAATTTGCTTCCGACGCCACTGTTATTAAAGTACATGCAACAAATTGGTAAGTATAGCCCTCGGCTGAATTTAGAAAATGTCTCCAAATGCATCCTTATCGCTACCACAAAGTTGTGACAAGACAAGACCCTCCCTCCCCCCCCCCCTACACACATCGCGAAAAATTACACGGGGTCGGTCAGCTGTCAGTTGCAAAGCTATCGATAAGAAAAACAAACTATTTAAAGACATTGGTTTTGAGATTGTGATTAATATAAGACATAAGAAGCAACACCCTCTTTAAAAAAATGAATAACAAGTGAAAAGCTGTCAATGTGACAGCAAACCGGGTTTTCTTTTAGGTTTTAACTGTATCCATAATCCATGTCAACCCGTATCCAGTGAAATGGAGTACCCTGTATGCAACATTTTGCCAAATAATGACTAAGTTCAAAAGCTAGTATTTTTTTCATAAATTTTTGGAAATCAAAATCCTAGCAATATGCACACCTTAAATATAAGTACAATTGATCTGGAAAAGAACAACTTCCTATCTTGAAAACTGTAGTAGTTATCCGTACAATGAGGGTACCCTATATGCAATATTTTGCCAAGAAATGATGACTTTGTTTATTTTGCATATTAACATCAGAGCGGGGGTATCACTGCATGTAGTGAGCATTTGCTCAAGATATCTTGTTTCTCTGTGTTTCACACTTCCTTGCAGAATTTTATACTTTTTTTACCCTAATGTGTTCTAGAGCTACCTACTGATTGACCATGAGAGAGAAAGAGAGAGAGAGAGGGTAACATTTTTCGTCTTTTTGGCCATAAAGGGTGTGTAAGTGTCACTATTATTGTTTGTCCTTTTCAGTTCAGAAATCCACAATGCAGTTAATGAGGTGTGACCACCCTTATGTTTAGATAACAAATAAATTAGCCCCAAAAAGGATCGATTAAATTAGAACAATTACAAATTCCTTTGTATCTGATATTTTTTTATTTGTTTTAAAGAAAAACCAACTAAATGACAATAACCCCTCCCTTTGCAAAAAATGAAAATACCGGTAGCCAAGCAATGCTCTTCTGTTCATAAAACTTTGAATATATTTCTTATAAGAGTCTGTACAGATGCAGTCGGTTGTTTCAAATTTTCATCACTTTCTCCTATGGTACAATGGAACTCCATATCAGAAAATTGATCCCATAGGACTATGATTTTTTTTTTGAGCTTGTTAAATTTAATAAACTCCCAAAACATTACTATAATTACCATACTATGTAAAAATATGTATAAGAAAAAAAAATTAATATTACAAACAATTTTCAAATTGCCAAAACACTACATATGTACAATCATATCAGTAATTTTGAATTTCATTTTAAGTTAATGCCCTATAGGGTCACTTCATCAATTTACTTGACTAATAAATTTAAACAACTTTTAAAAGTAGTTAACTTCTTTATTAACAATGATATTATTTATTTCCTTATGATGATAGAAACTTTTTGTTTCCATGAAACAGTTTTAAAATAGCCCCCAAACCACCACCCATTTTACAGATTATCAATTTTCCCTAAACACATGCTCCACCTTAAATAACAGCTCAGATAATGGCCCCCTTGGGACAAATGAATTCAGCCACACTTGTCTTTGATGTTCTTATTAGCTCCTAAGAATTTATTTTGATTTGAACATATTTTTATTGTACAAAAATTCAATTGGGATTGGGCACAAGTTCCATAACTTAGACCGCCCTCTCCAAATACAATTCACAATTCTGCTGTTGAGCCGATATTTGCTTTGACCTGGCGATTAAATCAATAACAATCAAGAGAACTAGCGTCAAACAACTTAACTCTGTCCTAAACTTTGGATAATTCAACCCCTACACCTCTACATCGCGAATTATTCAAATTCTGTCAACATTTGATCTACCGAGAAGCCATGTAGTGACGTCACATTCACATTCCGTCATTTTTTGACTGGAAACTGTGTTTTCCAAGAAGACAATGCCCCGGTACATCGTGCGCGTTCTACCCAAGATTATTTACACAAAAATGGCATAAGAACAAAAAGCTGGCCAGCACAGAGCCCCAACATCAACATCATTAAAAATATTTAGCTTTTGATTAAAAGAAAACTTCAGGGAAGAGGATAATTTGTCTGCTCACCTGACGGTAGTTATTGACACCACGACGTCAACACTAAATCATTTAATGCTTATATTTACATTCCCTTACCGAAGAAATCAATTGTTCACTTCAATAAATCGATATAAAATGCAGATCACGGAGGGAGTGAATAAGTAACAGCAATAATAGCTGTTTTGTAAAACCGGTTTAACATGGTTTTCACATAGACTGTTGAGATGAGATCGACGAGCATGAAAATATAATCCATGATAAATAGCTCTTGGAATGTTGCTTTTAACAATAACGTCAACTTTTTTGTTGAATAATTATAAAACATGGTGTTTTGACAACATTCATGATATATCTAATACATTTTTTAACCAATAACCACAGGGGCTTGTGTAGAAAAAAAACATCGTTAAAAAAGTGGGTACTTCGGAGGAAAAATAACAAGGGAGGACGCCATCTTGGATACCGCCTCACTTCATCAGCTAATTTCTCATTTAAATTGTTAAACTAGACACTAGACACCGAGATACCCACTTTCATAACGATGTTTCTTTATCTACACAAGCCCCTGTGCAATAACATAGAATTCACTGTTTGAGAACTGCTTATGTAAATTACTCGTAAATTCATACGCAGTGAATAGATGTTGCATTTAGAGGCATTTAAACATCATGGAATTTAATAGAAAAACGCAGTAGAATGTAAATATTGTTTTTTAATTCTACTTACGCTGCGCACTGATCAAAAGGGTTCCGACTTAATATACACTGGAATTGATGCGTGCACTTCTTCTGATTAATATTGCTTCCATTTCTTCTGAATATTGATTGGATTACGTTTTATCTTGACTTCTACGATGTCCAAATCTGCGTAGTTTCTCAAGACCGACGCCACCTTTTCTATTTTAAGATAATGACATCATTTTCATGATGTGATCCAACATATTAGCTCGAACGATAAATTGTCGACTTCTTGTTTTTTATCCTATTTATATATGTACTTGATCTATCTACTTATTTAAATCTGATTAATTATTTAGATGAATGTGTATTTTAAAAAAATCATAATTCTCATATATTTGCAACAGACAAACATCAGCATGCGCAGATCCAGAATTTTTTTTCTATCAACGAAAATATTCCATATATATAATGAATAAGCATATATTCCTTATCATCCTTAGAGAAACACCTTATCAATTTTGCCCAACTTTGAGCTTTGTTGCTACAGGTAAACTTACCCAATACAAGTTCTGATGCAAAAATGTTCCAGTGAGTCCAAGTTCATTAATTTTGCAATGAAATAGAACAACAGATTGCGTTATTTTAAAGGTCGTTTATTCAATGAACCAAATTTTATTGTTTAATGAGAATAAGAATGAGAGAATTTAAATTTGCCTGGTTCTGATAAGACATTAATTTATTACCAAAGAAGAATAGATGCTGGACATGTTAATTAATCTATTATGTTTAACAATCTTGGAACCTACCCCCCCCCCCCCCCCCCCCCCCGCTGTGCACAAATGCAAATTACCATCTCATTCTGTAACATGACAAAGTATTTTGACCATGGTTGTTAATGAGTATTCCCCTTACATGCACACAATCATTATTTTACAAGCTTGACTTACAATTAAAGAGATATTGATAAAACACACACAAGTATATTATAGAGCAATCCACACTTTACAAAAGTTATGTCCCTTGGCCGCCATCTTTGGGGAAAATCCCATATATTTCTCACAGAAGCCTTTGTAGTTTAGAGGGTTGTAACTTTGTCATTTGACATTAAAAATCCGTTTCCCTGTGAATTTTAATTGCCCCAAGTTGGGGCAACCCACACATCGAAGGAATAAATCAAATTCCAAGAGATTACTTCAGAGGACGCCCAAATATTTGGTTGCTTAAAGACGGGAAAAGTTGCTTTTTCCCTTTTGACCTTTGGGTTGACCCCGCAAAGGGGAACAACTTTTGCAAAGTGTGGATTGGACTATTAAAAAATTTGTTGCCAAAAATTATTTCATTTACAATAGAATTTGTTTTCGGGGAGAGGGGGGTGTTTCCGACGGTCATTTGAGTTTGCCGGGGGGGGGGGGGGGTGTCCGAGACATATTTTTGGTAATTCTATAATGCAATTTAAAGAAATTTGAATTTTGAATTCACACCTGTGCTAATCAGAATACACCACTGAGCTGAGAAAGAAAAAAAATGTCTCCGCTGTATAGTGTTCTTCGCAACTAAGATTGTCTTTTTAGCTTGTGCTGTGTTTAATTTTCAGTAGACCAGAAAGTTATGATAATATATTAATAATTCATTGATATCTAGGTAAATTTATCACTAGTTTAAGATAAATAATAAAAGGTCGCATATGTGGATTACCGTAACAGAGGGTATACGTTGACAATATAGCGTACATACGTAGCTGTGGTAGCTGTAAGGACGTGAAAAGACAAATGAAATTAATTAGATCATACTTGTACCTATAATTAAAAAGCATGTTTTAACTGACTACCGGTAAAGTGTCTAAAAAAGTAATGAAAGTGATAATGTTGTAATAATATTCTCTCTCTCTCTCTCTCTCTCTCTCTCTCTCTCTCTCTCTCTCTCTCTCTCTCTCTCTCTGACTCTCTTCATAATGTGCATGCAATATTGCTAAAAGTAGAAGTGTTTATTCCCCACAGTATTTGATCACCTCATTATTCTCAAAGACTTATTCCCACTTCTTTTAATCAAACGTACAATACTTTTATATGCATATAATATATAGTATATAATATACATGTAATTAAGCAAGGATTTGGTAACAAGTAAACACTTAATAAGTAAATCCGTTTCCATCGATAAAGTTTACAAAATTCAAATTGTTGATATGTCCAAGTTATGATTTCTCTGATAGCACATCTATTAAAAATTAAAGACAGAACTGATACTTTCAAAAATTGCGTTGTGGAAGAAAATAACAACATGTAGGTGCAAAGTGTATAATTTGTGATAAAATTGCTATGTTACAAAGCGCTTTAATGCAGAAATATATTTGAAACTGCCTTAAAAAAAACAATATCCTTGCGGTTTAAAGAAAAATATGTATCTCCGTGAAGTAAGATATTGATGTCCTTATCAAAAGGGATAGTGTCTAAGAGAAGCAGTCTTTCATTGGTATAGATTAATATCTCTCTCTCTCTCTCTCTCTTTCTCTCTCTCTCTCTCTCTCTCTCTCTCTCTCTCTCTCTCTCTCTCTCTCTCTCTCTCTGACTTCCATGTTGGAAAAGTGCCTAATTTCATATCCCAAGATAAGATCAGTCTCGATGCAGCAATGGTACATGTATCATTGTTAAATAGGAAATGCATGTAGTTAATCAAGTTGACCCTTGTGTTAACTTTCATTTAATGATGATCTTCAGTGGGTTGAACCCAATAGTATAGTTCGAGAAAAGGTCCGCCCCGTTGAAATATTGAATGCAGATAATTAATATTCATATTGATGCTTGTATTGATGTATCCTGATGATCTTTTATATTAGGGATAGGACCTGATACTGTGGTTCAAGAAAAGACCCGCCTGTTGAAATACCGAATGCAGAAAATTAAAATTCTTTTTCAATTTGATATTTGCTTTGAATGATCCCGATGTTCTTTCAATATATGGGTAGGACCCAATATTATGCCTCAAGAAAAGGTCTGCCTGTTGAAATGCTGGATGCAGATAATTGATACTTATATTAATACTTGGTTTGATATACCCCGATGATCTTATAAAATATCGCTAAAGAAAAGGTCCGCTCGTTGAAAAAAAATCAACATGTCAGTACATGTAGTTAAACAAGGAATTAAGTACTAGTAGGTAAATACATATTAATAATGTATGGATGTTTATCGATAACTATTTTTTATTAAGAGGGTAGGACACGATATCATAGTACAAGAAAAAGTCCGCCCCATTGAAATGCTATATGCGAAAAAATTCACAGTATGTTGACCCGATGATCTTTTATTTCAGAGGTAGGACCCAATATTATAGTTCAAGAATAGGTCCGCTTCGTTAAAAGAACTGCATAGTCACAAAGTTATACCTAACCATTAGGCACATAGCATCAGGAAAAGGCCACCCCCCCCCCCCACTCCCTACTTTCTAATATTGATTCTTGTAGTGATATTTTTCACTTGATCTTCTTACTGTTGGAGTGGACATAAAAGTGACTTTAGCATAGGTTTTTTTTTAATTTATTCAGATTAAAGTTACACATTATTTATAATAGTATTTAAATAATTGATTTTCATCGTAAGATATCCCAATTAAAGGAATGAGACCCGGTACATGTATATATACATGTATTTTGTCACTAAAAAGACCGGAAACTTAATGTAATGTTAAGAAAGAGAAGTTGCTGTAGTAAAACAAATTTATAATTGAGTTTATCCGACGACTTTTTAAAAATGTGACAAAGGCCTGAAATCCAATGTGTCTCGTTGAAATAATCTTAAAATATTACGGTCGGTTTGTCCTATTTGTCTGACGGTATTGATTTTCATCTAATGGCCTTCTTATTCATTTTTGGGCGAGGGGCCAAGAAATGCACTTCATAATGTTTATATGATACTTATGAGAAAAGAAACCTAATACTATATGTGCGTGTAGCAGGCAGGAATTTAAAATAAAATTTTACCGGACGGAGTGTCAACATTTGCCCTTTACACACAACTATTTTCTTTTTAAGGAACAAAATCCCCTTAAATTCTTTTAAGATACAAACTGTTAAGACATCCGAAGGAATGTGGCTCTTTACTAATCTTACAGGACTGTGTTTAGTTTCTTATAATTTTGTAATGGGTCACGTTTTAAAGCGTGTATCGTATTGGAAAGATGTGCAAAAAGAGGACGTATAAAATATCCATTGTTAAAATACATGATCATTTCAAAAAGTCAAACACCTGAATTCGAAGGTGTGAACCCTTCACACCTGCAGGGTGGTGTGTGAATATATAACACCTAACTGAAGCCATTGTTTTATTAATGACACCAATCAGTTTCATTTCCTGTTTTTATAAGATCGACTGGCAAAATTAATGTTGAAATAAAAAAAAACCCACCAGCTTTAAACTCTTTATGTGTGTCCTAACTACATGTACATGTAAAATAATGCATTTTCATTTACACTGTGTGATGGATGTTAACCAACTCACCTCGGGTAATTGCTCCTTTTAAAGAGTTACAAAATGATGCCACTTATTTTATAACAAAATACTCGAAATTGAAGGAAAAAAATACAAATTAAAAATATACCCGGACCTTTTACGTTAGGCGGACCTTTTCTTATACGGGCCGGACCCTTTTAGTGCAAAGGCGGACCTTAAATGTTAACTTTAATGGTCTGCCCCGGACCATTTTACAGGGCGGACCTTAAATTATACGACACCGGTCTCACCCGATGTCCGAGGTTATGTGTGCCGCTTGTACAAAGCCGAATGATCTTAGTAAGAGTTATCGATGTAAATAAATAAAAAAAATACATGCTTATCAAAACATGCTCGTGTAAGTTAAAGTTGATTAAGGCTTGTTCCAACAGAAATCATGTTTTGCTAATTGTATTTAATATTTTTTATGTATTGCGTATTTTAATATTGTACAGTCATTTTACCGGTAACGAATCAGTATGCGGTTTCGTCGTGCATGCAACTATTATAATCGGAATTCCAAATGTTTTTATTATATGTTTAAATTGCGTATCTTTGTCCTTCTAAACTGTAGTATCAAACTTCCGAAAAAATAAAGGAAGTAATTTCAACATCCCCTCCATTTCCCTAGTTTCGAATTCGTTTCCCAGTATCGAATTAAGCGCCCTTTATTACTTCTGACCGAATATTTTGAGGCGAATGAATTTCAAAAATATACTAAAGGTACATGTTAATGGACTTATAAATGAAGAAGGAAAAACAATTGTGGGAATATGTCATTTAAACAAATAATATGATCGTTATTTTTATCATACCGTTTTCCCGTCAAATTAAAACTGGACTTGAACAGTTTTCATTTGCGTTACTTTACAATATTGAATTTTCATAAAAACACTTTATAATTATAGTAATTGATGATAAGTAGTTGCCATTTTCCTTTGTTTTTCCCGTATATCTATCATTCTACTACAGTTATTGCCAAGATGAAAGAGATGCCGCGGACATTATTCTCCAATATACCACGACCGTCATCAGTAAATTATCAGATCAGAAATACCTATTTTTCTCCCACTTATCATGAAAGTACAACTTCAAACCGTAAAAAATTTTAAAACCATGTCAAATTCATGTGTTCGTTCCCGTCAAAACGATGTGTATTGCCTCAAATGTTTATCTTTAAGGGATCAATGCGGCTGTTCCTAGGACCTCCCCAGCACATTTTCATTGCGTGTTTTTACATGGAATATATAACGTGTAGTTGTAATAATCATATTTAATTGTCCTTAAAATTTTAGGAATATAACTCAAAGATATTTTATAAATAAGTGAAGAGTAATAGAGATCCAAAGAAAAATTTTGTCGTCTGCATGTGATTCCTTTGATCGATATACATGTAAACATTACTAACAAAAACGTTGGGGTTACACGGAACAGCCGTCAAAATGACATAGATCGTCTCTCTATAGAAGAAACGATCTGTAAAAATACTGGGCTGTTAGTAGAATATAAATAAAGTTCTTGTTTTCATGAATGTTGCAGGATAACCTCCCCGGTCTCGATATGTTGTTTGAAATATAAAAGCCTCGGCTAACGCCTCGGCTTTTATATTTCTAAACAACATTTCTCGACCTCGGAGGTTATTCTGCAACATTCACGATAACTCGTACTTTATTTCTTAAATATATGCAGCCAAATAATACTTCTGTCGCAATGAACCGAAACTAGGAAAACTACACGTCGTTCTATTTGAAGTCGTAATTTCATTCAAAGCTCCATTATTATTTGATATGATGCATTATCTTTTTAAATGAAGTATATTAACTAATTATCCACTAAATAGGGATCAATAACAAACTTATTTTCATAGTTAGGCTTAATTGTTTTCACACTTTCGTTTTTTCTGCTTTGAACTTCCGGCAGCTCATATCTGGGTCACATTTTTAATTTGTAAACAATTCGGTAAATAATCGTGCAAATGGCAAACAACTTCATAGAATATTTATTTCTGTTTTATAATTACTTAGCTAGGATTTTTTAAAACCTCAACTCCGTCTTCCACTAGTAATTTTTCTAAAAATTATTCGATACTGGCAAATATTCGTTACCGGTAAAACGACTGGACCAGTACTGAAACATCGTATAAAAACGTTATATATACATGTACTCTGTAACTAGTCGTCTTTTAATACATATACCTTTCTTTTGTTTGTTAAAAATAAAATCAATTTTGTAAAAAGATAAGTATATCATTTCCTCTAGTTTTTTTTCATGAAAATACCTACAAAAGAGTTTTGCCAATTACAAACAGTTTAAAGTATATGTTATGTAAAACACGGGCGCCATTTTGAAACAAATTGTCAGAGAGTTCCGAATGAAATCTGATGAACGTTTCACATGGTTCTCGCACGCTTTGCTCGAAACGATTTACACGCTTTGTCCAAAACTCTGCACGCTTTGTCCGAAACGCTTCACGATTCACACGAAACGCTAAACGGTTAACACGAAACGTTTCTTGCATGTAAGTCGCACGCTTTTTTGGTGTAGTAGTACGTTTCAGGGTCTGTAAATTTTGTCAGCACGCAACAATTTTAAATTGTACATTGTTTTCAAAAATTTAGAAATATTTAAATAAAGAAGTTATCTTAGGGAAAAGGTTACCTGTTTTGTAAACGGGTCCGGTTTTTAAAAAAAAACACAATTCCTGACAGGACACTTGAGTACATACTGTTTACAACAATGCTTGCTACCCTCTGAAAATTTAACTCATCATTAAATATCTCATTTTTTAAATAATGTTTGTTACGATTACATAAACTGTGTGCGACAAATAGTTTTCCTAAAACATTTTCTTATTTTCTTTTTCAATACACGTTTTATATGCAGGCGTTCAATCACAACAGATTTTTATAACAAAAGCAGACCTGAAAGTTTAGTATTTATAATCGTTTGACACCACATCACATATATTTTCAACTCGCAGCAACAACGGAAGACCTACTCGTGGCTTTGCCACGAGCTCTGCTCTAGTTTATAATATAATTTAAATCAACTATGCAAGCTATCATCTATAAAACATGTGACCTGTTCGAAAAAACTAAACCTCATCCAGCATCCGAAACCTATGGCTCAGATTCAGCATCCAAGCCTGTCAGGTGCATCAGTATACATAAGACGCATCTCCATGCAAGTTTGGTGAAGTTCAGACCAGTAATAACTAAGATATCATCATCAGAGGGCACTAGCAATTAAAACCTTAACCTGCTCCAGCATCCGCAACCTATGGCTCAGATTCAACATCCATGCCTGTCAGGTGCATCTGTATCATAAGACACACCATCCATTCAAGTTTGGTGAAGTTAGGACCTGTAATAACTAAGATATATTTTTTAGCATCCTTGATAATGGAGAACAAGCTCTGCAACTGAAGCTTCCTCTGTGATTCATTCATATTACAGTTTAATCAACTATGCAAGTTTGAAATAGTACTACTATCTATTAAACATGTGACCTGTTCCAAAAAACTTAACCATATCCAGCATCTGAAACCTATGGCTCAGACTCAGCATTCAAGCCTGTCAGGTGCATCAGTATCAAAAGATGCACCATCCATGGAAGTCTGGTGAAGTTAAGACAAGTAATAACTAAGATATAATCATCAGAGGGCACCTGTTTCAAAAACTTTTACCAGCTCCAAAAACCTTAACCTGCTCCAGCATCCGAAACCTATGGCTCAGATTCAGCATTTAAGCCTGTCAGGTGCATCAGTATCATAAGACGCACCATCCATGGAGGTCTGGTGAAGTTAGGACAAGTAGTAACTAAGATATAATCATCAGAGGGCACCTGTAACAAAAACGTTAACCTGCTCTAAAACCTTAACCTCCTTCAGCATCTGTAACGTATAGCTCAGATTCAGCACCCAAGCCTGTCTGGTGCATCAGTATCATAAGACACAATATCCATGCAAGTTTGGTGAAGTACAGACCAGCAGTAACTTTGATATTGCTATCAAAGGGCACCTGCAACAAAAACTTTAACCTGCTTCAAAAACCTTAACCTCCTCCAGCATCCGAAACCTATAGCTCAGATTCAGCACTCAAGCCTATCGGGTGCATCAGTATCATAAGACACACCATCCATGCAAGTTTGGTGAAGTACGGACCTGCAGTAACTTAGATATTGCTATCAAAGGGCACCTGCAACAAAAACTTTAACCTGGTCCAACAACCTTTACCTCCTCCAGCATCTGAAATTTAGGACTCATATTCAGCATCCAAGTCATTCAAGTCCATAAGTAGGTCCAGATGCATCATCCATGCAAGTTTGGTGAAGATAGGACAAGTAATAGCTTAGATACAGGACCTGCAAAAAAAACTTTAACCAGGTCCGGACGCCGACGCCGAGGGTATAGCATAAGATCCCCCTGACTTCGTCTCGGTGAGCTAAAAAATGACTAACAAGTGAAAAGCTGTCAATGTGACAGCAAACCGGGTTTTCTTTAATGTTTTAACTGTATCCATAATCCATGTCAACCCATATCCAGTGAAATGGAGTACCCTGTATGCAACATTTTGCCAAATAATGACTAAGTTCAACAGCTAGTATTTTTTTCATAAATTTTTGGAAATCAAAATCCTAGCAATATGCACACCTTTAATATAAGTACAATTGATCTGCAAAAGAACAACTTTCTATCTTGAAAACTGTAGGAGAAGTTATCCGTACAATGAGGGTACCCTATATGCAATATTTTGCCAAGAAATGATGACTTTTCAAATTTTCATCACTTACTCCTATGGTACAATGGAACTCCATATCAGAAAATTGATCCCATAAGACTATGATTTTTTTTATGAGCTTGTTAAATTTAATAAACTCCCAAAACATTACTATAATTACCATACTTTGTAAAAATATGTAAAAAAAAAAAAAAAAAAAAAAAAAAAAAAATTAATATTACAAACAATTTTCAAATTGCCAAAATACTACATATGTACAATCATATCAGTAATTTTGAATTTCATTTAAGTTAATGCCCTATAGGGTCACTTCATCAATTTACTTGACTAATAAATTTAAACAACTTCTAAAAGTAGTTAACTTCTTTATTAATAATGATATTATTTATTTCCTTATGATGATAGAAACTTTTGGTTTCCATGAAACAGTTTTAAAATAGCCCCCAAACCACCGCCCATTTTACAGATTATCAATTTTCCCTAAACACATGCTCCATCTTAACTAACGGCTCAGATAATGGCCCCCTTGGGACAAATGAATTCAGCCACACTTGTCTTTGATGTTCTTATTAGCTCCTAAGAATTTATTTTGATTTGAACATATTTTTATTGTACAAAAATACAATTGGGATTTGGCACAAGTTCCATAACTTAGACCGCCCTCTCCCAATACAATTCACAATTCTGCTGTCGCGCCGATATTTGCTTTGACCTGGCGATTAAATCAATAACAATCAAGAGAACTAGCGTCAAACAACTTAACTCTGTCCTAAACTTCGGATAATTCAACACCTAAAGCTCTACATCCGCGAATTATTCAAATTCTGTCAACATTTGATCTACCGAGAAGCCATGTAGTGACGTCACATTCACATTCCGTCATTTTTTGACTGGAAACTGTGTTTTCCAAGAAGACAATGCCCCGGTACATCGTGCGCGTTCTACCAAAGATTATTTACACAGAAATGGCATAAGAACAAAAAGCTGGCCAGCACAGAGCCCCAACATCAACATCATTAAAAATATTTAGCTTTTGATTAAAAGAAAACTTCAGGGAAGAGGATAAATTGTCTGCTCACCTGACGGTAGTTATTGACACCACGACGTCAACACTAAATCATTTAATGCTTATATTTACATTCCCTTACCGAAGAAATCAATTGTTCACTTCAATAAATCGATATAAAATGCAGATCACGGAGGGAGAGAATAAGTAACAGCAATAATAGCTGTTTTGTAAAACCGGTTTAAAATGGGTTTTCACATAGACTGTTGAGATGAGATCGACGAGCATGAAAATATAATCCTTGATAAATAGCTCCTGGAATGTTGCTTTTAACAATAACGTCAACTTTTTTGTTGAATAATTATAAAACATGGTGTTTTGACAACATTCATGATATATCTAATACATTTTTTAACCAATAACCGCAGGGGCTTGTGTAGAAAAAAAAACATCGTTAAAAAAGTGGGTACTTCGGAGGAAAAATAACAAGGGAGGACGCCATCTTGGATACCGCCTCACTTCATCAGCTAATTTCTCATTTAAATTGTTAAACTAGACACTAGACACCGAGATACCCACTTTCATAACGATGTTTCTTTATCTACACAAGCCCCTGTGCAATAACATAGAATTCACTGTTTGAGAACTGCTTATGTAAATTACTCGTAAATTCATACGCAGTGAATAGATGTTGCATTTAGAGGCATTTAAACATCATGGAATTTAATGGAAAAACGCAGTAGAATGTAAATATTGTTTTTTAATTCTACTTACGCTGCGCACTGATCAAAAGGGTTCCGACTTAATATACACTGGAATTGATGCGTGCACTTCTTCTGATTAATATTGCTTCCATTTCTTCTGAATATTGATTGGAATACGTTTTATCTTGACTTCTACGATGTCCAAATCTGCGTAGTTTCTCAAGACCGACGCCACCTTTTCTATTTTAAGATAATGACATCATTTTCATGATGTGATCCAACATATTAGCTCGAACGATAAATTGTCGACTTCTTGTTTTTTATCCTATTTATATATGTACTTGATCTATCTACTTATTTAAATCTGATTAATTATTTAGATGAATGTGTATTTAAAAAAAAATCATAATTCTCATATATTTGCAACAGACAAACATCAGCATGCGCAGATCCAGAATTTTTTTTCTATCAACGAAAATATTCCATATATATAATGAATGAGCATATATTCCTTATCATCCTTAGAGAAACACCTTATCAATTTTGCCCAACTTTGATCTTTGTTGCTACAGGTAAACTTACCCAATACAAGTTCTGATGCAAAAATGTTCCAGTGAGTCCAAGTTCATTAATTTTGCAATGAAATAGAACAGCAGATTGCGTTATTTTAAAGGTCGTTTATTCAATGAACCAAATTTTATTGTTTAATGAGAATAAGAATGAGAGAATTTAAATTTGCCTGGTTCTGATAAGACATTAATTCCAAATTCCAATTATTACCAAAGAAGAATAGATGCTGGACATGTTAATTAATCTATTATATTTAACAATCTTAGAACCTACCCCCCCCCCTCCCGCTGTGCACAAATGCAAATTACCATCTCATTCTGTAACATGACAAAGTATTTTGACCATGGTTGTTAATGAGTATCCCCCTTACATGCACACAATCATTATTTTACAAGCTTGACTTACAATTAAAGAGATATTGATAAAACACACACAAGTATATTATAGAGCAATCCACACTTTACAAAAGTTATGTCCCTTGGCCGCCATCTTTGGGGAAAATCCCATATATTTCTCACAGAAGCCTTTGTAGTTTAGAGGGTTGTAACTTTGTCATTTGACATTAAAAATCCGTTTCCCTGTGAATTTTAATTGCCCCAAGTTGGGGCAACCCACACATCGAAGGAATAAATCAAATTCCAAGAGATTACTTCAGAGGACGCCCAAATATTTGGTTGCTTAAAGACGGGAAAAGTTGCTATTTCCCTTTTGACCTTTGGGTTGACCCCGCAAAGGGGAACAACTTTTGCAAAGTGTGGATTGGACTATTAAAAAATTTGTTGCCAAAAATTATTTCATTTACAATAGAATTTGTTTTCGGGGAGAGGGGGGTGTTTCCGACGGTCATTTGAGTTTGCCGGGGGGGGGGGTGTCCGAGACATATATTTGGTAATTCTATAATGCAATTTAAAGAAATTTGAATTTTGCCGGACCCCTTGAGGGTTTCACAACAGGTGAACACGGGTAAAAGAAGCCCTGCCGGCATTCACACCTGTGCTAATCAGAATACACCACTGAGCTGAGAAAGAAAAAAAAATGTCTCCGCTGTATAGTGTTCTTCGCAACTAAGATTGTCTTTTTAACTTGTGCTGTGTTTAATTTTCAGTAGACCAGAAAGTTATGATAATATATTAATAATTCATTGATATCTAGGTAAATTTATCACTAGTTTAAGATAAATAATAAAAGGTCGCATATGTGGATTTCCGTAACAGAGGGTATACATTGACAATATAGCGTACATACGTAGCTGTGGTAGCTGTAAGGACATGAAAAGACAAATGAAATTAATTAGATCATACTTGTACCTATAATTAAAAAGTATGTTTTAACTGACTACCGGTAAAATGTCTAAAAAAGTAATGAAAGTGATAATGTTGTAATAATATTCTCTCTCTCTCTCTCTCTCTCTCTCTCTCTCTCTCTCTCTCTCTCTCTCTCTCTCTCTCTCTCTCTCTCTCTGACTCTCTTCATAATGTGCATGCAATATTGCTAAAAAAAAAGTAGAAGTGTTTATTCCCCACAGTATTTGATCACCTCATTATTCTCAAAGACTTATTCCCACTTCCTTTAATCAAACGTACAATACTTTTATATGTATATAATATATAGTATATAATATACATGTAATTAAGCAAGGATTTGGTAACAAGTAAACACTTAATAAGTAAATCCGTTTCCATCGATAAAGTTTACAAAATTCAAATTGTTGATATGTCCAAGTTATGATTTCTCTGAAAGCACATCTATTAAAAATTAAAGACAGAACTGATACTTTCAAAAATTGCGTTGTGGAAGACAATAACAACATGTAGGTGCAAAGTGTATAATTTGTGATAAAATTGCTATGTTACAAAGCGCTTTAATGCAGAAATATATTTGAAACTGCCTTAAAAAAACCAATATCCTTGCGGTTTAAAGAAAAATATGTATCTCCGTGAAGTAAGATATTGATGTCCTTATCAAAAGGGATAGTGTCTAAGAGAAGCAGTCTTTCATTGGTATAGATTAATCTCTCTCTCTCTCTCTCTCTCTCTCTCTCTCTCTCTCTCTCTCTCTCTCTCTCTCTCTGACTTCCATGTTGGAAAAGTGCCTAATTTCATATCCCAAGATAAGATCAGTCTCGATGCAGCAATGGTACATGTATCATTGTTAAATAGGAAATGCATGTAGTTAATCAAGTTGACCCTTGCGTTAACTTTCATTTAATGATGATCTTTTTTTCAGTGGGTTCAACCCAATAGTATAGTTCGAGAAAAGGTCCGCCCCGTTGAAATATTGAATGCAGATATTTAATATTCATATTGATGCTTGTATTGATGTATCCTGATGATCTTTTATATTAAGGATAGGACCTTATACTGTGGTTCAAGAAAAGACCCGCCTGTTGAAATACCGAATGCAGAAAATTAAAATTCTTTTTCAATTTGATATTTGCTTTGAATGATCCCGATGTTCTTTCAATATATGGGTAGGACCCAATATTATGCCTCAAGAAAAGGTCTGCCTGTTGAAATGCTGGATGCAGATAATTGATACTTATATTAATACTTGGTTTGATATACCCCGATGATCTTATAAAATATCGCTAAAGAAAAGGTCCGCTCATTCAAAAAAAAATCAACATGTCAGTACATGTAGTTAAACAAGGAATTAAGTACTAGTAGGTAAATACATATTAATAATGTATGGATGTTTATCGATAACTATTTTTTATTAAGAGGGTAGGACACAATATCATAGTACAAGAAAAAGTCCGCCCCATTGAAATGCTATATGCGAAAAAATTCACAGTATGTTGACCCGATGATCTTTTATTTCAGAGGTAGGACCCAATATTATAGTTCAAGAATAGGTCCGCCTCGTTAAAAGAACTGCATAGTCACAAAGTTAGACCTAACCATTAGGCACATAGCATCAGGGAAAGGCCACCCCCCCCCCCACTCCCTACTTTCTAATATTGATTCTTGTAGTGATATTTTTCACTTGATCTTCTTACTGTTGGAGTGGACATAAAAGTGACTTTAGCATAGGTTTTTTTTTTTAATTCATTCAGATTAAAGTTACACATTATTTATAATAGTATTTAAATAATTGATTTTCATCGTAAGATATCCCAATTAAAGGAATGAGACCCGGTACATGTATATATACATGTATTTTGTCACTAAAAAGACCGGAAACTTAATGTAATGTTAAGAAAGAGAAGTTGCTGTAGTAAAACAAATTTATAATTGAGTTTATCCGACGACTTTTTAAAAATGTGACAAAGGCCTGAAATCCAATGTGTCTCGTTGAAATAATCTTAAAATATTACGGTCGGTTTGTCCTATTTGTCTGACGGTATTGATTTTCATCTAATGGCCTTCTTATTCATTTTTGGGCGAGGGGCCAAGAAATGCACTTCATAATGTTTATATGATACTTATGAGAAAAAAAACCCTAATACCATATGTGCGTGTAGCAGGCAGGAATTTAAAATAAAATTTTACCGGACGGAGTGTCAACATTTGCCCTTTACACACAACTATTTTCTTTTTAATGAACAGAATCCCCTTAAATTCTTTTAAGATACAAACTGCTAAGACATCCGAAGGAATGTGGCTCTTTACTAATCTTACAGGACTGTGTTTAGTTTCTTATAATTTTGTAATGGGTCACGTTTTAAAGCGTGTATCGTATTGGAAAGATGTGCAAAAAGAGGACGTATAAAATATCCATTGTTAAAATACATGATCATTTCAAAAAGTCAAACACCTGAATTCGAAGGTGTGAACCCTTCACACCTGCAGGGTGGTGTGTGTATATATAACACCTAACTGAAGCCATTGTTTTATTAATGACACCAATCAGTTTCATTTCCTGTTTTTATAAGATCGACTGGCAAAATTAATGTTGAAATAAAAAAAAACCCACCAGCTTTAAACTCTTTATGTGTGTCCTAACTACATGTACAATCATGTAAAATAATGCATTTTCATTTACACTGTGTGATGGATGTTAACCAACTCACCTCGGGTAATTGCTCCTTTTAAAGAGTTACAAAATGATGCCACTTATTTTATAACAAAATACTCGAAATTGAAGGAAAAAAATACAAATTAAAAATATACCCGGACCTTTTACGTTAGGCGGACCTTTTCTTATACGGGCCGGACCCTTTAAGTGCAAAGGCGGACCTTAAATGTTAACTTTAATGGTCTGCCCCGGACCATTTTACAGGGCGGACCTTAAATTATACGACACCGGTCTCACCCGATGTCCGAGGATATGTGTGCCGCTTGTACAAAGCCGAATGATCTTAGTAAGAGTTATCGATGTAAATAAATAAAAAAAATACATGCTTATCAAAACATGCTCGTGTAAGTTAAAGTTGATTAAGGCTTGTTCCAACAGAAATCATGTTTTGCTAATTGTATTTAATATTTTTTATGTATTGCGTATTTTAATATTGTACAGTCATTTTACCGGTAACGAATCAGTATGCGGTTTCGTCGTGCATGCAACTATTATAATCGGAATTCCAAATGTTTTTATTATATGTTTAAATTGCGTATCTTTGTCCTTCTAAACTGTAGTATCAAACTTCCGAAAAAATAAAGGAAGTAATTTCAACATCCCCTCCATTTCCCTAGTTTCGAATTCGTTTCCCAGTATCGAATTAAGCGCCCTTTATTACTTCTGACCGAATATTTTGAGGCGAATTAATTTCAAAAATATACTAAAGGTACATGTTAATGGACTTATAAATGAAGAAGGAAAAACAATTGTGGGAATATGTCATTTAAACAAATAATATGATCGTTATTTTTATCATACCGTTTTCCCGTCAAATTAAAACTGGACTTGAACAGTTTTCATTTGCGTTACTTTACAATATTGAATTTTCATAAAAACACTTTATAATTATAGTAATTGATGATAAGTAGTTGCCATTTTCCTTTGTTTTTCCCGTATATCTATCATTCTACTACAGTTATTGCCAAGATGAAAGAGATGCCGCGGACATTATTCTCCAATATACCACGACCGTCATCAGTAAATTATCAGATCAGAAATACCTATTTTTCTCCCACTTATCATGAAAGTACAACTTCAAACCGTAAAAAGTTTTTAAAACCATGTCAAATTCATGTGTTAGTTCCCGTCAAAACGATGTGTATTGCCTCAAATGTTTATCTTTAAGGGATCAATGCGGCTGTTCCTAGGACCTCCCCAGCACATTTTCATTGCGTGTTTTTACATGGAATATATAATGTGTAGTAGTAATAATCATATTTAATTGTCCTTAAAATTTTAGGAATATAACTCAAAGATATTTTATAAATAAGTGAAGAGTAATAAAAATCCAAAGAAAAATTTTGTCGTCTGCATGTGATTCCTTTGATCGATATACATGTAAACATTACTAACAAAAACGTTGGGGTTACACGGAACAGCCGTCAAAATGACCTAGATCGTCTCCCTATAGAAGAAACGATCTGTAAAAATACTGGGCTGTTAGTAGAATAGAAATAAAGTTCTTGTTTTCGTGAATGTTGCAGGATAACCTCCTCGGTCTCGATATGTTGTTTGAAATATAAAAGCCTCGGCTAACGCCTCGGCTTTTATATTTCTAAACAACATTTCTCGACCTCGGAGGTTATTCTGCAACATTCACGATAACTCGTACTTTATTTCTTAAATATATGCAGCCAAATAATACTTCTGTCGCAATGAACCGAAACTAGGAAAACTACACGTCGTTCTATTTGAAGTCGTAATTTCATTCAAAGCTCCATTATTATTTGATATGATGCATTATCTTTTTAAATGAAGTATATTAACTAATTATCCACTAAATAGGGATCAATAACAAACTTATTTTCATAGTTAGGCTTAATTGTTTTCACACTTTCGTTTTTTCTGCTTTGAACTTCCGGCAGCTCATATCTGGGTCACATTTTTAATTTGTAAACAATTCGGTAAATAATCGTGCAAATGGCAAACAACTTCATAGAATATTTATTTCTGTTTTATAATTACTTAGCTAGGATTTTTTAAAACCTCAACTCCGTCTTCCACTAGTAATTTTTCTAAAAATTATTCGATACTGGCAAATATTCGTTACCGGTAAAACGACTGGACCAGTACTGAAACATCGTATAAAAACGTTATATATACATGTACTCTGTAACTAGTCGTCTTTTAATACATATACCTTTCTTTTGTTTGTTAAAAATAAAATCAATTTTGTAAAAAGATAAGTATATCATTTCCTCTAGTTTTTTTTCATGAAAATACCTACAAAAGAGTTTTGCCAATTACAAACAGTTTAAAGTATATGTTATGTAAAACACGGGCGCCATTTTGAAACAAATTGTCAGAGAGTTCCGAATGAAATCTGATGAACATTTCACATGGTTCTCGCACGCTTTGCTCGAAATGATTTACACGCTTTGTCCGAAACTCTGCACGCTTTGTCCGAAACGCTTCACGATTCACACGAAACGCTAAACGGTTAACACGAAACGTTTCTTGCATGTAAGTCGCACGCTTTTTTGGTGTAGTAGTACGTTTCAGGGTCTGTAAATTTTGTCAGCACGCAACAATTTTAAATTGTACATTGCTTTCAAAAATTTAGAAATATTTAAATAAAGAAGTTATCTTAGGGAAAAGGTTACCTGTTTTGTAAACGGGTCCGGTTTTTTTTTTTAAAAAACCCACAATTCCTGACATGACACTTGAGTACATACTGTTTACAACAATGCTTGCTACCCTCTGAAAATTTAACTCACCATTAAATATCTCATTTTTTAAATAATGTTTGTTACGATTACATAAACTGTGTGCGACAAATAGTTTTCCTAAAACATTTTCTTATTTTCTTTTTCAATACACGTTTTATATGCAGGCGTTCAATCACAACAGGTTTTATAACAAAAGCAGACCTGAAAGTTTAGTATTTATAATCGTTTGACACCACATCACATATATTTTCAACTCGCAGCAACAACGGAAGACCTACTCGTGGCTTTGCCACGAGCTCTGCTCTAGTTTATAATATAATTTAAATCAACTATGCAAGCTATCATCTATAAAACATGTGACCTGTTCGAAAAAACTAAACCTCATCCAGCATCCGAAACCTATGGCGCAGATTCAGCATTCAAGCCTGTCAGGTGCATCAGTATACATAAGACGCATCTCCATGCAAGTTTGGTGAAGTTCAGACCAGTAATAACTAAGATATCATCATCAGAGCTAGGGCACTAGCAATTAAAACCTTAACCTGCTCCAGCATCCGCAACATATGGCTCAGATTCAACATCCATGCCTGTCAGGTGCATCTGTATCATAAGACACACCATCCATTCAAGTTTGGTGAAGTTAGGACCTGTAATAACTAAGATATATTTTTTAGCATCCTTGATAATGGAGAACAAGCTCTGCAACTGAAGCTTCCTCTGTGATTCATTCATATTACAGTTTAATCAACTATGCAAGTTTGAAATAGTACTACTATCTATTAAACATGTGACCTGTTCCAAAAAACTTAACCATATCCAGCATCTGAAACCTATGGCTCAGACTCAGCATTCAAGCCTGCCAGGTGCATCAGTATCATAAGACGCACCATCCATGGAGGTCTGGTGAAGTTAGGACAAGTAATAACTAAGATATAATCATCAGCGGGCACCTGTTTCAAAAACTTTTACCAGCTCCAAAAACCTTAACCTGCTCCAGCATCCGAAACCTATGGCTCAGATTCAGCATTTAAGCCTGTCAGGTGCATCAGTATCATAAGACGCACCATCCATGGAGGTCTGGTGAAGTTAGGACAAGTAGTAACTAAGATATAATCATCAGAGGGCACCTGTAACAAAAACGTTAACCTGCTCTAAAACCTTAACCTCCTTCAGCATCTGTAACGTATAGCTCAGATTCAGCACCCAAGCCTGTCTGGTGCATCAGTATCATAAGACACAATATCCATGCAAGTTTGGTGAAGTACAGACCAGCAGTAACTTTGATATTGCTATCAAAGGGCACCTGCAACAAAAACTTTAACCTGCTTCAAAAACCTTAACCTCCTCCAGCATCCGAAACCTATAGCTCAGATTCAGCACTCAAGCCTATCGGGTGCATCAGTATCATAAGACACACCATCCATGCAAGTTTGGTGAAGTACGGACCTGCAGTAACTTAGATATTGCTATCAAAGGGCACCTGCAACAAAAACTTTAACCTGGTCCAACAACCTTTACCTCCTCCAGCATCTGAAATTTAGGACTCATATTCAGCATCCAAGTCATTCAAGTCCATAAGTAGGTCCAGATGCATCATCCATGCAAGTTTGGTGAAGATAGGACAAGTAATAGCTTAGATACAGGACCTGCAAAAAAAACTTTAACCAGGTCCGGACGCCGACGCCGAGGGTATAGCATAAGATCCCCCTGACTTCGTCTCGGTGAGCTAAAAAATGACTAACAAGTGAAAAGCTGTCAATGTGACAGCAAACCGGGTTTTCTTTAATGTTTTAACTGTATCCATAATCCATGTCAACCCATATCCAGTGAAATGGAGTACCCTGTATGCAACATTTTGCCAAATAATGACTAAGTTCAACAGCTAGTATTTTTTTCATAAATTTTTGGAAATCAAAATCCTAGCAATATGCACACCTTTAATATAAGTACAATTGATCTGCAAAAGAACAACTTTCTATCTTGAAAACTGTAGGAGAAGTTATCCGTACAATGAGGGTACCCTATATGCAATATTTTGCCAAGAAATGATGACTTTTCAAATTTTCATCACTTACTCCTATGGTACAATGGAACTCCATATCAAAAAATTGATCCCATAAGACTATGATTTTTTTTATGAGCTTGTTAAATTTAATAAACTCCCAAAACATTACTATAATTACCATACTTTGTAAAAATATGTAAAAAAAAAAAAAAAAAAAAAAAAAAAAAAATTAATATTACAAACAATTTTCAAATTGCCAAAATACTACATATGTACAATCATATCAGTAATTTTGAATTTCATTTAAGTTAATGCCCTATAGGGTCACTTCATCAATTTACTTGACTAATAAATTTAAACAACTTCTAAAAGTAGTTAACTTCTTTATTAATAATGATATTATTTATTTCCTTATGATGATAGAAACTTTTGGTTTCCATGAAACAGTTTTAAAATAGCCCCCAAACCACCGCCCATTTTACAGATTATCAATTTTCCCTAAACACATGCTCCATCTTAACTAACGGCTCAGATAATGGCCCCCTTGGGACAAATGAATTCAGCCACACTTGTCTTTGATGTTCTTATTAGCTCCTAAGAATTTATTTTGATTTGAACATATTTTTATTGTACAAAAATTCAATTGGGATTGGGCACAAGTTCCATAACTTAGACCGCCCTCTCCAAATACAATTCACAATTCTGCTGTTGAGCCGATATTTGCTTTGACCTGGCGATTAAATCAATAACAATCAAGAGAACTAGCGTCAAACAACTTAACTCTGTCCTAAACTTCGGATAATTCAACCCCAACACCTCTACATCGGCGAATTATTCAGATTCTGTCAACATTTGATCTACCGAGAAGCCATGTAGTGACGTCACATTCACATTCCGTCATTTTTTGACTGGAAACTGTGTTTTCCAAGAGGACAATGCCCCGGTACATCGTGCGCGTTCTACCCAAGATTATTTACACAGAAATGGCATAAGAACAATGAGCTGGCCAGCACAGAGCCCCAACATCAACATCATTAAAAATATTTAGCTTTTGATTAAAAGAAAAATTCAGGGAAGAGCGTGTTAGGATAATTTGTCTGCTCACCTGACAGCAGTTATTGACACCACAACGTCAAAAATAAATCATTTAATGCTTTTATTTACATTCCCTTACAGAAGAAATCAATTGTTCACTTAAATAAATCGATATAAAGTGCAGATCACGGAGGGAGTGAATAAGTAACAGCAATAATAGCTGTTTTGTAAAACCGGTTTAAACTGGTTTTCACATAGACTGTTGAGATGAGATCGACGAGCATGAAAATATAATCCATGATAAATTGCTCTTGGAATGTTGCTTTTAACAATAACGTCAACTTTTTTGTTGAATAATTATAAAACATGCTGTTTTGACAACATTCATGATATATCTATAATACATTTTTTAACCAATAACCACAGGGGCTTGTGTAGAAAAAATAAAACATCGTTAAAAAAGTGGGTACTTCGGAGGAAAAATAACAAGGGAGGACGCCATCTTGGATACCGCCTCACTTCATCAGCTAATTTCTCATTTAAATTGTTAAACTAGACACCGAGATACCCACTTTTATAACGATGTTTCTTTATCTACACATGCCCCTGTGCAATAACATAGAATTCACTGTTTGAGAACTGCTTATGTAAATTACTCTTAAATTCATACGCAGTGAATAGATCAACACAGTAGAATGTAAATTTTTTTTAATTCTACTTACGCTGCGCACTGATCAAAAGGGTCCCGACTTAATGTACACTGGAATCGATGCGTGCACTTCCTCTGATTAATATTGCTTCGATTTCTTCTGAATATTGATTGGAATACGTTTTTCTTGACTTCTTAATTCTACGATGTCCAAATCTGCGTAGTTTCTCAAGACCGACGCCACCTTTTCTAATTTAAGATAATGACATCATTTTCATGATGTGATCCAACATATTAGCTTGAACGATAAATTTTCGACTTCTTGTTTTTTATCCTATTTATATATGTACTTGATCTATCTACTTATTTAAATCTGATTAATTATTTAGATGTATGTATATTTTAAAAAAAAATCATAATTCTCATATATTTGCAACAGACAAACATCAGCATGCGCAGATCCAGTTTTTTTTTTCTGTCAACTAAAATTTTCCATGAGCATTTCCAAGAGAAACACCTTATCAATTTTGCCCAACTTTGAGCTTTGTTGCTACAGGTAAATTTACCCAATACAAGTACCTGATGCAAAAATTTTCCAGTTAGTCCAATTTAAGTTCATTAATTTTGCAATGAAATAGAACAACAGAAATGCGTTATTTTAAAGGTCGTACATATTCAATGAACCAAATTTGTATTGTTTAATGAGAATAAGAATGAGAGAATTTTAATTTGCCTGGTTCTGATAAAACATTAATTTATTACCAAAGAAGAATAGATGCTGGACATGTTAATTAATCTATTATGTTTAGCAATCTTGGACCCCCCCCCCCCCCCCCCCCCCCCGCTGTGCACAAATACAAATTACCATCTCATTCAGTAACATGACAAAGTATTTTGACCATGGTTGTTAATGAGTACCCCCCTTACATGCACACAATCATTATTTTACAAGCTTGACTTACAAAATAAAGAGATATTCATTTGATAAAACACACACAAGTATTATTATTAAAAAAAATTTTGCCAAAAATTTACATTTCATTTACAATAAAATTTGTTTTTGGGGAGAGGGGGTGTGTGTTTCCGACGGTTATTTGAGTTTGCCGGGGGGGGGGGGGTCCGAGACATATTTTTGGTAATTCTATAATGCAATTTAAAGAAATTTGAATTTTGCCGGACCCCTTAACCCCCTCTAGATCCGCGCATGATCAGAATTAAAAATTTACAGACTGACTATTAGCCTTCTACGTTCTTGAGCCTAGCTATAACAGGTCTAGGCACATACTATCTAGGCAACCTCAGTTTTCGGAGGATACCTCAATTTCAAGATGGCTGCCAATTTTTACCATATATGGAAAGTCGCTTTGCATTGTGGGTGAAATTACCCTCCATTTTTGGAGGATAGCATGAACAGCAATGTTAAGGAGAAAAATACAGCTGAAAAAACGATATTTTTTTTAAATCAATGAAGAAATTGCTTGACCGGAGTATTTCTTAACATTTATATATCATATCTTGACAACGATGTCAAACACAATACTTGATGCATTTTTGTGACGTCATATATACTTCATTGTCACGTGACGTGCGTTTCCTAACATTACATATTGTCTAATTAAAAATTGCATCAGTGGAGGTGATTAATGAAATTGAAAATCATAAATATTTTAAAGAAAAATCCTTTGTTATATAATACACTTTGAAGTTCTTGCTTGCATGGGCTTCAAATACATATTTCGTTTATTTAAGATTTTGTTAAAACATGTCGCAAAATCATCAAAATAAGGCACATTTTTACTAATCTTTCACCTGCGCCGAACTCTTTTTATATGCCGTAACATTCCTTTATTCACTTGTTTACACATAACAGGGAAAGTCTCCAAACCACTAATTTATAAATAGTCTTTTACTTTAAACGAAGCTTTAAATCTACAGATTTTTTTAATTCTAATTACTGATATGAATGAATTCTGTACATCTTACAAAAACGACAGCATCAATGTAAAGAGAACAATCAGTTTCAATATAATTTACTTTTAACGTTACGATACATTCCCTGAGACACATCGAAAGGAATGCAGATCGTGACGCCAAAGTTGATTATGACGCCATATTATATGAAATATTAATAGACAAGTGACTTTCTTCACATCGCTATGGGAAGCCTTAATTAGGGTATCCCACTCCTCAATGTTCTTGTATCAAGAATTTCTTGAGAAGTATATCACTGAAATCTGTTGACAAAACAGACTAAAAAATACAAAGATATGGGAGGTCAGTGTTCATCCCTTTGAGTTATGGCCAATTTAATTTGACCTTTTTGCGCCTAAAATGCGATTTCAGCCTGATTAGGTTTTGTTGTCATTATTTTTGATTTAGCAAACTTTTGTCTTGAAATGTTGTTTTTAATTATGCACAATGGTCACACTGAATAGAGGGATTACGAGAAAAATGTGTACAAACCTGCATAATTTTTTGTGTGGCCTTTTTGCACTTAAAATAGACAATTTTAATAGTTACAATTTGATTTGAAATAAAAAAACATTTTGAATATCACGAATTTTAAAAGATTAATCCAGTTTGCCTAGATATGTATTCAGTATCATTTTGACAATATGGGGGTCAGTGTACTATCTGATTACCGTCTTCCTTGGAAGACGGTATAAAGAGTTGAAATAATTTACAGTCTCCGGGTTGTTCACTTCCTATCCTTTGTGATTGGTTGAAAATACATGATGTGAAAATTTACATTTATTTCATTGGTTAAAATACTGTCACAAGGGAGATAATTTTCTGATGATCTTTTTCATCAGAGGTGCGGTGAAAGCGGCTCTCCAGTAGTCAACTGGTAGCTGTCTTTTGCCTCCTCTATTTATACAGGTAATATCATATTAAGATACTTGCGCGGTTTTAATAAAAGTTAACAAAAATGATTCAGAGGGTTCAAGTAAATATAATATCTTATTTTCAGAGTTTTTGTAATCAATGTTTAATACATTATATTATATTGTGAATTTTGATCGGAACGTTTTATTATTAAAATTGAATAAAAGAATAGTCAACTGGAAGCTGTCTTTTGCCTCCTCTTTTTATACAAGGAAAGGGCTACTCCCCAGGTCGAGGAGGAGATAATTCTGGGTTATATAACGTGGCACAGGCAACGCCAGGTGTCTGGTCAAGGACGAATAAGATCCCGAGGATCAAATTAACTGAAATATCGTATTGAGCGAAATCCTAGTACGATAGAGTGGTGGAGAATCCATTCTTCGTCCAAGCCACGGTAACGTCAATTCTTCCAGTTAGAGAACTTTGTTAATGACCAAATTAACGCCGTTTCAAAACTTAAAAGAGCTTTGTCGAGACTTTCTGTAACATCTAACTCAAAATTTATTCAGCCTGATTTTGAAGATACAGACATTGAATTTAACGCTAACACGTATAGACCAGATTTCGCATCAGGATTGAGCCAAAACTATAAAAACATTTCGCAATATTCCCCGCCTTTGTTTCATTCTAATGATGATTTAAATTTCAACTATCCATCTGTGGTACTAAATCCACACGAGGCATCTTCATCACAGGCGGCTTCCTTCGGAAGGACTACATTTCCGCCCTTCGATAGACACGAAATCCGCAGAGTCCCGGACCCGTCGGACGCACACATCGCTACGGACGGATATAACGCTCCGACCGCAAACAACATTATCAAAATTGAATAAAAGAGTAGTCAACTGGAAGCTGTCTTTTGCCGCCTCTTTTTAAACAGTGAAAGGGCTACTCCCCAGGTCGAGGAGGAGATAATTCTGGGTTATATGACGTTGCACAGGCAACGCAAGGTGTCTGGTCAAGGACGAATAAGATCCCGGGGATCTAATTAACTGAAATATCGTATTAAGCGAAATCCTAATACGATAAGAGTATGATTATATTAATTTAAACCTCGCAGATAGATCATTATTTTATAATCATACAACATTCATAAAGAAAATCCATTTGAATTCAAGAAACAAACAAGTTTTTATGGAAACTATTTTATCTTGCGGAAGGTTTTTTTAGTCGAAAATGACAGAAACAAGCAATTTTATGAATTTTCAATATACTTTTCTTTTTAATTATACTTTATTTATTATTAACATTTGAACATTTGATAGGTTTGTTACATGTTCTATAGGCCCTTTGTGACTTGTACAAAACTAAATTTTGCGAGAGTGATATAGACGATTAGCATAAAATCAGGGAAATGTATAAAAAATGAGTGAATTTTTTTAAAGACAAATTTTGCGAGTTTTATTTTACTTTTGAAGCCATTTATCTAAAATATGACATCACTGAATGTGGTGTCGTGTATTGTATGAATATTTGTCGTATGACTTAATGTGTGTCTGTGTATCCGTTTTATGTACGAAGTCATAAATGTATGTACCTTCAATGGTGTTAAGCACATGCTCGCAATCTAACATAACAAGTTCAGCTTTTTTAAAAAGCTTACTGTCTTTAGAACAAACCCTAAACAGCAATAAGTTATCAAAGACAGTTTAATTCTTTTTTATATAAATGTCACCTGCCTCTACATAGCATGGCGAGTCGATTTATCCGAACATTTTTGTGTCATGTGTCGTTTAAGTCTGCGCGTCTAAAATTGAGAAATGTGTACCCGAGCTTGTAAGTTGAGATCGACTATAGGGTGAAAGAGATCTTAGGTAGGGTCGTAGACTCGTATTATTTTGATAAAATCTAAGTTATACCACTGCATTTATCTATCTAAGGTGCAAATAACTTTACCGATATTAGGCATACCGCATCAATTTTTTTCTTTACATTTTGGTATAAATATTTGAATAAACAATGCTAAAAAAACCAAATAATTTTAATAGATATTATTGAATTTTACTTTCAACTAGTTGAACCTTAAAATCAAAGACTGAATTTCATTCATAGCAATTTGTATTGCTTTTTCGTTTTCTCACTTTTTAAGATTTGAAATCTACGAAATGTGTTAAGTCGTACGTGAAAAAGATCATCAGAAAATTATCTACCATGCGCCGAACAGTATTTCAACCAATGAAATAAATGTAGATTTTCACATCATGTATTTTCTACCAATCACAAAGGAGAGGAAGTGCACAACCCTGAGACCGTAAATTATTTCAACTCTTTATACCGTCTTCCAAGGAAGACGGTAACAACTGTAGAAATTGTTCCTCAATCAAACATAATTGAGTTCTTTCACGTTTGGAGACACATAATGGGCATCTTGATCTGCTATACGGTACACGTACAAAGTAAATGTTTGCATACCTTAGGAACTTTGTAACTCTTATTCTAATTAATACACACTCAGGTATTTAGTATCATGTAAAATTAATCTTTTCACACAAAAAAATATGCATTGTCAAATTTTATTAATCAAAATGAAACCATATATGAATATCAAAAAACTGAATATTAAAAAAAATGTGAGAGCCTTTACTGAAAATAAAATGTTTTTCTTTAAAATCAGCCCTGCAATTATTTAAACTTTAATATTTATTAAATATTTTCAATAAATATAATTAATGACAGCTAAAGTAGGTGATTTTTTAATTGTCTATTTATTAGTGTAAATTATTTTATGTCATAATTAACTCCCTTTGTAAAAACAGAGTTAATTGCCCTTCATCTGAAAAGATCCACCAGGGGGCGCAAGCATCTTATAATATCCTCCAATTTTAGAGAATAAAATATATCCTCCACAAACAGAGGTTGTCTAGACCTGTATAAGGTCTATACACATGATTATCCAAATTTTAGCCTGTAACAACGTATTCCTCGTTTATTCCATAAATAATTTAATTCTGGTTGTAGTTTTTATTTGATATCCACAATGTTAAACAAATACATGGTGTTTTTATCTACAGGTAATGTGTAACATTTTATTTCCTGCCGGTGTAAAGAAGAATAATGACCCATGTAGAATAATGACCGGGGGATCATATTTTGAGGTAGAATAACATTTGACCCCACAGCTATAGAATAATTGGACTTATTTTAAGAAAAAAGACTCATAAGTCACTTTTACGAGTTGGTGTATATCAACTCAGTATAGTCACTGCAAAGGGGTTTCCCATCACTGGGTTAAATCACATTTTCGTATTGATGGTCAGACTAATACATCAATAATCAAAATGCAATGATACGAATCATGAAAGAATGACTTCTTTTATCGGAGGTAAAATTTGTTATCATCGTATTTTAATCAACAAAAAATCATGATTTTCTTTTTGTTAATTGATATCAATCCGCACAAGAATATAGGTTTAAGGAAAATCTTCTGACACATTTCATATACTACATGTAAGGATACATTATTGTTGCCATCAATAAATTGTATAAAACATATCAAGTATGTTTCTTCATAACTAAGAACATGTCGCTATAATTAAATTTGACGTACATGAAACTTCAGTGATACCCGCGCTGTAATCGCTTTTATGCAGATGAGCTCAGCTCAGTGGTGGACGTTTAACGTTTTCCCCACACAGGAGTTGAAATTCAAGTCATTACTTACGCTTTATCAAACGTGAAATGATTTTAGTGTGACAAAACGAAGAGTTGAAGCACAAGAGTTGAAAATAATCAAGAGCTGGGGGGTCTATGTGGTTTGATCTTTCGTCGAGTTGAAGGTCAGTGTGGCCCTGCAACATGCACATCGGGAACTGCGCGCCTGTTTATATACGTTATAGATTATTAATAGATTAGCGTGGTAGTTACTGTCAGCGTGTGGCGAAATATAGTTTTGAGCAGCGTTGATTAACAAATAGTATCATAAACATGATTTTTTTTTACAAATCGGTTTGATAAACAGAGGCAAACAATTTTACCCAGTCTATAGAATGGTAGTTTATAGTTCATGGTGTGCATTTTGGACATGAGTAGAATTTTGTCTCCTTTTTTTTTTTTTTTTTTTTTTTTTGCTTTTTGGTGTAATGATTTGAATTTTATATTAGTATATTATATTCATATATCAACGTAGAATAACTTTAAATGCTATATAATAAAAACAACA
The DNA here is from genome assembly GCF_963853765.1 of Magallana gigas. NCBI lineage: Eukaryota > Metazoa > Mollusca > Bivalvia > Ostreida > Ostreidae > Magallana > Magallana gigas. Next base: position 45,304,440 of record NC_088856.1, read on the forward strand.
AGACGGAAATCTACAAGCCCCGTTTATCGATTGGTCAAAAACTATGCAGCAACCTAAGAAAAATCACGGACTGCACGGAATATAATCATGGAGAGGATTTTGGTGTTTCTTTTAGAAAAAACGTACTGATGTACATTAACAGTAATTTTGTGAATTTTACTTACTTTTTACAATCAAATCTTGTTAAAAAGATGTAAATAAAAACAATAAAATGCGTCTTTGATGATGTGGGTTATGAAGGTAGCGATCATTGCAGAAAAAAATTACATAACCCGCTAACGCGGATAATGTATTTTTTGTCTGCTATGTCGCCACCTTCATATCCCCCATGAATCACCAAAGAAAGCATTTTATTGTTTAGATATTACACAGGCAACTGACGTTTTTAAAAACTTTTTTCTCTAAATGAAAAAAAAAAGAATTTTAAAGAGAAAAGTTTAAAACGTCACGTGCATGTAATTTATGAAACCCTTTAAAATCTTGTGTCCATGTAGTTTTGTAAAAATTGTTTGAAATGTAATGTAAAAATGGAACAAGGTTCTGAAAAGAAGTATAATAATTTAAGGAATGACAGAAAAAGAGACCATCATTTGATCATATTGACGGTTTGCTTTCATTGAAGTAAATACGATAAATCACAGGCATATATGTTACACATTTTTTTCATAATAAAAAATATATAGCAACCCTCTACCTAATAATAAGGTACCGGTATACTAGTAGAAGGTAACTACATAAATTTTATTATGAGAAAGACATATATAACATTAGTTAAATGTGGCCGAATGAATGAACTTAACATTATTTGTGTTTATCGACATAACAATACAAACAACCTGTTTAAAGCTGCATGGTCTAATTATTATCCATACACACCAATTGTCTTATTTTTGTTTTGCCACAACTCACATTAACACTCGATGTCAAAGTCGTAATACAATCATCCCCACCTCGACTTCAGGGGCGAATTTAAATATGAGGCGAAATAACGCGATACCCTTTTTATGACGTTTGTTTTGTTAAAAAAACTATAATTATTTTCATTGATATATGGCTTAATTGACCGGGAAAACTACCGCAATGTCTGTTATTATACACATACTTAGCATAACCATCGTTTAAAAAGCGTACACAAAATTTGATATAAAATCGGATCATGCAGCTTTAAAAAAGGTGTTGTACTGTTTTCCTGTTTTTGTATGCGTAATTTGCAGACTAAACAATTCGTAAAACTCATATGTATTGCCTTTTTATGTTATGACAACTGTTTTAGTCAGTTTTGGGCAAAAACAAACCAGTTCAATATATGTTTACATTTTGAACCTCAAATGTACAAGATGGCCGAACACCCCTCTATATAATATTAAGTTTATCAACAGAAGACAACAACATTTGATGGAAATTCATACTAACAAAACACATATGTAAACATGCAATAACAAGACTCGGGTTTTGTTTACAAAACAAAGAAATAAAAACTCTTTATCGTGCTTCTAACTCAATATTTGAATTTTAAATTTTGGCAAGTCATTACAAATACCCAAATTAACCATTTTGAACATAAAGAAAAAGGAAATAATGAAATTTAAAATGTTCTGTCGAAGTCGATTTAAAGAATATTTAGATATGCTCCTCTATATAATTTAAAAAAATGATCTTTCACGATTCATGATTTTTTATCTTTGATATGTTGTGGCCTAGTATAATAAGATACCTATATACTTTATTTATTATCTATTTCAAGTTCTGCTTATTGAGAGCAGAAAAGGGGCAATAAATGTCTGATTTCTGAAGCATCAACTCGTGTCAGTACTTTCAGTACTTTGATTCTTCATGTTTAACATAAAGAGAAATTACCTCCGTAGAAAAATGACCCCGCCATAAACCAAGAATTATATAGATATATGGGTTCCTCCATATCCAAGACACTCTGCTCAGCTGATTTTAAGGTTAAAACAGGTTGTCAATGGTGCATGCAAAATTAGCCCAGATTTCCTCTGAAATTTTCTAGAACACCAAACAGCGACCCGATTATAGTGTATTGGACCTTCAAACTGCCCCGAAAAAAAACCAGCAGATTATCCAGAAAGTTTGTTTTACCGTCGTTAACCTTAAAACCTTGAGTAAAATGAGTTTTTAGACGCTTGTATGGTATACAGAAATAATAAAAATATGCCGCTAAAACGACAATATTAAAGTGAAATATGAATTTAGCTCACTTCATGAAAAAGCGCTTTTTATACATATTATCAATTTTAAAATTAACGATATGTTATTTTGCCGGCAAGTAGTTTTCGAATTTCGAATTTCGCACATTTTTATAATATGAATTCTCGAACTTTTCCGACAAGAATTTCGAGAAAACCCAGTATGAATCATGTTGTGTAAAATTTAAAGATAGAATTAATTCCACCAAACTGTTTATCAGTAATCGAAATTTTTCTAAAAATTGTACACGTATGGATCCAAGCAATATTGAATTCTAGTCTCCTTTAACCAGACGCTTGGCTGTCTCCGTTAATATCCGACAACCAAGAGAGACTCTCTGCTTGTCGGAGATTTACGGAGACAGCCGAGCGTCTGGTTGAACGAGACTATATTTAACTTTGGCGTAGGAATACATGCAACTACAAAAACAATTAAACTGTTCGTACTATATCAAATATGACTATTTTCAATGGTTTATAAATACGTTTCTTTTGGAAAAACAATGGTACAGCATACAATACACCGAATTTATCTATTATTTTCAAGATATACGTCTTGTGAGCGGTGATGATTTGTGCTTAGGTCCAAACACTGTTTCACTTTCGAGAAAATAGTCTGATTTGGAGTGTCAGTTCCTGGAAAAGATATGACAAGTTTGGTTGATTGATGCCTCCATTTTTACATTTTGTGATATTTTTGATACTCTAAAAAATAAGAAGATTATATCAATTTATTTATGATTATTTATTATTCAAAAAGAATAAATCTAAAACAGCGAGGAAAAATCGTGAAATAATTTCTCTAGCCACGTGTCGTGATTTTTTCGTGAAGTCAATTTTCGTCATTCATTTAAATTAAAGGTATTATGCAACATCTATCACAAAAAGTATAAGACTTCAATGGGACTTAAGTTTAATAAATAATTAAAATTTAAAATAAATTTAAAATGATATATCAAATACATTAGATTGCCAAGATAAGTTTATTAGACAATATGAAATATCGGGATCATCCTCCTCTTTAGAGAGTTGACAGTTCAATGATAGTTTTCCAATTGCAACTTATTAGGCACTGCAACATAAAAACCAAATTAGTTACTAGTATGCAAGCAATGTATAAATGAGATAAAGAAAAAGGCGAGGGGTCTAAAAAGCGGAAACAGATAGAAACAAATGGAAAAAACTTGTCAGAAAAGAAATTAACCTAATGCATGTGAAGGATTTTTTTGTGTAGATATGAAAAAAACTATTAACCGATGTAATAAGAAAGCATCGAAGCAAGTAAGAAATTACAAGGAAAAAGTATATAACAAGGGAAATACACAAAAGATGATATAAGCATAAAATAAAGACGTCTCAATACCTAGATCTGGTTACAGCAATCTTCCATGCGGCGTTCTTCAATCAAACCGCGCTTATGAGGACTTTGTCTTTTCTGTTGAAAAGAAAAAGATTGGAAGGTAATAAACTTGCAAAACTTTTGTAACAAATTGGAAATTTCAAAACCGTCAAAATTTTCAACGATGTCGATATTTACCTATTATTTAATCTTTCGTGTTTCGATTCTGTGTGTTTAAATTGATAAATGTAAGATGTTTCATATCATTTGATTAGGTATAATAATTATTGTTAAACCATTTTCGCATAATTTAAAAAAAATCATTGATGCTTGGATTTAAAAAAAAATCATTATGTAATCGTGCAGCATGAAAGGGTGAGCGTTGATCATAAAAGATGATTTTTGTATGCTTTAGTGGAAGAGCATAAATAATGACGTAATTTTACCAAAGAGTTTGTGTGTCGTGGGTATATATTCACGTGCCAAGAATGTGGTATTTTGAAACCGTTTAAAATATGTGCTATAAACTTTTTAGATACATCGATAGAGGCAAATGTTTTGACAATGCTCTTTCAAAAAACCTGGTTCTTTTTTATAAAATGGTGTAGGATTTTAAAAAGCAGCTACCACTGAATGTTTTGGCTTTATATTGTTAGATACAATTATAATCTTATTACATTAGACTCTTGGTTATTAAAAAAGCTTGCTAAAATTGTTTCATTTACACCTTTTGAATGTAAGCATCCGCAATAATGATATTATATGCATGTAATATCAAAGTGGTTAAAACGCATACTATCTACTGTCAATTCAAGGTAGAAGGAAGGTTAAAATACGTTTTTATTATATTAGAGAAAGATTGTTGTTTGAGCCATCAGCTTTTTATAAATATCAAATAATACTTAAAAAATACGTATTGTTGATAAGGTTCATACAGTGAAACAGAATATACCCCGTTTAAACGTTGGTAGCACTGTCTACACTTGACTGAGCAGGAAGCGTTACAGCAGACGTAATAACAAGGAGGTTCGTTACAGGTCACGTGGGTCAGGCAGACGACAGCCATCAAAAGCCGAATCTGTTTCATCTTGCCACCTGTATAATAAAAAACCTTGCGCCAAATACATGTGCTGATGTTCATATAGTCATTGTTGTTCGCAGTGTTTGGGAAAAACGCTAATAAACAATATTCAGTTCACAGTGTTAACAGTATTTTACACAACACTTTTTTTTCTGTCACGATTGTGTTGTGTTTCAGCAATGGCACGTTTTGTGAAAGATAGTAGTATTAAGAGTATTTTTGTTAAGTTCCAGTAAAGCAACAATATAATAGCACAATTTGCGCGACAATTAATTCAAACAAATTTTCCGATCCTGGCATCTACCAAATTGTTTAGTAGTAAGTTTAGTTAGACTGGTTATCGGCTTACCTGAAAGTTTGGGTTTATAGCACGTGACTATCGGATATTTTTTTTAAAAATCAGTCGTCTGTTTCGAATTAAAAAAAAGTAAGTTTGCTTGAAAACTTTCCTGAATATGTTTTAAACATTAGATCGTCAATGAACGATCATTGTTTACCACTAATTTACATCTTTGCACTTTCAGCAGTGGGAAAAGTGACGTAATAAGATAAAATATACTTTTACCTCTTTGTAGTACGTTTTTTTTTATCCTTTCTTTGATTTGACATTTACATCAATATTTATTACATACTTAGAACTAAATACAGGGTTTTTGTTTTGTTTTGTTTCTTTCTTCTTCTTTTTGCATGTGTGATACAGATAACATTACAAAACTCGCATCGGCCTTTGGGCCCGATAAAGGTTATCAGCCCTAGGGCTAATACGGATCCATATCATATACCTAGTAGTGTATCAGCCCTGATACACGTGTTTTGGACTAGGAGAGACAGCAACCAAAAGCTAGGGTTGTATCGCCCTCGGGGCTGATATTTCTCTGTCTCAGCCCGTCGTCAGAAGGGTGTATTGCCCTCAAATTTAAAATAGCTAATCCCAAATATCTCTGCTTTAAATTAAGACTAGTTTGTAAAATAACGATAGAATAACAAATAAATAATACAAAGCATCACCTTACACGTCTGAATATTTTTAATTATTGCTAAACATTGAAAAATGATATTTCAAAAATAGCGCCAAAGAGTGATATGTATCTAAGTAAGAGGAGGTAACCTACACAACGATTGTGTTGTAGTGTGGTGTGAATGTACATGGGAGCGAGTTAACTTGATACCGGGTGAGTGTGCGCATGCGTGAGTTGTTGAATGTCGTCTGGCTGTTGTGTACATGGTGTGTTGTGCATGGTGAGTTGCGGTGTGGGTTGCAGACATTTGTAAGTGCAGAGCGGGTACTTGCCTTATATTTATATGTAAGTGTTGTATGAGACCATAATTAAACATCACAGTAATAATTACAACCGTTGTCAGTTGTGCATACGAGCATATAATACTTCACTGGCGCTGCGAGCAATCGAATTTCTGGCGGGAAGCGCCGAAGTGTCAAATATAAGTATTTTCTGGAAGTTTTGGAGTAAGATTTACAGTTGTTTAATTTGCAATAACTATATTGAGATTTATTCAATGATTCGGGTAGGATTTAATAAATAGTTTAGTCTTTATTTTGCTAGAAAAAAAAATGGTGAGACTAATCACCGGAAATTAAGGCATGTGTAGGGGTAAGGCACGTGGTATGCAACTACCGTATACTCACAAGATAAATAAGTCAAGACGTTGTTTTTTGAATTAATTTTATAGTTGTTAGGTATTTGAAATTGATAAAGTTGTATATGTGCATTCTTGAATATTGTGCAAAATTTAAACAATATGTGTGACCCCCCCCCCCCCCCTTCAAGAAAACAAAATGTCCTAAATGATAATTTAAAATAAATATCACCACTTGTACTTATGAAGATCTGAGGGCATTACCGGGTGTTGGTCAGGTGTTAGCTGACCGGATTTGGGACCTCAGAAAACATGGCCGTATTTCTTTAGAAGATCTAGACACCATTCCAAAGCTGAGAATTACCCCTGAGTTGTTAGATTATCTTGAAATCAACTCAGTAGATCACTCTGACCATGAAGATGCTGAACAACTTCCTAGTGACGGTATGGATGACTATCTAGCCGAATATATGGGTAGTAGTTTACTAGACGATAGCTATGATGACTTAAATGTGAAGATTCCCAAGTCTGTCCCCAAAGAGATAGGACACAAGCCTTTGGCTAAAAATTATCCCCATACAGCTCAACCCTTGTCTGAACCAAGACGACGTCGAATTTTACCCTCAAAACACAATGGTACAAATAATCAGATCAACCACGAATATAAATATGAACCTGACCATACAGAACCTATAGGTGAAAGTCATGGGCATCCCACAACAGGTTACAGACATACGCGTAGGCGAACCTTGCCTTCACCTCAACTTTCGCCAACCTTTGAGCGACGTAGAACACAAATCATGGAAAACCGAGAGCAACATGTACGACAACCTCAACTTGCACCAACTTACGAACGACGTCAAACAACACAAGTCATCGAAAACCAAGGGCGACACGTAAGACAACCTGTGTACTTGCCTAAGGGTTTACAGTATGATGGAACCACCAATTGGGAATCTTTCCTTGTGAAATTCAACCGATATGCAGATGTGTCACGATGGACGACTACAGAACGTAAAGACCAGTTATGTTGGTGTCTCCAGGGAAAAGCAAGTGAATTCTATACCACTATTGTGAGCAGAGACTATGACATAGACTATTTTGCATTAATCCGCAAATTGGAGAGTCCAGTGAGGACATTTCTGTCATAGTTAAGAACACACAGCTTGGTACCATTGCGGAAGTAGGTGATCTGTTCCATTCGGAGGAGGATATGGAGGATTCGTCCCTGTGGAGGTCCAGGAGTCAGGACCCAGCACGTCAGGAGGCAAATAGACATAAGATCCTGCGTCTGGTAGACTACGTGGTCCCGGGACATGGAAAGATATTCCAAACACCGAGAAAGTGATCCATGATGCTGACTGTCCAAGAACTTTTATTTATGGTGCAAGGAATGCCTTATATCAGGAACTTCAGTGTCATATCTTAGTGACTGTAATTTTTTTATATTTTCAACACATTTCTTATTTTGATATAAAAACACTTGACTGTTCATTGTTCATGTATGTGTAGATTCAGATATTTACATATGGCAATATTGATGCAAAGTATATGTGTGTGTTTCATTAACATATCTTTAGGTGAGTTTAAAAGAGATATTTACATATGGCAATTATTTTGCTCTTCAATATTTTTAGGTTTAATTCCATGTATGATGATTTGACTCATTGTGCTAGTGTTTGTATCTATGATATTAAGGAATTGTTTATGAGATTAGTATATTTCTGTGTGTAAAAATGTGAGATATATCCACTTTAAACCATTATTATCATTTCAGTTTATAAACTTCTATATTTGAGTCAATAATTAACTAACAACAAGTATAGTCAACCACATTGAGCATAATTACTATTGTTAAATACTCTTGTTTATGGACATTGTCTTAGGCATGTTAAGTATTAAGGTACAGGAGTACCCTCTTTTTTTCAGAGGGGAGGGGAGTGTAGTGTGGTGTGAATGTACATGGGAGCGAGTTAACTTGATACCGGGTGAGTGTGCGCATGCGTGAGTTGTTGAATGTCGTCTGGCTGTTGTGTACATGGTGTGTTGTGCATGGTGAGTTGCGGTGTGGGTTGCAGACATTTGTAAGTGCAGAGCGGGTACTTGCCTTATATTTATATGTAAGTGTTGTATGCAGACCATAATTAAACATCACAGTATTAATTACAACCGTTGTCAGTTGTGCACACGAGCATATAATACTTCAGTGTATTTAGAACGCTTTATTTAATATCATTCAACATTTAAATTATGGAGGGTATAAAGAAGGATGGTACGAGGCTTAATCTTAGAAAACCAGAGTTTAGATTGTAAAAATTAAGTGGTTAATTAACTTAAAGTAATGGATGCGCTTAAGAACGTTCTCAAGCAACTTGCTTTAAAACTTACAGTATGGATTTTCATGAATGGAATCAGACATGCAGGAAACTTACGAAATCCCAGTGAAAGAATTTGACTCATTACGAAGTTGCGTAGGATGGCAGTTTCTCTCTCAATAAATTTGAATTCTAGAAGATAGTGCTTCGTCTCAGACGACAGACTCTCTTCTACTGTATGTCAAACGACGGTGGTTTGTCAACAAAGTCCGACAACTCTTACAGTTCTTAACACATATAAAAACGAATAAAAACGAACGAGTTTTGTAAATCCGAACAAAAATCTTTAGCTTCTTAATGATAAATTATATTCCTTATATGGAATTTGAATTTGAATAATAGTCTTTTATTTTAGATATACGATATAAACAACATCACACTGTTGTTTTGATATCGTCCCTGGTATCAGCCCTCAGATGGTATCGGCCGGTGCCCTTCACTCTTGGGCCGATACCAATCGCTCGGGCTAATACCAGGGCCGAGATCAAATCAACAGTGTGATATTCTATATGTATCACACTCCTCTGCCTTTTTTTTTTGTTTTGTTTTGTTTTTTGTTGGGTTTTTTTTTGGGTTTTTTGTTGTTGTTTTTTGTTTCGGTTTTTATGCAAAAAACATTTGTTGAAGTCAACAAATTTGTAATGCAGTTGAAAACTTCAAATGCTAGTAAATGTTTTGGAGCAGTTAATTTTAAAAGCTGAGGAAATTCCGGTTCTGTAGCTACATGTTTGGTAAAACAATATAAGATCTCATATCTTTATTTAATACATGTACATACTTCTTTAAAATAATATTTAAAATCATTTTTCCCTAAGTTTATGGGGTTTTTTTTCTAATTTTATTATACTGTTTCAGCCCTTGGTCAATATCATCCCTCGGGCCTTTGGCCTTTAAGAATATATTGAAGTATCGAGCTGATACTGGCTGTGCACTGGAAAAGGGGTATCTTCTGTATTATTCTCTATATATAACATGTATAAACAAAATTAATTCAATAAATTCCGAGAGATTCACAGCACGGTCTACCGCCTGATTGCACAATTAAGTATTGATAAGTCTACGATTTTGGGTATTACGATATGATAACAAACGAATAATTTTATGAATTTTGTTTATGTATTATAACCCCTAAACGACTTAGTCTGTTCAAGGGGCATAATTCAAATTACATTTTGCATAGTATCAAATTGCCATGTACAGGGATGTTACTGTTATTACCACGAAACAGATAACTGGTACAGTTAATCGTAAAAACTCTGCAAATTGGGGCGTGTTAAAAAGCACAAAAAATTAACAGATTGATAGATAGGAGTTCACCTTTTTCATATTTTTTATTTGCTTTAAAATACGTTCAAAAAGAGATTTCTTTGAAAATATGAAAATGTTACATTTTGTTTTCAATACTTTTGTTAACCGATTTTTATTTACTGAGTCTAGTGGGATATCGGCCAATTCGACCAACAGACGGATCTTCTTGAAAAATTGCCAGTGCATTAACAACGTTATATCAATTATTTGTGAAAATTTTACATACCATTATCGTGAATCCTTTATTAAATATGTATAGATTGAAACTCATTAATTTTTAAAATCATATATCACTTTTTTATATATAATAATAATATTAATATTAACTGATAATTCTTTTACCTCCTTGTAAGTTTCCATCTTGCCTCCTCCTTGCTAATTGAAGTCGATTTATATATACATTGTAGTTAATATGTATTTCATAACTTGATTTTTCTAAAACGTGTTGCATGTATTTAGATACTTAAATCCGGTTTATGGGGTCGATGTTCCGGGATTCATGAAATCAAATTTCTTTCCAACGTTTACATCCGGCAGTATACCAGAACATATAAACACAGCAGTGGAGTCCAATTTCCACATCCCCCAATGGCAAGCGATTCTGATCTACTTCGTTTGATATAAACCCTTGACCGAATAGGCAGAGTTTGACGGGGTTAAAAACCTCACACGCTTGGTGGTGTCATAAAAGTTTGCTTTATCCAATTAGAAACGTTCAGCTTGTTTCAAGAATGATTTTAATGTTGCATCGATCAGTGTTGTGTCATTGTCAAATAATTTTGAGACGGACTAGTAAGTAATTCACTACCTGCCGTCGATTTTTAGTTTGAGTGAACCCATTCGATCACCCCTAAGTATGTATGATCGTTTGGTTTTGTAGAAGATCAATAAATATCATGAAAGTCGAAAAAACCTAAGAACATTGGGCTTAACATTTGCAATCTGTTTCTTGTTTATCATATATAAGCTTCGATAAATCTAGCATTTCATTTCATTTCATTTCAACTTCATTATAGGCCTTGATAGTAAAAATTAAATCCAAATTATCATATCTATATATATATATATAACTAACCAGATATATATATAACCAGAGTAACTAATTACACCTTTGGCATTTTAACACGTGAGAAGATGTCTGAATAACCAATATATTGAATATTTGGTAATACAGTCTTTTATCTGATCTTCTTATTTGGGACAGTGATAGAAATTTTGGTAGTCTGTTTGATAATTTCTTTATTAACAAAAATTGCTCATATAAACTGTAAATGATATTATTATTCCATTACACAATTGCATCATATTAACATTCATGGATATTTGAACTTAATATAAAAGGAAATAATTCAAATTACGTTTATACCAAGCATAATCGTATACTATTGAATCCTTATCTTTAGGTGTATAGTTATATATAATCATAAATCACCATTGCTATTTACAATAATTTATATCATTTACACACTTACGAATCATTATATAATGCTGAACTTTCTTTTAATCCAGCTTATTCTATTTGAATATCATAAAAAGTATAGATCGTGTAAAATACTGTTCATGCATCGGCAAACATTCTAAACCATTGAAAAAAAAATGGCAAATCTAATTCAAAATCATCAATATGATCAGTGAGACATAGAAAATAAATTAATAAATGTACTTCTGTGATTCAACACAGAAAATTGAAAGGTTCGAAGAGGAAAAACGATTTTTAAGAAAAGACTTTATGGAAGAAGACAACGAACATAGCAAGAGAACTAAAGATAATCCAAGGAACGACAAAAACAAAGAAAAATCGAGAAGTCACGGTGATTTGCTTGATAAAGAGGTATGTTTTGTTCCCCATCGCTGCTTTCTGTTTCTTTTTTATCTTATACATGAACTTACTATGACATGTATGATTGGTTTGTATTTGAATTTCAATACTGTTAGGTTTTTCCTTATACTTAATTAGTATTGTTCATAAATACATACATGTACAGTCCCATGCAAGTTCCCTTGACTTCTAATGATTATGAGTCGTAATCTTAAAGCAAGTTAAAGAATTCGTTTATATCTTGAGTGTATTGTTGTGGTATGTTTGCTAGCATCGGGGCTCAAGATTCATATCTCTATCAAATTTACATCTCGGAAGTTTATTTCTTTATCATGAACCAAAATTTCAGGATGAATTAAAGGATACCTTAAATTTCAAAATGCAATATTTTCCTTAATGGGTCAAAAGTCCTTTCTAACAAAATCAGAAAAAAGGGACTGGCCCCCAAAAGTAGGGGTCACGACACTTGTATACCCTATTACAATTAACTTAAAAATGATCAAGATATTGTCATGCATTATTGAAGCAAAGTTGTTGATCGTAACAATATCTATCAGCAAAAATCATTGCCACGCCTGTTAATGACGTAATAAGGGATTTTAGGGGCCAAAGTACTTAAACTTTGTCGCAATATATCTAAAGAAAGAAACATGTTTGTTAAGCACTGTAGAAGAGAAAATGATTGCATTCATAATTTTTATCGATTCCACTAATCAAAACACCAATGTCCACCCCCATTAATGATCTACAGGGCTAGCCCCTAAAGTATTCAATCATTTCTATTTCAAAAATGAGCAAGAATTTTAGATGGATGTAAGAACAAAAAATGTTAGTATTCTTTAGACCTTTTTAAGGAAATCAAGAAAAAGGGGCTGGCCCCTTTACTCAAGGGCAAAGACATTTGTAAACTCTATTACAAATAACTTAAAAACAATAAAAATAAAAATTGCCACACCCATTGATGACGTAATAAGGAACTATAGGGAACTAAAATCTTAAATTTTTAATGTGCTGTATGTGAAAAGCAAAATGTTAAGCATTGTAATGGATATTAACAATCGTATATATTATCTGAAAGGGAGTCGTTAAGGTGGAATTCTGAAATTTCACTGATATTTTAATCGTATCATTTAAGAATTGAATGGAAGGCCTACTCGTTACTCGTAACGAGATCGTATTTAGTTATTAAGGTCTTCCGTTTCCAATTTTTGTACACACGATTTCTCAGAGATGGCTCTATAGATTTTGTCAGCATTTAGAAAATAATTTTGTAAGTAATAAATTCTTACATCTTTCCGATGTTAAATAAACAGAAAAATTCCACTTTCGGTGGGATATCTCAAATATCTTAGTGTGTTTTAAAACAAATGTTGTATCTCCGAGATCTTAAAAAACTGCTAGTTATCAAAACACAAAACTTACACCGATGATAGACATTGATATAATATCCATTTAATTGCTTTCATTTTGTCGGTCCTCAACGGAATGGTTCAAACCAATAAAGTTGTTTAAAAGTTTAAATGGGTTTTCTTTTAGACAATTTTAGTAAACTTAATCAACAAAGAAGTACAGTTGCCTAATATAAAGATATTCTAACTTTTATTTTCACTGAACACTTCCGTTTGTCCGTTACCTGCTCAGAGTAAAAAAAAACATTGACTCCACGATAGCTCAAAAACGGTGACGGCTTAAACAACCAAAGTTAATTGGATGACAGCCCTAAGAATGTATCTGTGTTTAAATTATTTTGGTTGATTCGTCATAACTACCGGTTGTCACCGGAAGCACTTAAAAATCATTTTTTCTTTTTTTTTCATTTATTTTACATGGGATGAATATATCAGCATAAAATCTTATATAATTATGTTAACCATACAATGATACAAACATATTATACTCCCGGTGCGATATAATAAATATATTAAGTAGCTTTCCTTCTCACAAAAATGATACTCGCGAGATTTTAGTCACTGTAAGTGATTGAGACACAAACATTTTATAAATGATATACAATTGATTGAGGATGTGTTTATTTTGTTAACCATAGCTTCCAGAACTCACCTGAAGAGTTCAAACAATTCATGTTTTTAACAATTTAATAGCTTGGGTGTTTCATTTAGACTGGTAAACATTGATATACACTAGGCAAATGTACAAGAAATACCAGCTTTTAATTTCATTTATAACTTCCGTTCGTCCGTTTCCGGTCCCGAGACCAAAAAACCTCTTTCAACAAGATCGCAGATTTGGCAGAGAGTATCGATATATCATTGGATCATATAAAACAAATCGGACGGAAGAATTGCTCTTTACTCGTAACGAGGTTTAGTTTCTTTTATTGTTCAAATGTGTGTAAGTGCCATGGATTGCAAAATAGTGACTGTACTTTTCTTCCGATTTTTTCTAGGATGTAGACCCAAAAGATACAAAATTAATGGTGTTGCTCGAAGGAATGGCAGTAGAAAAGAACGGCGATGTGTTTAAGGTAAAATCCGAAACAACATCATCAATAAAAATTTAAGTTAAAACAGAAAAAAATATGTGTCAGACAGGCTTGGGGCGAATTACATTGTAAAGTAATGCATTACATTACCATTATTTCAAGAATTTGGGCATTAAATTACCATTACCATTACTTGATTTTCTTGAAGTAATGCATTACATTACCATTACATGAGTAAAGTAATGCATTACCTTACCTTTACTTTGTTTTTAAAAAGTAAAGTTTATAAAGAGTTTTTGCAAATGTTTCAAATATAAAACACTCTTTAACATATCTACAGGTTCATGTTCAGTATCAGGTTCAAATTCAATGACTATATATACAAGAGTAATTCTTTATTTTCTCAATATATATAATCTTGTGGCATTATGAACAACATATTACATAAGTAAATAGATATTTATAGACATTTGGCATGATACAATGTCAGATATGATATAGAGACACAGAATTCGTGCATAATAGAAAACAATTTATGGAATAATGTTGCGGTTAATAAAAAGCTAAATAGAGATATTTCCCCAGATAACGCAAATCCTTATAATTTTGGACACTTAATTGTATTAATTTATAGACAGAGGGTTTTCCCCAGTTATATTTCTTAATATATTTTAATTGGATTTCTTTATGCTGAGGACACTTTAAGACAAAAGATTACTGTTGCACTTTATGATCAAACTTTTAAAACTGCATCCTATTAGTTTGAAAATTTTCCCAGCTATACTAAATAAACATTCTACAGGTGCAGTGGAAGCTGGGAGTTGTTTGACAATCTATATCTTAAGATATATTAAGTGAAAAAATACATTAATCTCGTATTTTCTATCAGTCCAAACTAATGTACTTAATATACATGTACAACAGAGAGAGAGAGAGAGCGAGAGAGAGAGAGAGAGAGAGAGAGAGAGAGAGAGAGAGAGAGAGAGAGAGAGATTATATTCAAATGGGTTATAATATTGGAAGTGATTTTGATATTCATCATGGATGGACAGTGCATTCATTTTGCCCTTAAAGGTGCATGTCTGTCCCCTATTCTATTGGGTCATGGCATAGGGAAGGGAATTGGAGTACTAGTGTTTAGCACTTCTTATAACAATAGATTGTTTTGATACTTTGGTTATCCTGGGGGCATAGTGTGTTGTTGACACATCTTTATTGAAGTGCAAACTAATTGGAGTAAATTGTTTAAATGATTTAAAACTCTGAAAAACAACACTCATAAAAATGTTATGAAACTGTGTTGTTATATCTTGTAATATGAACAATTTAAAAATGAAATTTTTTAAAACTTTTTAAATACAACTAAAACATTTTTATTTCAAGAATTATTTCTTTCTTCTTTATTATAAAGTTAATCAAATTCAATTTCAGCTATTCATTTATTCATCACATTTTTTAAAGTGAACATGCATAAATAGGCATAGTAATGCAAAGTAATGCCATGTAATGCCAGCATTACACTAAATTTTGGAAAATAATGAATTACATTACCATTACTTGTAATGCTAATTTTGTGGCATTACACATTACTAGCATTACTTTGAAAACATGTAATGCATTACCATTACATTTAGCATTACCCCAAGCCTGGTGTCAGATAATTATTTTAACAAATGCATACTTCACCAAAATATTAAAAGAAATAAAGTAGTATCAGCGAATATCAGACAGACATGTGAACAAAAATGTTCTTTACTAGAATAATGTGCTATGTAATATAATTATTTTGTAAAGTGATTCATAAAACTTAAAACTTTAATATTTTTTTATAAAGGACATGATTATAAAAGAATTTGTACTTAAAGTTCATTTAGCTTGAATTTCCATAAACAGATAGCACTTAAAGGCAAAACACTCTTTTTAAAAAAATTTAAAAAAAAACCCGTGAAATTGTTGTTTGATAAATTTTCATGAAGAATGAAAATGTTGGTATTATACACAATGCCAGTTTACGAAAAGGAAACAGCTAATAACATGAGTTTTACATCAATTGCATTCCGATGGACCAAAATGTTTGATAAGTGGAAAGTTAAAATTAAAAGAAATAGTTTTATATAGAGTTTCTATTAAACAACTTTTGAATTTCAACACCAATCAATAACTTTCTAACATATTTTCTACAAATGTTTAATGCAAATAAGTATACTTGCAAATGTTGGGTGTTAAATATTTATGAACAGGTTAAAGGGTTGCATCCCGAATTGACAGCCTTTGCCAATGCAAGCAAGCTCGAAAAACTGCTGGAAACACCTTATGAGGTATGGTTGTCGTAAGGAGTTTTAAAAGAGCATATATTTATACCACAGCAATGTACAAGTACATGTTTACAAACCTAGTAGAATCATTTCATTTTTCAGCTTGCATATATAAACTTAAAGAGACAGAACATATTTTTTGAGGTATTATTTGTCCGATGTTATTACAGAGACAATCAGCTAGGTGTCCTCATCTTGGTTATATTTTCACAGTTCAATAGAGAATAGTAGTTGTGCATGTCTTGAGAGTTTTAATCTTTTGACTGCAATAGACCCGCGTATTACAGATGATCAGAAATTCAAAATTTACATCATACCGAAGACGTAAATTTGACATTTTTTTTTACATTATATGATTTTAAATGACAGCCGTTGTCAATGGAATATTGGAGATCGTTTCATAGAAATAAACAGAGAGTGAAAATAAATCATGTGCAGGATCGTACGTAAGACAACTAATGGATCTTAACCATAAATGATACGAACATTCTACAATTCTTACTACCTCAAAGCGTTTTTTTTTAAATGAGGCACGAAGAAGGGAACTGGGAATGCTCTGCGGATCTAAATGTAAAACAATCTTTTCTTTTTTCTTATTAAATGATGTTTTGATGGCACAATGAGACTAGGTATATATTTTTCTCTTTTACAAAATGTTAAGTTTGAACTTAAGTTTTGTTGCCATCTCTTTTAATCATTTTTCTAACCGAAATATATCAAAATTCGCGATTGTTTTTATTTTCTTGCTGAAAGTCCTGCTGGAATGTTACAATCGATACCGATGAACATATGCATGCAGTACTATACGAAAGGTTTTAAGAATGTAGGACATCTAAAACAATTAATTTTAGCGATAAATTGAGAGTTTTAAGATATACCAAGCGTGATTTTTGCAAAATTGATAATTTAAATTATCAAGAAAGTCAATGTTAGATCGAGTGATTTATATAATCAGCCGAATAACTTGATATGATTAATTTTTATATGGGGGTGGGGTGGGGGTGGATGTATACATACATAAATAATATAAGAACAATTTGATTATATATATATATATATATATATATATATATATATATATATATATATATATATATATATATATATATATATATATATATATATATATATATATATATATATACCTGATTTTTTTTATTTATCAGATTCACACCAAAAAAAAAGAAATTTTTTAAAGTCCGCAAGAAAATGGCCGAAAGCTATCGTCCCTTACACCATTGACAAAACAAGCATTGGTGAGGTCATCTCAATTGCAAAGTGTACAAGGTATGGTTAGGCAACTTTCAGCATTCTAATGAGGTAAAATATTCCGATCAATGTGACGTAACAATTAGGGAGCATGTGTCTCATTTATTTCAAAAAGCTGTCGTTTATGCATATAGCTTATCTGATCAAAAGGTTCAAGTGAGCTTTTCTAATAGCCTGTTTCCCGACGTCCGTCCGTCTGTCTGTATGTCTGTATGCAAACGTTAATATATTTTTTATATTTCTACGGAACAAAGAAGCTTAATTAGATACTAAGCATCCTTATGAAGAGAGGATTCTAAATTGGTAAAAAAAAAAATAAAAAGCCTTTTTTTTTAAAAAAAAAACTTCCCTGAAAGAATCCTGAAAAATGCTTTGTTGCTTTAAATCAAAAAAAATATGGTGTATTAATATAATAGAAATTAAACAATTTGGAGGGTAAATAATGTTAATTAATCAATTTTTTCCTAATCACAATAAAATCTAGCAACAACGCCTAATAAATAAGCGAATTGTCCGTCAAATAATTAAGCCACACTCACAAATGCACTTCAGGATAGTATTAAACTTTTTTGAATTTTTGCAAAATAGCGGTATAGATATATGTATAAATGTCACATAGTACCCTTTTTCTTTTTTATTGTTGTTACTGACTGACTACAAAAATATATTAGTTTGTTTTGTTTTCCCAAGGACTATCATGTGAAACAATTTCTATATGTTGTATAAAAATCCTCGTAAAAGTGGACTTACATCTGGTCAAATTTTACGCTTTCGAAATTCTCAAAACTTTTATTCTCACGTTTCAAATGCTTGAAAATTTTCGCTGTACCTTATGTTTACTTTCAGTGTTTTTTGTTGCTATTTGACTTTACACCTTTTCTTCCTTTCCTCCATAGACGTTTGAGCAAATCCGGACGTTGCCTTGTTTTGCTCTAGACACAACAAAGAAAAGCAATTTTAAACGATAGCTACTCTAATTAAAAAAAAAGAATTCAAAGGGCAATTTACGAGACAGTATCTCTATATTGAATATTAGGAAATAGATAAGTCGGCGGAGCGTTGGCGATAATAGCGAATATTAGTTCAAGCACCCAGACATAGATATATCAAACAGCAACATGTCATGTTTAAACCAATGAAATTCTGATATTTCAATCAAAGGAAAAACAAAGTATGGTAGCTTCTATTAGTGATATGATTTCGGCGGACGAAGACGAATTTTGAATGAACAAATTAATTTCTTACTAATATTCAGCTCGCTTTATTTCCAAATAAACAATTTTTTTAAATTTCCACGATCATTAAACTTGGAGTTGCCTTAACCTACCTTGCATATGCTATATAGTATTTCAATTTGTTTTCAACATTTTTTAAAGCTGCTTTGTGTTGTTTTACATTTAGTAACATTGTCAATTGTTTATTTATTTCGTTGATGTACAGTACGACAACGAAGTTACGATATCATCAAGAAAGCAGCCAAAATCTTGAATACTCGCACCTGTTTAAAATGGCTACCTCACACCCCGGAACTTGCTAAGCAAGTGGGACACAACAATTCTGTGGAGTTTACAAACAACTAGTTAGTGGTTATCAATTATCATTATTCATAGTTTGTAGTTTTGTGATATTATGGTTTGTACCGTTGGGGAAAGCTAGTTCAACGAACGCGTTTGCGTTCACATGCTAAGGAGTTTTCTATATTGCATAATTAATACAATGCGTTTACACATATTTAACCGTACTTTTCAGATTTTATGACACAGGTATAATTGCATTATGTTTTAATGGCAAATGTTTCCTTTAATGTAATCATTAATATTATGATATTTATGGAGAAGGCTTAATGTACATAGGCATTGCCTAATCCATTTATGTAAATGTATATTTGCATAATAAAATATGTTCAAATCAAATCAATATTATGATAATGATTAAACTATAAAGAGGACAAAACAGTGAAAAATACGATGTGGTCTTTAAAACAGACACTTCTTCTCACTATGAAGTACCGCTCTAGAAAATGCCAAGATTTATAACAAAGCTAAGAGAGAGAGAGAGAGAGAGAGAGAGAGAGAGAGAGAGAGAGAGAGAGAATAAAATATATAGGGTTGATTTTAAAAAGTCCTCATCTCAAGAACTGTAATGCTACCATATGATACTAATATGCAAATATCCTTAGATAGTGTAGATTGCAAATTCTTAAAATCATGATCACCGGACCAAGACTGTGGCCCTTAGAGTTCTTAAATTTTAAATAGAGTGATATTTAAGGTAAATTTTTTCGACTGCCCTCTCAAAAACTACTTTGTTACAAGTTTAAAGTTTTCTATGCAAACAAATCAACTAGGATAATGTAAATTCTAGATTTTATTAAGGTCAATATCTAGTAAATGAAAGGTGCCTACAGGTTTATGAAATTCAAGATATAAACTCTTTGAATGATGCTTCATAACAAAATCATTGTTTCATAGTGTGTATTGGGGCTTGGTTTTTTGGTAAACACAATGAAAAATCATGTTTTAAACAATAATTTTCTATGAAATATGAAGGATAAAAGTAACAAATTTCAGAGTTTTGTCCATTTTTGACTAATGAAATATATCTAGAATGCCTACAGTGTCTCCAAAAACGGCATTATACAAGCTCTTGACCTCCTCTTTAAAATGATGTCAAATAGAATATAGGTACCGGGATAACTTATCCCGTTATTTAATATAGAAGGTCAAAATATTGTTTTATTTTCTACATAATTCCTTTCAAGCCGTAAAATAAGGGAAACAATTCACCAATCAATTATGACGTCATAATAGTTCTAGCACCAAAAAGACAGCCTCGAATCATTTACTAGATCTTGACCTTGATTGTACAAACTATGCGCCTTGACTGAATAATAAGAACCCATAAGGGTTAAAAGTTTAAAAACCTTCTCAAAAACAAAATATACTCGTTGCTCACAACAAGATTTCATTTAATTTGCATCTTCTATTTTGTTAACTAAATACACTACTTTTAAAATTTTTAGTATTTGTATTTATGTTATTAAGTATCTTATATACTTTATTTATAAAAAGGTATTTTCCGATTTGTAAACCTTAATGTAGAAAATATTTTAGAATTATTTTTAGGATTACAGTGAATTGATTATATTTTAATGCATCATCATGCAATTTGGAAAGCTTTTTTATGTTTCAAATTTGTGAGTCGTGATAATTAATGATGCGTTTACTTCACAGTTATGGCAAAAGCATTTTACATCTTTCAAAGTACAGATAGAAACTTACGATAACCTAATTATTTTGTTATTCACATATGTGCGATTGTGTTTATGAACTATAATTAATTTTCGTTGTTTTATTCATAATGTTTTAGTGGATGTTATTCGTACATTGGGTATAAGCCATATCGCCGCTTCCCTCAACCCATTAGTTTAAGGGAACCCACTTGCATGAATGTAAGTAATGGATATACTTTTTTTTCGTGTTATTTTCTAACAATAAAGAAAAATAAAACATTTGAACAAAACCAGTTTTCATTTCATATATCCCTTTTTTCAATAATATGTCAATGAGTTTTATAAAATTAATTACTTTTTTTAAATCTTCTCCAAATTAAATTAAACCACTCACTAGCAGCGTTTGGTGAAACTCAATCGCGTCAGGGTTTGAATTTACAAATTTTTTTAGAGGTGAGTTAAAAGACAAGCGTGTTCTTACAGTTATTGAGTGTTATAGTTAAGAAAAAAAATAATTAAAACAAGATAATGACCCTAAGTATATTTTAAAGAAATTATATGAATACTGGTTTAAATTAGATATAAACTATATGTTCCTACAGCATCAGCTTATAGTAAGTGTCAAAGGAGATAAAAACTCATATAGGAATGAGCGAGTCATACTTAAAATTTAAAAAGAATAGTTGTAGACTTTATGAAGGTGATGTGATTAAAATCAGATTTGTATCGATGGTGCACATGCGTCTATTGTTTTAAAATTACTACAGAATGAAGGCAGTGTGTAACGGTTTACCATTAAGTTTTTAATTGTCTTTGTTATCTATAAAGTGTTTGAGCTTGGCCCATCACAGTAACTGTTTGTATGGGTTTACACAATGTGAAAAAATATCATGTCTCGCTTTTCTTATTTTACTAAGCAATGACAGCTTCATGTAAATTGGTAATTACACGTTCTGGCCACAGGATCAAGAAGCTGTCTTAGACTTAAGTTAGAATTCGTATGCATTATATTAGTTTCATAATAGCAAACGAGCAAAATTTGAAATATATATTACATGTAGGATTGTTTCCTTAATTTGTTGCTACCTGCACATTTTAAATGTAATTCTTTGATTTATAAGCCTCTTGTAGGTGGTCGTAACTTTGACTTATTTTTATAATGTATTTGATGATCATGGAGCCATTACTCATGAAAATCATATTTATACATGTCATGTGATCAAAATATTTTTACGGTTTTCTGTGTCACAAAATTCAAATCATGTCTTTCGCCGTTTTCCAAGACATTAAAGTGATTTCGATCAAGTAGAGAATGCTGTGTGTCTTACGTGATGTTCATGTAAACCGCGGCAAGACTGTCCGTGTTAACTCGTTTAACAAGCATTAATCATTAAACCAATAATATTTTGTTTACTAAAAGTAAAGATAATTATTGTTATTAACAAATGTAAAACGTAAGAAATATTTATCCAATTAGAATAAATCTACTCTAATGAAATTCACTCATTATTAATGAAAAAAAATAACATAATTTGAAAGATTTTAATTTTGAGAAATAATGAAAAAATCCATATGGTTTTTATTCGCATCGTTTGGTTAAACTCATCATTTTTAAAAACATAAATGTTTCATCATAGTATTAATGACTCATTATATATATATATATATATAGAGAGAGAGAGAGAGAGAGAGAGAGAGAGAGAGATTACCGATTAGACCCAACCTTACAGAAAGTTAACCCCAACTAACCCCTTGGTTTACTTTCTTGGTTTCTCTGGGTCTACAAAAGTGGACCCAGAGTAAACCCAGAGTAAACCCCAAGTAAACCGAGAGTAGACACTGATAAAACCCCAAACAGAAGTAAACCTTGAAAGCAGACGGTACATGTGTATTCGGAATATACAAGGGGCAGGAATTACAGGCAGTAGGATGATAAGATAAATACAGGTCTGCTTAACACTTCAGTGCGTATAGTTGAAGCCAAAAGCAGTTTTCGAGTAACCCAAAGTAAACCCCGAGTAAACCCAAAGTAAACCCTGAGTGGACCAAAATTATAAAAAGATAAACCCAAAGTAAACCCACAAAGAAAACCCGGGGTTTAGTTAGGGTTTACTCTGGTGTTTGGTTGGGTCTGATCGGTACTATATATATATATATATATATATATATATATATATATATATATATATATATATATATATATATATATATATATATATATATATATATATATATATATATACAGTAAAACACGCTTATAACGAAGTCCCAGGGACGGCCAATTTAACTTCGTTATAAGCGTAATTCGTTATATCCGTCAAGTTTACAACATGAAATAGAGACTTTGGGAATGAAATTCACTTCGCTGAAAGCGTCAATTCATTATATGCGTGTTCGCTATAACCGTGTTTTACTGTATATATATATATATATATATATATATATATATTAAGAAGCACTAGCAAACCAACAACACTCGTTATCTAAAGTGTCGGATCAAAAGATACAAGGTTATAAGATGAGATATAAAAAAGCACTAAAAATAACCAACGACACGAACAATAAAGTAAAATATTGTCAAATTTTCGGGACAACCCGTCCCTTCTTCAGGACAACAAAATAAAAACTACATAAGAAAGAAGAAAAACATCTACAAAACTAGCACTAAACTAAACTAAATAATATGATGCGCCTGCGGAGGTCTCCTGTTTCCCCTACGTATTGTTTCTGACAAAATTTACAATTGATGAGATATACACAATTGTCCGTACGACAAGAAGTATTTGCGAAAATTTTGTAAGTACGGCCAGTAATGGGGCTAGAGAAGTCGTCTGCATCAGAGCTGTGTTTGCACAACAGACATCTGGTGTCAGAACAAGTTCTAAAGCTACCATTAGGCAGAGGGTTCTTTAGTTTGGTTCTTACCACCATGTCCTTTAGGTTTCTAGGGCGCTTGAAAGCTGCCATCGGGGTTTTTTTGAAAACCTCAACCATTTTATCATTGCTGTAAAGAATTGGTAGGTTCTTCTTTAGGACTGCATTTAGGCCCCTAAGGACAGGGTGGTAAGTAGTGACAAATGGGACCTTGTTGTCTTCGTTTTTGGGTTTATATTTCAGAAGGGATAAACGATCCTCTTTAGCTAAATCATCAATTGCATTCTGTACAGAGAATATATACTCTGTACAGAGAGTATATATATATATATATATATATATATATATATATATATATATATATATATATATATATATATATATATATATATATATATATATATATATATATATATATATATATATATATATATATATATATATATATATATATATATATATATATGATTTTGTTTTGTAGATTGAGACCATTGTTCACGAGATGCTGCATGCAGCGGGCATTGAACATGAGCATAGTCGGAGCGATCGTGACGACTACATACGTTTGGTGAAAGAAAATCTTGGAAATAACATTAACGATATTAATTTGGCCAAGGAGGATACTTTTGTTCGTAATCCTTACGACTATGAGAGCGTAATGCATTACCACTTAAAGGTGTGAACTTGTTTTTCTGTAGATTTTTACTTTCGGCCAGACGAAAATTGGTTCGTCTGGTCTCGGTAACAAAGCTTTATCTTATACATGTTTGATATATTGCCCTCCCAAATCAAAAAGAATGGACAGTTTACTTACTTCTAGTGGTGCATTTTTATCGTATTATTTTTAATTAAGTTTTGAAAGGACAATATATGATATAAACTTAAATGACCTCCTAAAATTATACATTTTATTTTTAAATTATTAAAAAAATCTGACCTCATAAACTGCCAGTGAGTGAATTCATATTAGATAAATATGTGCAACAAATGTGTGCAATAGCAACATTTTTTAACTATAACAATGATTATTCATTGTTGTTATAAAGAAAGTAAAGAAAACATCATCAAAGTCATCAAATCAATTTTTATATAAACAAAATTATTTACTAATAGTACTAGGAAGATTAGAATGTTTTATAAAATTGACACTTAAGACCCCTTTCACAATTGGCGCATGAGCACTTAAAAAACACTTTTCGATCGATTTTTTTTAGCTTCGCACGAGCTATCACAGACGTTGCAAACGCTCTCGTATTCGTTGCATACGTTTTTGTGGTTGCATCAAGTCTTCTTAAATTAGTGGACATACACACTATTCAGACGCGACCGAATGCAATCCAAATTATAACAATGCAACGCATGTACATTAATACGCACGTTTTACAACGTTTTGTGTACTTGCAAGAGTTATGCACGATTTTCAAAGATCGGAAGATAAATCGCACCTGTTTATGCGTGTGTAGTGCAACCGTGAGACTGCTTTTCAACGTGTCTCATGTTATTTCGCAACGTTTCACTATCATTGCAAGATTAATCGGTTTCAGTTTCCATGCTTTGCCACTAGTTAATACTGGATACAGGGTTACTCTCGCCCTGTGATATTTTCGCCTCTACTTACGTTTTTGCCTCGTCTTGAATTCGTTCCCACACTTTTTTTGGTAAGAGATAATGTGAGACATTGGAATGCGCCGTCTTAATCCACTTACTGACAAAAAGAGCAAAATGAATAAATATAAAAAGGGGCGAAGAGTCCCCCTATACGGTATACACTGTATAAACATAAACATTATCTGTTTAGGCGACAACTGGTCTTGAAAAAGAGGGATGATATGAGACATTAGATTTTGTCATAATCCGCTAACTGACACAAAGAGCGAAATGAGCGAAAATAAAACTGAGGCGAAAAAAACTGAGGCGATAAGATACCTTAAATAGTATACACTTTAAGCTCCTTTCACAATTGGCGCACGCGCAGAAGCAACTGAATATTCGTGCGACCGATAAAATTAGATTTGAATCGTAAACTGTTGCAAAAATAATCGCATTCGAAAGAAGAATTCGTACGAAATCCGCACGATCTAAGCGAGCGTTGTGCGATGTAAACGCATTAAATCTTGTGATATATCTTGCGTCTATATGCGACTGTTGTACAATGGAAGCGGCTGTTGTAAGATAATGCAATAGGATCGCGCGAGAGACCAGGTGATCGGACGATTGAACGTGCGCCAATTCGATTGGACGTGCGATCATATGTTCCATGGTACGATTGCTCGTGTTATTCAGAAGGGGTATATATACCGCCCATTTCCGACGCTCTTCACTAGACATAGTTGAAAGCGAGAGAACATGCCACCCAGGAAGAAACAGAGATGCAGGAGCATTTATTATTATACCTCTATATGATTATTCTATTCTATTTGATTGGTTTCACGCGACAGGGCGATATCATAGGAATGAAAAAGCCGATAAGATGTAGACAAGTTTGATTAAATCAACATATTTAATCATTATGATTCTCTATAGATTACAAAACCAACTTAACTATCTATGATTCGAAATTATGAAAGAAAAGTGAGACAGTTACAGAGAAAATCAAACAATCAAACAATTTTTATTGTTCAGGGAATATGAAGATTTATTCCCCAATATAAACAAATTTCCCGCGGGCGATGCCCTGGGGAAACAATATTTTTTTCTTGGAGAAATATATCTTTAAATCATATTTCCCTTACCATCATGCAATAAATGTATCAAGTTGAAATGTGGTCTCAAACTGAAATGTAGTCTCTTGCTCTCATAATACGCGCATTAACAACTGCGATTCATCATGCGACCTTTAAAAATCGTGCATCACTCTTGTGAGTAAACAGAACGTTGTAAAACGTTGTAAAACGTTCGTACTAATGTTTGTGCGTTGCACTGCGATGATATAAATTGCATTCGGTCGCGTCTGAATAGTGTGCATGTCCACTATTTTGAGGAGACTTTGCGATGCAAGCACTAACACGAATGCAACGAATGCGAAAGCTCGTGCAACGAATGCGAGAGCTCGTGCAACGAATGCGAGAGCTCGTGCAACGTATGCGAGATCTCGTGCAAAGTATGAGAGAGATTGTGCGAATCTAAACAATTCTGGTCGCAAAGTGTTGTAAAGTGCTCGTGCGTCAATTGTGAAAGAGGCTTTATAAGTATATGCTTCAGGCTACAATTGACATTGATTTTGCATGTTGCTTTTGTCATCTTCTGTGGTGGTATCTTCTCTTGCATTCAACTACATGACATTGTATCTGTACAGAAGAGCACCGGGAATGGCGGTATACAGTATATACCTCCTCTTACACGTATGAGCATTGGTACGATGAAACGCATGATCGGACACGCGTCGCTAGTCCTATATATGGCATTAGCGCACGTTCGATCGTCCGATCATTCGCCTGGTCTTTCGTGCTTTCGTGCGAACCTATATTACAACACTCACTTTCACTGTACAACACTTGCATATAGATGCGAGATATATCGCAAGATTCAGCCCGATCACCCGGTCTCTCGCGCGATCCTATCGCATTATCTTTCAACAGTCGCTTTCATTGTACAACAGTCGCATATATACGCAAGATATATCGCGAGATTTAATGCGTTTACATCGAACAACGTTCGCTCTGAATCGTGCGACATTCGTACGAGTACTTTTTTACAGC
The DNA here is from genome assembly GCF_963853765.1 of Magallana gigas. Taxonomy (NCBI): domain Eukaryota; kingdom Metazoa; phylum Mollusca; class Bivalvia; order Ostreida; family Ostreidae; genus Magallana; species Magallana gigas. The sequence goes on from NC_088856.1 coordinate 45,331,996, forward strand.
GAATGTTGTAGCAACAGTTTACAAACCATATCTATTTTTTTCGGCCGCACGAAAATTTTGTCGGTTCTGCTCATGCGCCAATTAAGAAAGGGGCGTAATACAGCTGAAGTTGTTTTAGTTTGCCTTAATGACACTTTTGAAAATATTAAGAATATAAACCAAGACAAAATAAGGTAAGCATTTTAAAACAAAATAAAATGATTAAGTAGAGCTAAAAGAACGTATTTAGAAATATTCTAAGAAACGCAAAGGGTCGGCTTTATTTGGATCTTAACAAGGAAACATAATCTTTTGTTATACTGGTATAAGATTATTTTTTTATTTGTGCAGGAATTTACAATAAACGGAAAACAAACAATAGAGTTCAAAGACAGAGATCTCGAGTTTTTAGCAGCGACTGGTGCCGGAGAGGGAATGGATTTTTATGACGTCAAAGATGTTGTAGTAAACTACCAATGTGCAGGTACATGTAATTGGCATTTGAGATTAAACGTACTAGTTCTATGCATTATTTTTTGTAGATATCAATAGGCACACTTTAATGGTATTTTGTTAAAGTTAAGAGTTATTTTAATCATATAGCAATAAAGAAATTGAAGCATATATTTTGTACACAAGCATCTTAGAAAAGAGAAATGGTCTTGTTTTATGACTTCATTTGGAATTTTCAATGACAATTACTTAAATATATATATTTATTTTAAATATGTGCCTGCGGCTGTCTTCTAAAATTACGTAAAACTTTATATTATGTTCCTGATAGTGTTTCTTTACAAAAAGGTATATGGAGAAAAATGTGTCATTTTAAAGTATGTTCAATACTTATTTGGGAGTAAAATATATGGTTTCAGTTATTTCTCGTTCATGAAAACGAGATAAAAAAAAAGAACAAACACGTTTGCTTGGTATACATTTTCAGGAACTTTCAAAAGGTTTTAGTAAAGATTATTACTAAAAGAAACCGACTCCATTGAATTGTCAAATAAAGTTGAGATAAGATTTCTAATATTTTATAAATCGCCTTATAGAATGTGAAAACTATTTTGCTAGGATGAATCTAACATGTTCTAAAGTCAACCAACTAACTGATCAGAAGGAGGTTTAAACACTGTTTCAGAAATGAATATGAAAAACCGAAATTTGCAGGGTTTTTTTTTCAAATGAGAACTGAAAGAGTATACATTATTTTTTTAATAACTTAAAGCCACTGTTAAAACATCCACATTATTTTTTCCATCAGCACACTGTAAGAATCCTCCCAAGTGCATCAACGGGGGATTTGTGAACCATAACTGTGTGTGTTACTGTCCTAGGGGATACACCGGAAAAACATGCGAAACTGTGATCACTGACGATGGTAGGTCAAAATTATAGCATTTAATAGTATACATTTATTGCCTGATAACGAGGGAGGTATAAAGATTTATTCCCCTAGTAAAAATCGTATTTCCCTCGGGCGTTGCCCTCGGGAAATATGATTTTTCATGGGGGAATAAATATTCATATCTCCCTCACTATCATGCAATAAATTGTTTATTACACCGAACGACTGGTTATCATTTAGAATACATCAGGTTTCAGTTGTTTTCAAAATCTTGTAAAGCAAAAACATAGTATATGTTTATCGGGTTATTTCTATGTTAGTTTTCTGATACGAAAGGGATTTAAAATCCTGATAGAATCCGATATATTTTTTGATTGATTGTTTGATGATATTATCGTATGCTCATCCTCGGGATTATCATACTCGGTTTCTTGCATATATATTATACAATACAAGAGAACAATGCTGTCTCTAGTAGCTTTTTACCCGATTTATGTTTTAAAATCTAAAAAGCGGATGTTACCAATGTGCTTTATTTGATTAAAACACAATACTTCAGTTGTTTGAGCATTGGACTTACCAGTATTCTTTTTGTATCTCATTATAATCTCATTAATGTGATGCCTTGTCTCGGTGAGCTGTGTAATTTGTGCCTTGTCTCGGTGAGCTGTGTAATTTGTGATTAACTAAGGTTAATTTTCTGCAGATGTTTTACGCAAGTGGATCGATTTTGATACCAATCCGTTTGCATAACTTCGTACTCACAGCTAAATGAATCAGCTTTTTGTTACATGTAGCATACAGAAAGCAGAATGCCACCTTTGCTATGACTGATTTTCTGACATCATCTTTACAGGTTGTGGTGGAATGGTTCACGTTTTTCCTGGTAGTGATGTCTTTGTAATATCGCCAGGATATCCTGTCTCTTATCCACTTGGGATAAATTGTCGTTGGAGTGTAAAGGTTTGACTTATGCTTAGTTAAAGTTATAGTTGCCTTATTTACAAACGGTAAGATAGAAATTCATTCTTCTTGAAAAACTGTTTATCTTTATGTAAAGTAGTTTTTTATCAGATCACCACTTTATGTAAAGTAGTTTTTCATTAGATCAACAATTTATGTAAAGTAGTTTTTCATTAGAACACCACTTTATATAAAGTAATTTTTCATTAGATCACCACTTTATGAAAAGTAGTTTTTCATTAGGTTTATGATAGTTTTCTCATCTCTTTGACAAACTTTAACATATCTATGGTAACCAAACACCTAAAATGTCGTCTAGATTTAATTTTGCGATTCGTTGTTTTATTTACGTTAAAATACACAGCGTTTTATATTTAATATATCGTTTGTAATGTTAGGTAATAATTGGTCTACTTGTGCGTTGTTAAAATTCATCTTCAAAATAAAATGATCCTACGTAGCTACATGTAGAATAGAAATCGTTGGTCTTAATGAGAGATTAAACATGTACAACTAAACAAACATGAATGCATGATTATGCCTTTTGATTAGCTGTGTGGTGATATTATAATGAAGTATGGGGAAAAGTGAACAATCGAAGTATAGCTTATGAATTAGTTGAATGTCAAACATACACACTATTAACCACATCTATAAGTTGGTTATATGTTATGATTAAAAATTCTTTTATCAACCCTTGTTTACATCATTCTTTGTAAGCTACAGTACAGGCAACGCGGATCCCGTGTTTTCCGCGCCCCGTCACGGTATAAACACATCGAGGTGATCGGCCAGGTGAGACAGGTATACCGCGTTCCCATCACGGTAAACTCATCATCTACCTGTCCCCGCCACGGTAAAATTATCGATGGAAAAGTATCGTATACAAGCGGGAGTTATCTCCCCGAATGACAAATAAATTGAATGTTTCTTTATATCTAATGACGATATTTAACCCGATTTTGACAGAGATTATAATCGAAATACTTAGAGTCTTTTTTACTATTTTTTTTTATTTCATAGCTATTAAATAAATCATAAAAGTATTTAATTTAATACTTGTGCAGCAATTGCAAATAAAATATTTTCGAATCCATTATCATATTTTAAGAAGGTCGTTAAATTAAAAATTATCATGAAATGATTTTAATTGCCAATAAAATTATAAATGTGTACGCAGTGTGATTGTGTTTTCTTAACAATTAATTGGTCCGCCTACATTTGTATTTTTTGTTTTGAAGTCCATGCGTGTCAACTAACGATGAGCAAGTGATTAAAAATTAGGGCTTCCTATAAAATTACCAACCCGGTATTTTTAGCATGTTCCGTTCATTTCTTACAAGGTCTTTTACGTGTAAAGAACATTTTTTGTGAATTCACGTTTTATTGAATTTGTGTTGCGTTACTTTAGGTACATGAATGGCTCGTCGTTTGTCACTGCGCGAGGATTCCCACTTTCAAGTGCGTTACGTTTGCGACGACAATCTTTAAGTGCGAAGCCGTGTGTTCTTATAGAGTCAGTCTGACTGAGAGAGTAAGGAGCCTTAGAGATACCCAGAGTTGCATAAAATTATGTAATCGAAAGATATTGTGGGTATCCCATGTCATGGTGTCGTGATGGTGTACCAGCTACCCGCCGTGACGGAGGTTAGCGTTCGCTCGCGACCGAGCCCCCCCCCCTCTCTCTCTCTCTTAACAGAATAACTAGATAAAAAATTTTGAGAAGGAAATGTTGTTAAACTGTTCTTATGTTCTTACACATTTCAAAGAAATTAAGAACATGTTTTGAAAGTTTTGCATTTCATGCCGATAAAAAAACATTTAAACATTTCAGTAAATGTATTGATATCATTTTATGTGGGCATGTACATGTAATCTTATTGAATATAAAGCTACTACAAATATGTAAACCCGTATCCCGTTATCGTAACCTTATCCCCCCCCCCCCCAACCGCTTTTAGACTGTCGAAGTTAACATTATTTGACTTCAGTCCCAATTGTTTTACACAAAGGTGTGAAACCGTCGCACTGACAGGAAATCACTCTACGCTTGAACGCACAGAATACACAAGAATGAGGCAGGTAGATAATCTGTGTAACGATTGACCAAGAAGAATTCTACATGCATATCAAACAATTTTACTAATAGTTATATCAATTAATTGATTTATTTTACTGCGTTCTTTAACCGCTAAACGTGTTGAAGATGTTCCTTCCCGCAAAAAACCTCCATTATAAATTAAACGAGAGATAGAGAAAAAACACAACGAATTAAACTTTCCAAACACAGTGTATCATGCATCACGAACATTGTAAAAAAAAACTTAACTGTTAAACATATTTCTTTTTTTTTTCTTTATTAAAAATAAAACTAATAGAACGAAACTTTATCATGGAGGAAACACGTGGTAGAGCTAGCGGGTTGATTTGATTGACAGGTGCAGCACGTGGACTCAAATCTGAAATTGCATGATGGATTCAATCACAGTGTACCATATTCTTTTATGAATACTAATTTTATGAATATTTAGTATTGGATATTAGTATATTTCACATAAGTGTACGTTAAATTACGCCTAAACGTATCTCTCTCTCTCTCTCTCTCTCTCTCTCTCTCTCTCTCTCTCTCTTGTAAGGTGTTGTGCGATTAGACGAAGCCGTACGCGATATAGACTTTTTCTTTTGTCGTGAATAGGTGTGAAAACCCTCAAGGGCATGTCGTTTTCTACCCTGAGTTTGTTAATCACTACATGTATACACAGAAAATGATCGTGACTTAAACTTTATATGTATACACAGGAAACGCATACTGATACACGTTATGATTCAATGTGCTTTAACGCAGCACCAACTTTATATATGAATGATAATTTTATTATTGAATGGAAAAATAGATCTCTTAGTTGATTCCCAACATTTGATAATTTCTCAATTTAAAACATACACAAGTCATGTATTGACAGTTTACGGCGCTATGCGTGTAAACTTATAAAATGAGAAGATGAAATTGCTCTGCATTGATACGAGTTCATCTTATGAAAATATTTAATTTTAAGATTGTTATAAAAACAGGATTATCAACTAATAGAAATAATAACTGAAATAAGCACGTCAAATACAAAGATATGTGTTCTTATTTACACATCACAAAATTAAACAGCATGATTATCATTTTATGTTGTAATTCGAATGTAGTTTCCGATGTCATGAAATTCTATTTCATAAATATAATTTATTAATTTTATAATAATATGGACCACAATTTATTTACAATGCAGCTGTTATGCTTAAATCTGAAGTCGCATATTTGACGTGGATTTACGCGACCTGCATTGCCTGTAATGTACAGTACAGGTAAAGTAACAACAACAAACAGCAGCAGGAATAACGGTAAATCACACCGTCGCGGTGTCATCACGGTCGCAATCCATACCGCGATCAAAAACCGCGATGGTGTATCGCGGGAACGATAAAAATACCGTGACGGTAACGCGGGCCAATACGGGATCCGCGTTGCCTGTACTGTAAATGCCGAAATGCCTGCCGCATAATGATATAAATATAAATGTGTTATGCGTGCTTAGTGAATCATATGTCGGCTGTGTTGGAGATGATTTGTGTTCGGTTCTTTTTTCAAAGAAAATCAATTGACAACGCAGGGTTACTTAATGTGGTACATGAAATAATTATATATATTTTTTTACTGGGTCATCAAAAAAACATGCTTATAGCTGTACATGAACAATTAAAAATACCAGGTTTTTTTTACACCAATCACAAGTGCTTATTTCCTATGTCTGAAATTAAAGTTTGACATCATTTTTTACACAGTTCCTTTTAAAGAATTAAGTTATAAGTGAGATACGAATTCGACACATTACTGTACAGATGTAGCTAGGAATATTCAAATTAATAAATCGTTTACATTAATTACAATGTTGTGATGAAAAATTAAGAATAAGCGGGAAAATCTTTAATAACAGGCCCCAGATGGATGGTTCTTACGTTTGACGGTCGAAGATCTCCATCTTCCTGCCAACGGTTTGAACAGATGCTACCATTGGTTAGAAATACAATACAACCTCCCTGGGCAAACGGGGATTAAGTAAGGGATAATTTGATTTGGCCTTTGGTTGTTTTTTTATTATATACGATAATGCTAAACGCAGTATAAATTACATTGAAATCACTAACTCCGTGTTATGCATTTTTTGAAACATGACAGAATATTTTTGTAAATATTATAAATTTGTGCGGCTGTAAAGTTTATATATTTTTACAGTATTTGTAAGACTAAAATAAAAATTGGTATTTTTCAAAACTCTTCTCAAAATCCCATTGGCCAGACAAGCTTTTACTTGTGTGGAAACATTTTCAGGTAGTGCATATTCAGGTTTGCCTGAATCATGCATTATGAAGGTACAATGGGGCCACAATTGGTGGTCGAATTTTAACAAACAAGATTACAAAATCTTCTTCTCGAAAACGAATTGTCTAGAAAATATGTAAATTGCATGGAAGCATCCTAAGGTAATGTAGATTCAAGTTTCTTCGCGTCAATATCATAAGGGGTAGGTTGGGGATACACGGAGTCGAATTTTTACATTGGAGTATAGGCCTACGTGTATAGGTAAAATCGTTCAAGGTATTCCTATGACCATTTGGCCGGAAAAGCTGTAACATGCGTGGAAGCATCCTCAGGTAATGAACCTTCAAGTTTATTCAAATCCTGTCTCGTAAAGAAAGAGTGTAGCCACAATGGGAGTTGACGTTTTATAAAAAAAATAAAATAGAACAATCATTTAAACCATTCTCTCAAACAACTTATTGACCAGAAAATCTGTATTATGTTTGGAATCCTCTTTAGGTTGTAGTGTATATCAAGTTTGTTTCAGCAAATTGATCCATTGGGTAGAGTGGGACACGATGTGGTGAAATTTTTACATTGGAATAAATCGAGAAAAAAAATCTTTAAAATTCTTTTTCTATAAAATTGAAACATTAAAACAAGCTCAGTGTTTAACTTATACAAGATGTGGATAACATTTGAAAACCTTTATGCACAAGATAAACGCTACTAATCAATCAATATATTTTGTATTTGATACTTAAATAACATTCTAGACCTTTTTCTGATAAGTTATGCATACCATTGCTCAGATGAGCGTATATTCCCTGTGCATCTTGTTTTATTTAATGATTGGTTTTTTTTTTTCAAATCAAGAATGAATGAACTACGAAATCATAAAGTGTCATTTATCAGCAATAATTAAGATAAATTATTCAGAAAAATACACAAAAAATTATACACAAAAAAGGAACAAAACATATCTACAATATTCTTACTACAGAAAACATTACTCCTCTTGGAAAAGTAAAATGGGGAAAGTTTTTTGAAATTTTAGACCTTCAGTGGGAAAATATCTTCACATTTCCCTTTTTATACACCAAGGATTCTAAATTGCAATGGTTGCAATTTCGAATAAATCAGTATATTTTGACAACAAACTCATTTTTATTTAAAATAGGTAAAACTGACACAAAGTTGTGTTCTTTATGTCAAAGTAATGAAGAAACTATCGTGCATCTGTTTTGGGACTGTTTACATGTCCAAAATCTTTTAAGCCACTTTATATCAATATGTGACGGAAAAGGTTTACATATTACATTAGAGGAAAAATCATTTATATTAGGAACCCCTAATTCAATTTATTTGGGTATAATTTTTCTTATAATCAAATCTTACATATACAGGAAAAGATGTCTACAGGAAAACTTATCAATCCAAGAACTTCTGATTGATCTCAAAACCCATATAACTACACTTAAATACACTGCAACAAAACAAGGCAAATATAATAATTTCTTAAACCAATGGACTGACTGGCTTTTTCTCATGTACATGTAGATCCTGACCATTGACATATTTACATAAGGCACGATTTATACATACCTTGTCTGAATACAACAACTCGGTAGTAAATATTTTGATTACGCCTAATTATTAATAAAATATTTCTGACATGATCCATGTATCCTCATCATTCCCCCACTCTCTCCCCCCACTCTCCACTTCCTACTGTCCCTCATTTTCTCTCCCTTAAATTTGTTGAAATTGATCTTGTCAACAGACTTTTCAATTGTGCTAAATATACTTACATGTATATATATATTGTATGATATATTGTATGTGCAAATGAAATTAATATCAATAAAAAAAAAAAAAAAAAAAAAAAAAAAAAAAAAAAAGATAAATTATTCAGGAATATTACTACTGATGGGTATGTATCAGAGATTAGTGATTGACCATGCAGACTCCTAAAAATAATTACATCGGCAAATAAATTGTTTTGTTTCTTATCTATTTAGACGTTGTGGGGATATGAGTGGTGACCAGTGGACTGGATCCAAGGATAGTCCAAACTTCATGACCCTCACATTTAACAGCAAATTTGTTCAGGACAGACCCGCCAAGAAAGGCTTCAGACTAAGATTTAACGCCATCGAAAAGAATGGTAATTCATATCCGCTGTCTTTATGTAGTAACAAACTATTAGCGGTGTCAAATTTGTGCGATGGAAAATTAGTTCTTCTGGCCGCTGGGAAGTGCTTTTTTCAAGTAAAGTACTGTTAAATTCATTGTTGGTGCTACATAATGTGATATGTTTACAGTGTGACCGATTTTAATGACTAAAACGAAATGGATGTTTACTCTCAAATGCATAATTCAGTGTTTTGGTACATGTATCTCTCAATAAACATATTTTATCCATCGTATGATGGGTAAAATATTAAACTTTGTTTTTAGAAATTACTTTTGTACATGTACGAGGTACATGTATATCATATGTGTCACATTACTAAAGTCTTTTACACTTGATTTTGTTTTACAGATACAATACCTTGTCAATCGAACCCCTGTTTAAGTGGAGGAACCTGCAACAAAAATGGAAAATCATTCACCTGTACCTGTCTGTCAGCGTACACAGGTACCAGGTGTGAAGATGAAGGTAACCAATTACCTAAGGTTTGATACACACACATATAATCAACTGATCTAAATAAAAGCGGTTCCATATGGTTTCTTTCATTTTCCATTACAGTACCATTAAATATATATGGGAAATCCAAGTGATGAAGAGAATTTAGTATTTTGAAACTTATTATAAAATATAGAAAGAATTAACTGTAGAAAATTGGTAATGCAAGAGTATATCTGTATCTACAATTCATTTTAATATTCATACACACACTATACGACTGTAGCAGTGTTCATGTCTTGTATAGTCAATGCTAGGTTGTCCATTTTTATGTCACTGCTTAAAGCTATTTTCAATTTTTGACATATCGTCCATTGCATATATAATGTATATGTTACTCTATTTGTGAAGTTTGTGATCAAAAACAAAACGAGCTAAAATATATTTACATTTCGTCCAAAAAATTGACTGATATCGAAAATACATTCAATGAAATTTATTTTCAGTGTGCATGTATTAGGACATTAAAAAACATCTAAAATGAAAATGGTGTATATAGAGGTTTATCCTTTCTTTCTAAAAATGCAAGGTATATAAGAAATTATTAAATGCAGGAAATAATTTCATCAAATATTGTTCTATATGCTTAATATTATCATTTGCAAATATGATCATATATTCCCTTAAATATGAACGTATAGATTACTTTAAAAACAGTCATTTCTGTCTGAAGTTTCATTGCATCACAATGATTACTGCACGCACTCATCGTCTGACGGTTGCACTATCGTCCACAGAAACACGGTAAAATTAATAATGCTGGAGGATTTGGCATTTGCCTTTCTAAAACGTCAGTCCGGATCAGACCCAACCAAACACCAAAGTAAATCCTAACAAAACGCCAGGTTTACTTTGAGTTTACTTTGGGTTTACTTTTTGAAAATGTGTGTCATGTTGGGGTTTACTTTGGGTCCACTTAGGGTTAACTTAGGGTTAACTCGCAGTTTGCTTTTGGCTTTCTCTTTAAACATCTTTTATCTAATTGTCTTACTGTCTGTAATTACTACCACTTGTTTATTCCAAAGATACACTAAGCGTCTGTCTCATGGGTCTACTTCTGATCAGGGTCTTTGCGCTGGGTTTACTATGGGTTTACTTGGGGTTTAATCTGGGTCTGCTCAGTAAATCCCACGATAAACTGAGACTTAACCCGAAAGTTAAACCAGGGTTTAGTCTGAGTTTACTTTCTGATAGATTGGGTTTAATCGGTGCTGTAAATAATAGTAATAAAAAACAATGTTATAAAGTTAACTGGGATATGAATTTGGTTAGTACGTGATCAGATCTTTTGAGAAGCCCGTCGGGCTTCGCATAACTTGATCACGTGACCAGCTTTTTTCCCCCCTTAATTTTAATATCAACAGTGAATTTATATTTTTTCATTATTAAAAGCTTTTGATGACACTTTTTGGGGTTGATTTTTATTAACTCTCTAACACATTAATTATGGCAAACCGGAAGTAAAACAGCGTTTGAACCTTAGCACAAATCATTTACGCTAACCAAAAAGTAGTACTTCAAAAAAAAATCGATAAATCCGATGTGGTGTATTAAAAAAGATAGTCAGACTTTGAATGATACGGACAATTTAGATATTTTAGATTTTAGATAGAGTTTGATTACGGCGGTAGCGTTTGGAATAAAAGACAGGCTATCAAATCAAAATATAGAACCAGTACATGCATAAACTAAACTTTATTGTTACATTTGTATTTGTTTGTGAAAAACTGCTTTGATATACTTTTCCAGAAATATTATCGATTACTGTTATATAATATACATCGTAAACTTTGCTGGCGTTAATTCTATCTTTGAATAATACACAACGTGATTAATATGGTGTTTTCTGTCTACAGTGCAGAATTCTTATTGGAAAGCCCCGAGAATTCATATTCGGAAAAAATATGTTTAATTACATGTGAGTTCAAATAGAGCTAGAAAATTGCCTTGCAAAGTAACAAATCGTTGATGTATAAAAAAAAATAATAAATACTCCCGTCAGTACTTCAGTACTTTGATTTTACCATGCAGTGAACTGTAAGCGGTCGACGCTTGGTTGGGAGTACGCGTCCACTACAGCAGCAACGGTCGGCAATCGAACCTGTCAGCGTTGGAAAGATTCAATTCCCCATGGTCATAGATTCACCGCCTCATTGGGTAACCAGGAAAACTACTGTAGGAACCCTGACCGGGAGCCTAAGGGGCCGTGGTGCTTGACTACTGATCCGGCAAAGAGATGGGAGTACTGTGATATACCAGCATGTGGTAAGACGGATAACGATGTTAACGGGTAACATTTTTCTATAAGTGTTCTATATGTGATAAACGAATATAATTCAGTTACCAGTTATAATTATGGAATGAACTTTTCTTTGTTTTTAAGTTGGAAAGGTTTCATGATCTTTATTTATAATATTGTATTGATAATTTAGATTTATTGTACCTATTTGACAACTTCAGTGTTCCGTGTGGATTTTTTAAACTTAACTATTTTCTTCTGTATAAGTCTTCAAAACTATGCTGCGATATTTTTGTTACGTACAGTTGCAATATATCTGGTAATGTGAGAACAAGTGAATGAATCAAACACGTAGAAAATACTTTTCATCTCGAATAATGCACAAATTTGGCTTCAATTTGTAACAATTGTTTAGCAATTCAGAATATTAAAAAAATTCAAAATTGAGGAAAATTAAGTCTGCTTGATGCTAACCTGTAAGGCATGTAATTTCCTTTAAAATATAACTTGGTAGAGAACGCAACTTTTCAATTCCCCAAAATATGATTTACCGATTTAAATTGTTTTTTTAATGTTTTAAAATAAATAATTTTTTTTTTAAATGTGTTGCATTTAGGCACATATCATTGTGTTTTTTAACTAACTGATTTGTCAAATGTTTGTGTTATTTGGCTAAATGATTTGTCAAGTTTTTAATTATTTTGAACTCAATTCAGTAACACCACCTAATGAATGTTTGACGACTGCTGGAGGAGCAGACTATTTTGGCCATGTTAACACAACCATCAGTGGCCGTACGTGCATGCGCTGGGAGTCACAGTCTCCACATGGTCACGCCTTTAAGTTTGCCAAGGATCAAGGAAACTACTGTAGAAATCCCTATAAGGACGAGGCTGAAGGACCATGGTGCTTCACCACTGATCCCAATCAGAGATGGGAGTTTTGCAATGTCCCCTGTATGGTAGGCATTCAATAATTGTCAAAAAGCGTCTAAAATAACTTTTTCGGGTTGTAAACTTTTAGGTGTGTTTAGGAAGCAGCTACAATCTAGGCTGTTTCGTGCATGTATTTTTCAAACTATTAATGAGCAATCCTAGAACAAACAGATATAGAAAGAGATCAGATACATTTATTTTCGATAAACTAAGTTGTAATACAAATATTAATATACTTATGACTTTATGGTTGAAAGTAAAATGTCGTGTGAATTTAAACGAAAAGCAATGTAAATATTCAATTACAAGAATCCAAAGAAATATAATTATTTTGGTAAAAGAGTAAAAATCAACAAGCATCAAGCATTCCATGGAAAGTGGAAAAAATATTTTTTGAAAAGCTGCTTGTATATTACTAATTTTAATCTACTTAACACAAAAACCCTGATAAACAATGATTTTTGTCATACAAAGGGACTGATATCCAAGGAAATCTATTTCCTTAGTTACGGGTGCACAAATCTTTGAAAATAAAACAATGATTTTAGCTAAACATCTACGTAAATTATTCCTTTACATGATATTATATAGTATTTTGGTTTTTGTATTTATTATGAGAGTGAGTTTTCCCAGTTTTAGGAAAAAATAAATTTTTAAAATATTTCATTGTAATTGTTGCCATGACAACAGGAAGAGAACATGCATTTAGACGCATTGCACATCTTTATCACTTTATATGCAAAATCTACAACCACTGCTGGAAAAATGAATTTTGTATTTCTGTACTATATATATGCAAAATAAAATCCATAGGCAACGTTGAGGGGAAAAAGTTGTACAAGGTTTAAAAGTATATCAAATTTGCATTTTAAGCTTTTACACAGGGGTAAAGGTAACATTCAAACCAAGTATTATTAAATTGAATACATCATATTGTACCTTATTTTTAAAATATTTTTAAAATATTCCATGGTTAAAGATGCACAATAAGTCAAATTTTCTATTTTATAAAGTTGTTTTTTTTAATGACATTTTAAGGATCATTCATTTTATCTAAAATTAGAAAACATGCACACACGGACGTAAAGGCAAATATAAGGTAAAATACTAATTTCATTTATAAATGAGGTATTTTACTCCTCAATGTGGTTGAATCATAAATTTAGTGAACATCTGTATACAAAACAATCATTTAAAATGTATTGTACCAAGAAAAACAAGGGAAGGAGGTCAGGCTTTAACCTCTGAGTTCATTTTATTTGACCTTTTTGTACTTAAAGTGCAATTCTCAACAAAATGAAATATGACTTAGATATTCTTGTCAAAAAATTTAAACAATAACATCATATACCAATATTGTTTTTCATTATATAAGTACTATAATGATGGTCAGAGTGAATATATAAAATAAATATATATATATCATATATATTTTGTTAAAGTTGCATCTTTCCTGACCTTTTTGTACTTAAAATTAGCCAACTTTTAATAATATTAAGTGTGATTTGAAATAAAAGCTTTCTTAATGTTTAGATTTCTTATGATTTCAATGCAGTTTTCTAGATATTTTTTTTTCAATTCATAAATAATATCATATATCAATGTTCAGAAAGAGGGCTTTAAATGTAAAATTCTTACAAAAATGGCTTAAAATATTCCAGGTTTTTTCTTTGTATTTGAAGCAGTTAACACTAAAAGTCTATTACCATTAAAGCTTTCTGAAGGGTGCGTAATTATTTAAAATGACCTCAGTTTAGAAGAAAGACATGCTCTTCATCTCTATATGTAATATTGAATCTCCAGTCTACTCTAGCATGTCTAGGGGATTTCAAGTTGTTCTGATAAAATCAAACACCAATAAGATTATTTTTTCGGGGGGGGGGGGGTGGAAGTCCATCATAATTCATTTTTCAATATGTATATTTAAGAAAAAAACATTGCTGCATGAAAAAGTATGTGCAGAGAATGATGTTATTCAAAAAGTGAAGGTCAGAAAAAGAAATCAAGGAGGTAACTTATTCCTCAGAAGGCAAAATATCCAATTTAGATGTTCATCTGATTATCATAAAGATTTTATAGTTGAACACAGTCACCAATAGTTTCCTTCTTTCAGTGATATCAGCCCAAATCGTATTTGGATGTAACTATAACAAATAAATGACAATAATTATTTCAGTTCAATTGGTCATATCCACCCCCTCCCAGCACCCACTCATGCAGGAATTTCACATAAGAAAAATTGTCTCAAAAGAATAATTCAATCAACAATATGTTTATGCTTCCTTTAAAAACTGATGTACTAAGCCACATTTAAAAAGAGTTCTCTCCATCTCCCTTATCGATCTGTAATTTAACTTTTTTGTCCTTAAGATGGGGAAATATTTTTTCTTCAAAATCTAATAATCAATTATTTTACATAAAATTGAATTGGTCTGCAAAAAAATTAAATGATTTAATTTGTAATTAAAATCAAGGTAATTCAGAGAAATATTTTGACAGTCAAATGATATAGATCGTACAGTAGCCTTAATATCAATATGTGAATTGTTGGTTTATATTCATATGCATGGATTTATTTCCTATTTAGTCTTGGTTTTGTCAATGTGATCAGGGCAGTTCAAATAGTCTGACATAAACCTGTATTACTGCTTTTACTGCAGAACTTGCTGAATGCTCTATCTAACATTGATTTCCTTCTTTATTTAACAATATAAAGTAAACACAAATAAAAAAAACCTTATGAATATCAACTTTAATTTTTATCATCATTAATTTTCTTGTACATTTATTCAAGATGTAATAATTTTCACTGAAAATAATTCAACAACTCAAATGATCAAGTGGTAATAAATCATTATGCATCAGTATTGACATATGAACACATTTTATTTTTAAAAGTAGACAGAGTATAAGTCAGGCACACATTTGCTTTGAAATAGTTCAGATAATACGTGTTTGTACCTTTGTATTTAACCAAAATATCCCTATATATAATTATATATAATTTTGAATTCTATTTTATAAGATTTTCAGTTTTATTTGAAAGCCAGCTTTTTTTTTCTGTGGAACAAAGTGGCTAACATAGCTGTTTATCTACAAGGATGAAAGAAATTCTGCTAAAGAAAATCACCCCTTGTCAACTTTAGTTTTAATTTGTTGCATTTGTTGGTCTGTTTTTTCACAATTGCACTTTCACCCTCTTCTTTTGCAAAATTTAAATATTTCAAGCATTGTCTCTGAACTGTCTGGTGTGAATATTTCAATTTTTATGTAGACATGGTAAATTTAAGTGTCCATCCTCGTTTAAGTTGATTCATTTGGCTTGAATGTGACACATTTTCTGTTTACAACCCACTAAGTTATCTGTAATAAAACAAAGCACCTGTTACAACTAATATACCTTTCCATCCCCTATTTGATTAAACTGTCTTGAAAACTCATACAGTGAAGTATTTTACTGTTATAATTCATTAAATATAGGTGAACAATCTTGACTTTTTCAAGCAATATGGTACAAATAGATGGTTTTATGTGAATACAACATTGATTATCAACATATAGAATAATAAGAAGACTGATCAATTATTCACACAAGATACATTCAAACATCTACTTGTATACTACATGTACCAAAATACATGTAGCTACCATAGTCTATACATGTATGTTGATATATTTTTTTATTAAAAGTTTGTTGATGCACAAACACTATGTATACTAAGGAATCACGTATAAATTTTCTTTGTCATGTTTAAAATATTATTTATAATGGTGTGTGCATTGACATGTTAATCCGAATTTTCACGAAGATCTACAGCATCCACTATTTCTCCCGTTAAAGAAATGTTTGCTAGTAGAAAATAAGAAACCAGTAAAAGTTGTCACTTACCATGATAATGAACTAAATTAACACTTCTATAATCCAGAAACTAAAATAATCCATAGTCGTCTCACTTCAGCTCCGTAGAAATATTGGATGTAAACAATGTAAACAATATACCGTTTTTACCTCTTTCGTAAGAGAGTCTTATCAAAGGGAGGTAATTAGAGTAAAACTTGCACGTTTCCAGGTGTATAAAATCGGTATTTATTTATAAACGGGTGACTTGCCTAAAGATTTTTTAATTGATTCTTCTAGAACAACTGTCATAATATAAATATGTGGTGTTAGTTAACCTTGACATGGTGTTAGAATTTTATAAAAGTGCACTGAATTGACTGGTGTTTGCATGCAAAATTAACAAGATAAAACAGGTATAAATATCAAAGGATGAAGTAAATGTAAATTCTTAATGATGTTTAAATTACAGCAAAGTGTTTTGTAGTATAAAAAATTATTGATAGAGTTTTAAGATGATTTAACATAATATTGTATTTGTATATACAAACTTTTCATGTTAAAATGAAGTACAAATCAGTCAGTCTAAAAACACGTGGTTTCCATAGTAACAACACGAATAAAAAAAAATACCCAAATATTTTTAATACAATCTTCATTCTGATTATCTTAATATGTGTTTTTATCATTATTGTTTTTATGTCACTTTCCATATTTTTCACAAAATGCTTGATGCTTGTTGATTTTTACTCCTAAGAATTAAACACATGAAAACTGAAATAGAGTTGCCCTTATCAAATATTCTCGTATGAACATGTAAGATTCGGGTTTTTTTTTTAATCAGGACTTCCTCTGTCACAACTTGCTTTCCAAATTGCAAAAAAAAAAAAATTCAGACAGTTTTATATATGAGCTAGACGATCGACCATGTATATAATTAATCGAATAGAATATAGTTCATGAATCAAGCAGAATGGTGGGTTTTTTTGGTGTTTCTTTTTAAACCCAGCTGATTTGTTTATAACTTATGCTATTCTGTTGTAAAACTCAGAAGTAGTATTGCTATATTTCATTTCTAAGAAGTATACCCGAAACGCTCTATGTCATATAAATAAAACTTTAGCACAAATAAATGCATGCTTAGCCTAAGCGATACATATGATAAATCATTCAAAGAATTGAGAGTACTGAACGCTGGACAATTACTAGATGCGTGTTTTTTACATTTATTTAACAAGAATGACTCATTTTTCTTTTTTCAATTGTATAGTCATTGTTTTTAACGAAGCAAGCATTTACTGAGTGTTTCTAGAATTCGACAGAGATACGACATTTTAATGCCATATATAAGGACTAAATATAACTGGATTATTTATTTAAATGTGAAATATTAATGCAACCATTTCCAACAACTTGACAACTAGCTTGCTAATCACTTTCAAGTACCTTCACTTTTTTGATTTATTAAGGAGTATACGCAAGTCGTGTATGATTATCACCTGATATAATTGCACTAATGTGACTGTAACTAACTACCCGTTTTTATTGCAAAGGCATCCTATAAAAGGAACATAAGAAGTGTTAAGTCTAAATTAAAACAATAACTCTTTTTTACAATTGTTTACGTTGCAATCTTATGATAATATTCTTAATTTGCTTTTGTCATGAAAAATTGTTGAATTGTGATACATGTATAGCATGAAGATAATTATTAATGGTTTAATAAAACAAAATAACCATCAAAAACAAACAACAAAAAGAAAGAGCGAAACACACCTTAACTTGTTTTTTATATTTTCAGACGTACAGAGTAAATGACGATTCTCACAAATCCTGATGAACCATATTAAACCGTAGAAGGCACAACAAGTGACCTTAATTCAAGCTGGATGATAGAAGAATTTGGATTCTTTTTGTAGTTTCATGTTTTGAAATATTCAAACATGTTCTTTAATAGATTAGTATTTTTAGCAGATAGATTTTAATAAACTTATATAATGCAGCAAATAGAATTTTTAATAGTTTTCTTTATATATTGGTGTATCTTTTAAAGAAGTACTTTATTAAAATATTTAACAGTCAAAATTTAACCATGTTTTATATTTTTATCTGAAGATTTAATAAACACTGCAAATAAGTGTCAGAAAAATGACATTTCAAACATGTTTTCCCTATGACAACTTTTACTAAGAAAGAAAAAATGATGTTGGTTTCCTCAAGAGAGATAGAGAAAATGAGAGAGAGAGGGGGGTAAAGAAAATATAGAAGGAGAAAATGATGAAAATGTAAACATCATTAAATATATAAACAATAATAAAAAGTCAGTCGATCTGTTGATTATAAACCCATTTGTGCAGCCAAGATTTAATTTAATTGATGAATTACACCATGTTTATATGCTTTCATTTAACAATGCAGAAATATAAGCTGTACGTAGTTTAAATACATGTATAATGCGTTATACATGTATAGCTTCGTTTCCTTCTTATATACATTTACATGTGTAGTCATGTATTATTAAGAAGCCTGCAACTGATTTTAACTAGAAGATATCAATTTTTAAAATCCAAGTTATAACACAAGCAAACGGAAACAATTGTAAAAGAAAAATAAAAATTATAATGGGGTTTTAAATAAATACGCATTGCATTTTAAGAAAACTATGCATATTCTAAAAAATCATATCAGTGTACGAGAATTTGGTTTTTTATGGCTATCAGTAAAGAATGCTAAATCCTAACATTTGTTCCCATTTAAATCTAATGTCGGTTCTAACCAAAACACACCGTAAAACAACGGTAGATATCAATAACAGAAGCAAGTTGATTAATGTGACATATATTTATCATAGTAAATAAGTAAAGAAAATCCGGTCGTCACTATTCTAAAGGTTAAAGCAAATCCCAAGCCGATTAGCGAAAATTAATACGTATGTGCTATCCATTTAAATATAAATATATATCATAAAATATACAAATCAGTAAATAGTTCAATTAAAATTTTTGAAATTAAAAAAAAACAATTTTTTTTACATTTTACGTAATGACCAATACACCTTTACTTAAAATACGTACATGGATTATTTTTTTCATATTTCATAAACATGTTGCTAAGCGGATTATAAAAAAAGCGTAAATTGCCCCAACCCAGGTTATACTCGTATAACTTGGGTAGACATTGAGTTCATTTCTTATAATTTAATTTTCTGTAATTTGCTGTACAAATTGAGTCCGTTTACTTTTAAAAATGATATTAATCTGTTCAAAATTCAAACGTAACGTCAAGCGGATTAGTCCGTTTTTGACGTTGGTGCATTGTGACGTGTCTTGTGACGTGCAAACCAGGTTATACAAATTTAACTTAATTTTTCTATTCAATCAAATGCCGCGTTACAACCAGAATTAAATTATTCATGCTTACATTGTGCATCACCAATGACGTCATAGTTTGACGTTTGCGACGTCAGTTGAATATGTACATCGAATCTTGATCGAGTCCTTTCAGTATTTTGCCAATTGAACATACGAGTAAAGTCTTTATTTTCAAAAATCCTTATTTCCATGTACCACGGTATTATTTAATTGCAGTAGAATATGAGATACATGAACAATTCTAACAAACAGGAAAAAAAAACTATGGGAAAGTTAACATTGTACGTACATAATTAAGCATTGAATTATTATTTTTTGAAAGATGTCTCATAACTGAAAATTTGTTTGCACACACTGTTGCAGTTATGAGACCACATCTTTCAAAAAATAATGATTCAATGCTTATATTTACGTTTTTTAACATTCGTTCTCTTTCCGCAAATATGATTTATTTTAATAAAGCTCAGCCTTATTCAACGAGTAATTCGCAATTAACGGAACAGCCAAATTATGCTGACAAAAATAGTGCACAAAGTTTTAAATTCTAATAACACAATTTTTTTTTCATTCTGTAATTTGATGAATTTGTTTTTGGTATATACTAAGAAATTAATCAATTGAATTCATTTAAATCTTAAAAAAATATTTACATCCATGAATTATTAATCAGCGCAAGTATAATATCAGGTCGTGATCCGGTTTGAAGTTGGGAGGAGAGTCATTTATGTTCTGAAGGAAGACTGAATGTATTCATCCGCACCAGATTTGGTGATTGGGTCTTCTGTGTTATGCGTAAATATCACTCAAATCTATCAATGCAATTTAATAAGAGGAAAGAAAGTGAATGTAAATATGTAAATATATATTCCTATACCTTAATGTAGAATAAGCGATAGTGTTGTGGAGTTTGTTATTTTTGTTGTCAAACAGTGAAATGCATTAAACGAAAGGAAAGATGCAAGCAATTTTTTTTACACAAGTGTTTCTGAATACCGCGGGAGAAAGACAGTCGACATCACGTGTAAACATGGACATATATTCCTTAAAAAAAATAATTCCTAAGTACAGCTGTAATTGAATATTAAGCCATCGTCCCTTGCATAAAAACATTTTGCCAATGCCTATGTCTTTTCTTTATCAGCCACCTGTTGGTCAGTGTTGATTCGTCGCATGGTCAATGTATTTTCGGTGAACCGTTACATGCAGTTACACACCTTTCTTAAAAGATCGATTGTAGACGGCTTTTGGTATTCACGGCTTAGAATACATTATCAGCATGTGCACTATATAGAAGTCAAATCCTAAATGTGATGTCTTTGTTGATAATTTGTCCAATAAAAAAAAATCACCCTAAATGTGTGTACAACCATGACTAACTTTTGCCTGAAAAATTCTTGATTGAAATTATAATTGATTATTTTATGCGTATTAAAACTAATTAAAGTTTTTCTTGTATGGCATCTAGAAAAAATTCAGATTGCCAAGCCTTTTCTTTAAAACAAAAAGCAACGATGAGTGCAGAGAGATTCAAAACAGTATTTGTTTACATTCAACCCCCCTCCCCTACCCTCTGAAAAAATCGATTTACGGCCGAGTTCATTACAAATCTATATATAAGATAACACAAATTTTTCCCAACTTTAATGCACTTTGAAAAAAAAAGTCAAAATGAGTATTTTTTTCCGCGTTGCCCCAGGGCATAACGTTAATGCCAACTAAGACTTAAAATTAGTTTCCTTTTCTGTTGCTATTATCAAACACTTAATTAGTGAATAAATTACTCATAACAAATTAATTTACGTGCAAAAATAAATTGGTTTTTATCACAACATACAATCAGGTTATTCAATCTTTAACAAGACTGTTGAAGGGGCCTGTTCCCCATTTTTTTTTTTTGGTTAAAAATGCTTTGTTCAGGTGTTGCTTATGTGTAAGGAGGGAAAAAATGCAGGTTTATATTATCATTTATATTATCAATTTGCATATTACTATATTGGAAATTGGGCTGTATCTTTAGTTGTCATCTCCCCGTTTCCAGTGATGCTAGACCATATTAAATAGTGTTTACAATAAATACAAACAATCTTACCATATACTTATAAATAATCAGTTAAGAACGAAGTAAATATTTTATGATTTATATACTGTGGAATCATTATATTTCGTGCGGGCCAATTTTCGTCGATGGCTTAAATTTTACAGGTTCATGGGGACGTTATTTCGTGTATTCTCATATATCTACAAAAGAAAATATGACTTTATTACCCTAATTACCAATTCGTGGAGGATGTTATTTCGTGGATGAGAGGTAACCACGAATTCCACGAAAATTGAGCCACCACGAAATCTAATGATTTCACAGTATATTTTTTTCAAAGTGCGTAAAGTGTCTTGATGATAGAAAACAATGTTGATTTACAGTCATAACGCACTTTGAGAATGTTTCTCCAAGTGCATAATTATAACTTGGTCCAAATTCTTTTTTGTTCCCTTTTGAGCTAAAATGTATTTTTTTGGTTAACAATGCTTTGTTCAGGTGGTGCTAATGTATAAGTCAATGAAACTGATTTTGTCAACTAAATTGATTTCCTGGTTAATTTCGCAAATGTAGATGGCTAGATTAATTTTTGACTTTTGACCCTGTGTAGAATGCATATAATTATGTACTATCAAATGACTTTCGTAAGAATTCTAACACATGAATCTTAATACAATCTTATGAATTTATATTATGATAAATTATGATATGAAATAGTAAAATCGAATTTTATTATTCTTTCATTTCTTGAGTCATGTCTCTAAAATTAACATCAAAATGATAGTAGATTAACCTTTTTAAAATTAGCCTTGCATGATAATTTCAACAAGCCAAAAACGAGTCATTCAAGTCATTTTGTAAAAAATATAAAACAACAGAAACAACACAAACAGTGTTTATGTTTTTAATTATGCAGGTTTAATATGAAAAATACCCTTCAAGAATCTCTTCACTATACTACTATTTACAACAAAATTTGAATGTTCATTTACTAATTCAAAAAACACAGCTTAACATGATTTAGCTGTATTAATGCTATAATCCTACCCTAGTTCCTATTTGACCATTTCTGTAAGAAATAATTTATGTAAATGTAATTTACAAATCGGTTCAAGTAATCAATCTTCCTTCGATCACAAAAACACATCATTTTTTTTTTAAATACATGTACACCTAAAACTGCTGTGTGGTAGATTATCTCCCTGATGAAATGATGATTTCGGATTGTTCTTGTGGTGTTCCACGTTGTTGGAGAAATTACCTGATAGTCTGCATTCACAAAGTTTCATTTTCTTTAATGGATGGGTTCTTTCCGGCTCCACTGGAAAGGACAAAATTTGTTGTGTTAGAGGAAGAAAGATAGTATCTGCTACAAGGAATTTCAATATTTTCGTGAACAAATGGTGTGTGTTCCACAAAGGTGCCACAAGAATCATTTCTGCTCTGTCTATCAACATCTTCTGTAACAGTCTGCCTATACACTATTCAGCTAAAAGGTGGAAAGAAATAATCCAAAATAATTCAATCCATGTTCATATTGAAAGCATCAATTGTACATGCTGCAGGATCAAGTGGGAAACATATTTTGGTAATTTATCATATAGTCTAGAAGCAAAAAAAATCAATATATGATTTGCCAAATATAAAAACAAATTTCATGAAAAACATGACAATATAGACTCCATTCTGTGTCATTGGATAATTCTCTAGATGATTCATCAGCTACCACATTTTTGGCCTCAGTGACATGATTCACTGTAAGCCATATGCCAAAGCCGTATTTTTTCTGGTCATTTTATGAATTAGGGGTGAATTTCCTCCCATAATTGACAAATCTGGTTACAATAATTGAACAGCTACGGCATTATCTAAGAACAGCTGAATGTTGCAGTTCTGTAATGTTGAACAAAACCAGCGTAGAGTAAGGAACGCTTCTTGCAGTTCCAAATAACTGATGGTGTCTTTGTCATGTTAAAACGGTTTTGTGAACAGTGGAACATGTTGAACAGCTGGTTCAAAAGCCATTAATTGTTCGATCACCTATGCAAAGTCACTTATACAAACCTTTTGCTTTCTCATAAGATTTTAACAAAATTGTATCACATTATTAGCTTTTTCAGAAAAACTTTCCTAACTTCTACTGCGTTTAATTTGTAAACACAGATCTGCAAAATTCCTCCGTTTTACAACCAATCTCCAATAAACTGCACTGTAGATGGAAAGTTCTGATATCTTTTAAAATCTTTGAATAATCAAAACTGCTTCAACACCAAATATGTTACGTATTTACATCTTGAGAAACTCTTAACACTGACTATCACGTGGCATCTAAGAAATATCAGATGGTTTCTCAGTACAGTTGATTTGGTAAAATATTTATTAGCCGAGTTAGGTGTAGCGTATTTTTTTAAAGTAAAATAAAATCTGCATTGTCTGTTAGGGACTCCTTTGCGCTTCTTGGTGTCTTGGTTCTTCTGATGTTCATTCCTGCATTGTTCATTTCCCCCATAGGCTTCAGTGCCACACACCAAATAATGCTGGGCTGGGTCAGGTATGTCTAATTTAGACATAGCCATCTATGAAATATAATCATAATTTTGTATATTGTAAGCCTTCTGCTTTCGTGATTTCCTGGAGGTGCGACTAAAGCTTAGTAACCACCAAATTCAATAGTTCTTTCACAAGCGTGATCGTATAGTTTTGTCAAAATTACAACATCATTTGGAAGCAGCCAAAAAAATTAGTCTTAAATTCAAAATCTAAATAAAAATCTCTAATTTCAAATGCATTGAAATACCCTTAATAAAATTCTATCTAACATAATTTTACAGGGGATTATATAACATTTTACTTATTATTGAGAGTTCCGACTAGTTCGACTTCGATGATCATGAATCAACATTAAGTGTTCAAATTCCAGAGTTATATTTCATTTCTTAAAAAAGCCAGAAAACTGTCAGAACTGTCTATCAAAGAGTATGGATGCAGGTTTTGGGTCTCCAAGTCCCGAATCTCTGAGTCCCCCATCTGAGTATGATGCATCGCTTACGCATACATGTAATACATGCATTCATACATTCATGTATTTAAGATTACCAAGGTTAAATAGATGGAACAAGCATTGCATAACTAGTTTGCAGTACCTGGCTCCATCGTCACCAACATTTTCAAATCCCTCAACTCTTTCCTCAACTCAAATCCTTTAAAGAAAGGTACATAAATTTGAGGTTAAACCTCAGATTTGAGGCTGAGTATTGACTTGAGGAAAGCTGATGACGGCGGGGCCAGGTCCTTCACTGCAGACACATGATCGCCAAATATGACAATTTGTTGATAACTTGTTTATATATTTTCAATTTGGATTTTACTGTGCACGAGTTCCGTACCTGATTAATTAACGTCATTTAGGACTAAGATTATTGGGATGCAGGCTTTAAGTCTCCGCCTTACTACTAGTAAGGCGCATCGCTTACGTACAATATTTAAAGGTCATATATAAAAGTATACATGAGTTCATGGATTAAAAGTTTACAGGTTATATAAAACATGCGATAAATGACTCAGTATAGAGTACAAGAGCTGTCGATGCAGACACAGAATCGCCAAATATGACAACTTGTTTATAAACTCCTAATTTGAATATTATTGTTCCCGCTTTCTGCACCTGGTTGCATAACATCAATTAGAAATGCTGCGCAGTGCTACAAGAGTCACAAAGTTAATTGTGTTAGTCATCTTTACAACAATTAATTGCGCATTATCAAGGAATACATAAGTATGAGTGTGACCAATTGGTAATACTAAAAATTCAAAGTCAAAGCATGGTTATCTGGTTACAATATGTAACATACCAATCAACAAAGCTTATCATATTAACTGATTTCTGATTGAAGATTTAATATAAACATTGAATCGCTTGAATAATAATCTTTAACAAGAATTGTTGTTTAAGGTTTTCTTAAAAATATATGAATGATGAAATGACGTACTGTGGAATCATTAGATTTCGTGGTGGTTATATTTTCGTGGAATTCGTGGGTACCTCTCAGCCACGATTAAGCATACTCCACTTATTATCAAATTAGGGTTATAAAGTTATTTTTCCTTTTGTAGGTATTAGAAAATACACGAAATAACGTCCCCACGAACCTATACAATTTCAGGAATCCAAGAAAATTAGCCCTCACGAATTTTAATTATTCCACAGTATTTGTTCTCCAGTTTAATGAAATCGAAACCATTCAGATCAATGTAGAAAAGATTTACATAGCTTGAATTAAAAATGAATTTCAGTGCGTAAAATACTAGTAGTTTTCAATGGGTACTTTTATTGGCAAATAAACCTATATAATGTAAATGAAATGTGAAATGATCTCGTATGGCTATAGCAAAATTATCTTGATAAACAAAGACAATCTTTAGTTATTCCTATGGAACGCCATAGCTGCTTCAAGGTCCATTTCATGTGAATATGGAAATCGGTTTATCTTTTATATGCAGTGGTAACATCATTATATACTGTGGCTACATCATTATATTCAGGACTAAAATCTTCACATAAAATGGTAATATCATTACGGTATGTCGTAAGATCATTATGTTCAGTGGTTTGTTCACTATATGTTATGACTCGATAAATCTTTATGTGCGATTAATATATCTTTATATGATGTGATGAACTCATTTTAGACAGAGAAAAACTCATTATGTATGGTTGTTTAGTTGTTATGTTATGTGGTACACTCTTCATGTCCAGTTGCAAATTTCTTGCAGTGCAACGTCTTGAACAACAATACACTAATTTACTAATTAGCCTGCATCCCAATAATCTTAGTCCCAAATGACGTTAATTAATCAGGTACGGAACTCTTGCACAGTAAAATCCAAATTGTACTAGCATTAGTAAAGAACTATATATGATATTAGTCAAATTTGGCCCCCATAATTCGCAAATTTTAAAGTGATTCAGGAACATTAGTTTGTTGTGTTATTTTATAAAAGAGTTGATATAAAATATGTTTTTCACCTATTTATTTGATTTATATGCTTTCACTGGCAGTATATGGCGTCAGAAGTGATGCTTTTTTTTATAATTAAATCAAAATCAGTCAAAAATTGACATTTCTCTTATCTTATTTCGAATCGGAAATATAGAGCGACTCTTTGAACAAGAACGAACTTTTTGTCACTTATAAGTACTGGAGAAATACATCTTTGGTGAACATATTTTGTTTGTTCAAGCTGTCGCTCAAGGTTTCCTTGAAGAAAAACTGCCTCAAAACAAGCCGTTTTATGCTAAAAATGCGAAAACGGCGGGAAAAGGTAACCTTTATGATGTCATATTTTTAAATTGTGGGCACTAAAATCAAAATTTAAATTATGAAAAAACTTCAAATGTATATTTGTTAAAAACCCCCCAAAAAGTCTAGAAAAATGACAATTTTCATTTAAGGGGGCAATTTTATGTTCAAACCATATATAGTTCTTTAAAATGAATTCATCACGTCATATAATGATTAATTCAAAGCATATAACGAACAAACCACTGCACATAGTGATCTTACGAAATGACATGATGATGATACCGCCTCATAAATATATTTTATCCCTGAATATAATGATGTAATCACTGCATATAAGATGAAAATTAAAAATACATATGTTTCACCTAATGC
The DNA here is from genome assembly GCF_963853765.1 of Magallana gigas. Lineage (NCBI taxonomy): Eukaryota > Metazoa > Mollusca > Bivalvia > Ostreida > Ostreidae > Magallana > Magallana gigas. Next base: position 45,359,419 of record NC_088856.1, read on the forward strand.
GACCGACCCAATAAAATCCCGCCGACTGAATAGTTTTGTCTTTACCACATTGAATAATGATGTTTTTAAAAAGGAAACCTAATTTTACCCAAATTCCTTTTTAGAAAACCCTCATCTTTTTCGTTTTACAATCATTTTGTTAGCATTGACAGAGACATGAATAACATTTATTTATGTCTCTGGCCTTAATGATCAACCTCGGCGAAATATCCGTAACTTCGTCAGAATTTCCTCCAAAAGAGAAGTTGAAGTTGCCCTGTATTCTGAGTTCACGATCATGTATATTAGCCCCAAAGACATGAAATTGTCATTATGATAATCTTAAATTTCAAAAGACGTTTTCACAGCCTCAGTTAACTACTGTTGTGATTAATAATTTTTAATTTTCTTATCTTTCATGGGTTACAATAAATTATATCCTACTGTGCACTGAACTTACAACTGATGTTAATTACTTTAGTGCTGATATCACAATTAGTCGGTGACTTGCAATTAGTTAATACCTTTGCCAAACTAATGCTAAAATAATCATAAAACCATCTGCTCATAATTATCTTAAAATAAAAATGATCCTCTGCACAGCAGCTGTAAATGTGTAAAATGGTTGGACTTTTACCTTCAAAATACACTGAAGTAAAAATACTGATTTTATTTGTCATTTAGCTAACACAATTACAAAAAAATAATCATATACTGTATAAAATGTATTAATACATCACATAAATTAAAGGACTATATATGGTTTGAGCCTAAAACGGCCCCCAAAAATGAACATTGTCATTTTACTGTAATTCTTCGTTTTATTTGTACAAATATACATATGAAGTTTTTCATAATTTTCATTTTGATTTTAGTACCCACAATTTAAAAATATGACATCATAAAGTTTACCTTTTCCCGCCATTTTCTCATTTTTAGCATAAAACGGCTTGTTTTTAGGTAGTTTTTCTGTAAGGAAACATTGAGCGACTGCTTGAACAAACAAAATCTTTTCACCAAAGATGTATCTATCTAATACTTATAAGTGACAAAAAGTTCGTTCTTGTTCAAAGAGTCGCTCTTTATTTCCCATTCGAAAAAAAGATAAGACAAATGTCAATTTTTGATTGATTTTGATTAAATTATAAGAATAGCGTCACTTCTGACGTCATATACTGCCAGTGAGTGCATATAAATCAAACAAATAGGTGAGAAACATATTTCATGTCAACTCTTTTATAAAATAACACAACAAATTAATGTACCTGAATCATATAAAAAATAGCGAATTTTTGGGGCCAAATTTGACTAATATCATATATAGTTTTTTGATTGATTGGATAAGTTTTCAAAGCGTTCAGAAGTTGTTTTTTTATATTAACTTGCTTAAATTCAAACCCAATTTTAAACAAGGTTGAATCTGTGTATATCATCATTCCTGTAGGTTTTGCTGTATCAAATAATGACAGTCTCCCTGATTTCTCAAACTTCTCCGTACTTTTCTGTTAGGGAGAAATCCATCTCCAAAAAAATTAGGTTAGTTCCTGTGATATGAAAAACTCTTTATGAAATTTGGTAAATTTTCCAAAAATATTATCTATATATTTGTTTGCTTCCCTGGCATTATGTTTCAAGTTTAGGTTAATATTTCTTTGAAAAGACACATATTTCCTTGCCAAAGAAGGATATCCCCTGCAATTGTAGTGATTTTGTGTGAACTTGATGCTGTAGAATGATTAATATGATTTCACAAACATTTAAAATTATGACATTACCTTAAGTTTATAAATTATAATATTATTGTTTAAATATACTTTTAGACATTTTATAAAACAAATTTTAAAAAATTAATTGATATTTTGAAATGTGTACATTATACAAATGATCTTGAATCTATTCATGCACTTTTAGTCATTGAATCAAACAAGTTTGAATTTAAAATAAACAATATAAAATTGTGAATTCGATATTATTATTTTTCTACATTCCATTTATCTAGTACAAATATAACAATTTGTATTACAACTGGTCATATTTTGTTTAGTTTTGTAATTAATTAAAGAATTGATTGATTTTGTTATATATTTTTTTATTTATAATGTATTTTCGGGTATGTCCTGGCAGAAAAAAATATTTACCTACCAACCTTCCTACCTACCTTACTTCAAAATTAGGGTCTGTTTAGCGGAAACAAAGATATTTTTAATGATGGCATTGAGAATAAAATTGTTCTGCGCAGCAAGGTTGGTCAGATGGATTTTCGGACTGTTAACAAAGTATTGTCGAATCGAAACGCTTGAAACTTTTAATTTGATGGACTCCAAACATGGTACCTGATACCCTTATAAGGTCATTTAATGCCTACTGAGTTTGGGATGTAAGGTCAAACGTCAAACTATTACAGAAATCGAAAAATACAGGGAGTGTACAATAATTATAATTAGAACCGTTTGCTGTTTTAAATCAAAACTTGGTAGATTGATGCCCTCTAAACCGATGATGATCTAAACCGATGATTATGAGGTCACAAGATCACAGTTTAAGGGTCCAACTACTCTGGATATAGGCAGAGATATTAATATTGTCATTTCAATGTTAAAGTTTGATAATAACTTCTGTTATAACAAAATTATTTTTTTTTGTGGCTTACAGAAATTTAATGTCTTCAATGTGTTAAAATCGTTTGTAATTTAAAGTTAAATATTACGTTAAAGGGTACCTGCAGCCGAGCCCATGTGTAACATATGTCATATAATATATGTACTATAATTCAATGCAAAAACTGCATCAAAATCTATGCAAAAATAACGGAGTTACGCCGCTTCAAAGTTGCTATTTTTACCTGCTTTGAGAACGCAGGCTTACTATGAAAATTTCAGCAGATTTAAACGTTCATAAAATGATGTATCTATTATAACAGAATATTAATGTAAAGTTATTTTACAATGATATAAATGTCATATTAAACGAAACAGTACAGTGAATACTACTTTGGATGACACCTAGTGTGGTCCCCTGAATTGATAGTCACGTAATATGTGTTGATAATTCTCCCGAATGGAGGTCACAAACAAATTTTAATATTACAAGGGCATACCCTTATTTGAATTAAAATTTTAAATTATAAATAAATTTTACTTTTTTGGTAGATTCTGAAAAGTGCTGCTACTATCTATCATATCTATATATCAAAGAAATGAGCTCCGGTTGGAATTTATATGACCTTCGCTTAATATTTTACTTATTTATTAATTCATTCTGTGTATTTTATTGAAGCAGCAGCACTTTTAAATAAATTTAACATTCCCTTAATGTATATCCAAAAGATCGAGATGATCTGTTAAGCGTATGTCCTTGTAAAAAACGGATCTAAATACGCTTCCCGGTGTCGAATAATACAGGAGTGTACAATAATTATAATAAGAACCGTTTGCTGTTTTAAATTAAAACTTGGTAGATTGATGCCCTCTAAACCGATGATGATCTAAAACGATGATTATGAGGTCACAAGATCACAGTTTAAGGGTCCAACTACTCTGTATATAGGCAGTGGTATTTTTATTGTCATTTCAATGTTTGAAATTCATTTCAAATTTCAAAGTTTGATTATAACTTCTGTTATAACAAAATTATATTGTTTGTGGCACACAGAAATTTAATGTCTTCTATGTGTTAAAATCGTTTGTAATTTAAAGTTAAATATTACTTAAAAGGGTACCTGCAGCCGAGCCCATGTGTAACATATGTCATATAATATATGTACTATAATTCAATGCAAAAACTGCATCAAAATCTATGCAAAAATAATGGAGTTACGCCGCTTCAAAGTTGCTATTTTTACCTGCTTTGAGAACGCAGGCTTACTATGAAAATTTCAGCAGATTTAAACGTTCATAAAATGATGTATCTATTATAACAGAATATTAATGTAAAGTTATTTTACAATGATATAAATGTCATATTAAACGAAACAGTACAGTGAATACTACTTTGGATGACACCTAGTGTGGTCCCCTGAATTGATAGTCACGTAATATGTGTTGATAATTCTCCCGAATGGAGGTCACAAACAAATTTTAATATTACAAGGGCATACCCTTATTTGAATTAAAATTTTAAATTATAAATAAATTTTACTTTTTTGGTAGATTCTGAAAAGTGCTGCTACTATCTATCATATCTATATATCAAAGAAATGAGCTCCGGTTGGAATTTATATGACCTTCGCTTAATATTTTACTTATTTATTAATTCATTCTGTGTATTTTATTGAAGCAGCAGCACTTTTAAATAAATTTAACATTCCCTTAATGTATATCCAAAAGATCGAGATGATCTGTTAAGCGTATGTCCTTGTAAAAAACGGATCTAAATACGCTTCCCGGTGTCAAACACATCGAACTTTGACATTAAACAATCTAGAAAAGAAATATTACACGCTCTAAAATAATTACATGCCGAATCAAAACAAGCTTAGTAGGTAGGATTAAATGGAATAATAATTGTTTTATGATTATGCGCCGTTCATTTATACATGTAAAATGCATATTTTCATGTTAAAAAAATGATTGATCCGCCTCTCCCTTCACATATTGGGTACGATCAGGGCTCAACAGATTGTTACCATTGGCATATTAGGTCACCAACTGATGCAAATGGTGCAATTGGTTACCAAAGTGTACCATCCGTGTACTTTTGATTTTAAACGAGGTCACCAAATCTACCAGCAGCCTAGAGCTAAGTCAAGTTTGCTGTGTGACGTCATCAGAAGAGTTCAACATGGCGGGACTGGAGAAATCACTTGGCATCGGCGAAGATCTTTTTCCGACTGTAATTGTTATAGACGACAGAAAACAAAAATATGTTTGTCAAACAGTCGGCAGCAGCATTCATTTCTGAGAGTAAATTTTATCAAGTATTTTTACTTTCCAATTAAGCTACGGTGTTCATGTTTATAGGCCAATATATGGGTTGATATAGGCCTAATTTGAGATTCCTCTGATTCTAACTCCTGAAAACGACGATTAAAATCGGAGGAATCTCTGATTAGGTCAGATCAAGATTATGTGTTATGAACGCTTTTAACTCCATTGATGATCCGATTTAGATATTTCTGACGAGTAATGCACATACAACACGTGCACGTTTGTTGACAGGGTACAGCTCTATAACATAGGTCCACGATAGATGATCTAAAAAAACATTAAATTATTTCTACCATAAAAAAGAAAATGCATCCTTCATGGAATATCTCAGTAATGTTGAAAGTTTGACCAAAGAGTACCTAAACAAAAGGTCTACAGGTCCCAGTACCAGCAATGAGCCCATGCCTCACAGTAACACTCGCAAGGATGATGCATGTTCATCCATCAGCACCAAGGCCAGTATTATTGAATACGATGATACCCCATTCTTCGGGAATGACTGCAGTGAGGACAATATTGACACAGAAAAGAAGGGAAGACTAGAATGGGGTATCTACATGTCCAGAAAACGTCTTTCCATCTACAAGGACAATGCAGACACCCCGAAACAAAAAGAAAGTATGGGATGATATAGCTGCAACCCTCTGTTAAGAAGGCAATATTATCATCACAGGGAAACAAGTAAAAAAGAGATTTTATACTTTGAAAAGAGAATACAGAAAATATCTTTCGGAATCAAACAAATCAGGAAACAAGAGGCCACGACCTTTCCTCCTTGAAAAAGGAATAGAAGAAATTCTTGGTAAAGACCCAACATTTGTTCCAGTAGCAGCCAGAGGCTCCCTTCCGAAAACTGGCACTCAAGATTTAGATGAGGAATAGAATGACGAATCACAGATAAAGACATCTCCGCCCCCAGAAAAAAAGAGGAAGAAAAACAAAACGGAGGAATTGAGCAAAATCTTAGAAGAAAGGAATGACCGGTTTTTTAACAGAATAATCGAGAAGCTATCTTAAGCTGTCAATTTGGTAAGATGCATGTACGAGTATATTGCAATGCCTTTATTAATTATTTTTCTGCAGCAAGAAAAGCTATTATAGTTTAATGGTTTACATTGTAAAGTGGTGCATACAATCGTGTTAATGAAAATTGTTCACCTTAATTTTTGTAACTTTATTTCTGAATAAATTTTGTTATACAAAATAGTGCATAAATACTTTTAACAATACGTATGTTTTCTGTTTTGAAACAACACGGCGTGTCTATTTTTGAGTGGCTAACTCTAAAATTCAATTTAATTGAACAAGACGCTGCATTATGTCATTTCGTAGTCGTACACTATTCATTTGATAGCCACAAGGCCTTGATTCTGCATTATCACAAGCATTGTTGTCGGTGTTATCAACATCAAACAGATCAACATTTTCCTCATTCATTTTGATGCAAATATTGTGTAAAACACAGGCTGAAAGAATAGAGTTTACAATCAAGTTCATGTCACAAGCATCAAATCTAAGCAGCCGTCTAAATCTGACCTTCAGAAGCCCCAAACTTCTCTCAATAACTTGTCTAGTCTTGCTGTGACACACATTAAAGAGACGCTGGCCTCTTATTGAGTTACCAAAGTCTCTAAATGGTGTCACAAGCCAGCCTAGGAGAAGAAAAGCTGACCCCCCCCCCCCCTGTGAAATAGAACCCTGGGGAAAACAGATCATCCGACTTGACAAACGATTCGGATGATATGAGAACGGACGCATCATGGGTGCTGCCTGGATTGCCCGTCCAAACATAGTGAATTGCTAATTTGCATCACATGTTGCTATAAGTACCACAGAATGAAACTTTTTCCTATTATAATACGCATAAGGATTTTCTCTGTGAACCTTAATAGGAATGTGCGATCCATCAACTGCCTCAAGTACACTGAGGAATCCCGAGATCTCTCCAAATGCATCACTTGTCTCCTGGGCTTTTGCACTACGAGGCCACTGTATAACAGATGACATTATTTAGTCCACGAATGTTCTTGAAACTCTAGAAAAACTTAAGCGAAAGGAACTTCTTCCTACGTCAAACCTATCCGCCATTGACCGGATTACCGTTTGGTGGATAATTAAAAAAAGTATTGTACAAATTTTTGTTAAAGGCTTAAAGGGGCATGGTCACGATTTTTATTTTTCTGTTTTTATTTTTTGCAATGCTTTTAGGAATGCAATTCTAATGATCAAATGAAATTTGGGTGAAGTCGATGAGTTTTAAGCAAGATACAGGGCTCACAATTCTTCGTTATGTAAACAAGGCTTGTGCCCTGTTTTTGTTTACATAGGTTCAATATACCAGTACAAAATCTTTTTCAAGCTGATTTGTCTATCTTTTTATTCATTTTAAGCATAAATAAACAGTTACTACCGATTAACACATTAATTTGAGGTTTAAAACTGGAATTTCCACTTCAACATTCAAAATATAAACAAAAGCTTTGTTTACATAGTAAATCAAAGTACTGAAGTACTGAAGGTGATGATTTTATCGATTATCATTTATTCAAAATCAACGATATGTGAATTTGCATGGCAAGTAGTATCAGTAATCGAAATATTTCTGAGAAATTGTATGGATCCAGGCAAGATTTGACTCTTGTCTTGTTCAACCAAACGCTCGGGGCTGTCTCCGTTTATCTCCGACAAGCAAGAGAGACTCTGTTTTGTCGGATATTAACGGAGACAGCCAAGCGTCTGGTTGAACGAGACTACATTGAACTCTAGCGTAGGAATACATACGACTTGTAAAATATCTAAACTGTTTGTACAATTTAAAATCTTATTATATTCATGGTATTAATAAATAAGTTTTCGTGAAAAACAATGCTTCAGAATACATAGCATCGAATTTATCGATTATTTTCAAGAACTAAGTGTTGTCAGCGGTATTGATTTGTGCTTAGGTCCAAACACTGTTTCACTTTCGCTTTGCCCGAGTAAGTGCATAGGAGAGTAGATTAAAATCAACTCCCAAAAATTGTAAGCTCTGTAATTCGCGTATAACTCAACAAATGACAATAAAATTTTGGTTGCCTATTAAAAATGCCTTACTGAAACATTGTAAACATTAAAATAGAAAAAACAATTTTCGACCAAAATCGTGACCATGCCCCTTTAAAGCAATATATTTGAATTTTTCCCAGTCACAGAATATAAATGATGACTATTATTATAGCAAACTTTACACTGTCAGAACACACCTATGTTGCATAGGAACATTAGCGTATCCCTAATAGGTCAACTTCTGGACCATGCGGCTTGTTTTACGTTTCACAATTGCCTATTTGCAATCAAAATCCATAAGCAATCAAAAGATTCACTTGTAAGTCTGAAATGAATTCTAAATTCATCAGACAAATACCTTGGGATAGTTTGGTTATAATAGTTTCTTATTCTTGAGATCTCCTCTTTTGTTGTGGAAAAGTTTCTGCAAGCATGCTTGTGGTGATAATATGGTTAAAGAGGTAGTACAGCTGAAAACACATGTGCGAATAACTAATGATTTACCTATTGTATCGTTAGGAAAAAAGAAATAACTTTGATTGTAACAGTTGTAATAGATAAAAGTCCCTTTCACGTACCTAATTCATGTAATTATGAGATTCCCGAAATTTAAGAGTCGTACAAACCGGAATAATCTTATATCGTTTATTTGTACCACGCAGATTTTGATTGACAGTAATTGACACGTGCTGAAAACTACAAGATCTTGGCCCAAATACGATCATATGGTATACGAGGTAAAAAGGACTCTGTAAACGGAACACATCATTACTTTCACAATAAACTATTAATGGTTTACGAATTTCAGTTCATTTTAAAATGAACAGACATAAATATGTCAAATAACCCTTAAATGGGCCTCACTTAAAAAAAATGAATTTAGGTTGTAGTCAACTATTATGATAAGCACGCAAACTCCATGCTTTCAAAATACACGTGGCAATGTATATATGTATCGGTTATACCTAATTACTAATTCTAATGAAATAATTAGATTTATTTCACGGAGAAATAAGTGAAAAGAAATAACTATTTCCTCCATTTTTCTTATTTCAATGGTTTAAAATGGCAACAATTGGTGACCAACTGAAACCAAGATTTTTCATTTGTTTTAATTTGACCAAATATCGTTTACAGTTCTACAGGTAAAAATTGCTAAAAATTGTAGCATTTGGTTATCATTAGCTACCATAATTCACTGATGGCAACCAAATGCTGCCAGTGGTCGTTTCCAAATCCCTCAATGGTACAACTCTAAACCCACCCAATATACATCAAAATTTACAATATGATGTCTCATCGACAAGAGTACCGCGATAAGTCTGTTGTTGGACTTATTTGACTACAGTTGCAGCATAGGTAATTTTAATGTAGTTTTATGTTTTCGTACCCATAACAATCGAAAATTACTTTATTTGTTAGCCTTTTTGACGACTTATTGTTTTGTATGATGTCATAGTTAACATTTCCCGTACTTTCTTGTCGCCGCGACCACAAAGTAAACCTTAACAGTGTTGCGAAATTTAATCAAAAGTATACAGAATCAGGCGATAACGATGCTTTAGCGGAAGTGACGTCACTATGTCAACAAAAGGGAAATTTCCTTACAAAGCTATACAAAATAAATTCGATTTTACAGCCAAAAAGTTTTGAATAGGTCTGATGTTTTAAAGTATCTGGTTAATTTGAGTATAATTGTTGATTTACAGATTTGTATTCGTATACATTTTGTTACAGTCAGATTTCTTTTTAATGGATTTCAAAATTGGCTATTCTCGTCTCGTTTTACCGATGATTGCGTCAACTTTAAACACTTACATGTGCATATTTATGTTCAGTATTCTTTTCTATCACATAATATCAATGCACACACGAATGATCCCAGCCAATGACAAAGGTAAACAGGTAAACTAACGAAGCTTCTGCTCCAGACACTTGTGTATCTGGGGTATGTATACAACTCTGATGAACAAAAGAGAGTTTCACACCTCTTGACTGGTAATTGATTTGTGAATATTAATCTACTTAATTATTATCAGATGAAACGGAAAAAAAATTAGACTTTGTAAAATCAGACGTTCATAAGCTTAATACATGTGTATTGTCCGTCAATCAGTGGTTAAAGAATCATGCGTAGAGGAGACTATCAAAAAGTAAAAAATCTTTAAAATAAATGCCTTACTTGTTACTTTTAGTATCTAAGCTCTTTTAAAATAACCAATTTTAAAATTCGGCGAATTATTTTTTTTAATGTAATCAAAAATTTCGAAAGTAATTACGTTGTTCATTAATTAAAATGTCGTATTAAAAAAAATAAAGCTATATAAAACGTTTTTAAAGTAGTTCTTATCATGAAATACAACCCCAACCTCTATAAAAATCATTACTTCAATAGTGGTTGTATTTCAATAGTGGTTGCAATGTGATTTTTCTAATGAAATACGTCCCCAACCACTATTGAAATAATTATTTTCAATAGTGGTTTTATTGCAATAGTGGTTGCAAAGTGGTTTTTCTAATGAAATGCGTTCCCAACCACTATTGAATTAATTTATTTCAATAGTGGTTTTATTTCAATAGTGGTTGCAGCACACGTGTTAGTAATACGTTAAAAAATACATTGTTTTTCATCCATATACTTCCTAAATTTTCAAGACATAAAAGTTGCAAGTTGTATGGTTTTGCTAAATGTAAATTGATATCATTTCCGTCGAAAGTTGTAAATGTATTTATACACTTCTTGAGAAAAGTATATATCCACCCAAAACAAAGTAGATGTCAACACATTTTTTCATACTTTTATTCAGAAACAAATACAGTTGATTGTGAGGTATTATCTCATCAGTGACCCTCTAAATATACAAGTGTCAGGGGCCCCTGGATCACATATATACATGTACATACATTTTTAATAATTCACATATATTCACACAATGGCACATACATATGGATATGTATAAATATAAATATTTCTTTTTAATATTTTTTATTATTCTAACCTTTTATACGATACATATATGTATACACACAATGGCGAGTATACTAGTATATAAATATGCATATATTTGTACATGTATAGAATTTTGTAATTATGCATTATCTTCAAATTTAGTTGTTGATAAAATATTTCTGAATAAATATACCTATATTTGTAGAACATACATGTTCAATGTAATCAAACCATTAAACAATTAAGCGGTAGAACTACATGTAGCTTCAACATTTACAGTCCTATTTTACTTGGCGCATAGATGTGCAGAGGGACAGGTCTCCCTCTAATACATTTTATACTTAAAATAAAATGTTTTAATTATTAATTAATACGTGATCGAAACATTCAGCAAATATACGATATACGGCAGGACTAGCTTCGACATTCAAAGTCATTAATTGCCTACCTAGTTTTTACAGTAAGATACAATTACATAAGCGCATACCTTCATATGAAACATGTTCATTTAAGACTCTTCATTTCTGTTCATTGTTGTAAATCTTAAATGCAATTAATAACATAGTGTTTTATAAGATATAAGGTGAAAATAAAGCCAAAAACAATCATTTTCCATGTTACTTAAATTTCTAGTATTAGAATTGCATTTACGCAATTTGTCATTTTTATAAAATAATTCAAATATAATAAAACCAATGAAACCATTTAGACTAGTTTTCAAATATCATGCTTGTCACTCTTTTCACCTGACATGTCATACATGTAAATAGGGAACAAGAGATGTTTGTGAAAAACTTATGCCCCTCCCTTGGAAACATCCACATAGAAAATGAACGTAAACTGCAAATAAGAGGAATTTTTCTAAGTCCAAGGGGTATAACTCTGTCAATAATTGCTCTATCATACCCAAAATCAAACTTGACCTCGACATTATTTAGATAAACCTGTAAGCGAAATTTCACATCAATTTGTGCACCTCTTGCAAAGAAAATGAGCAGAAACTGCAAATACATGTAACTGGAATTGTTCTATCTCCAGGAGCTATAAAGTTGTCGATAATTGCTTGATCCTACCAAATATTGAACTTCACATAGATATTACGATGATAAACTGGTAGAGGCCTACCAAATTTCATTTCAATATGTTCATCCTCTGCGAAGACAATGAATTGAAACTGTTGGTGGACCGACCGAGAGAATGCAGCAAAGCAATATGCACTTCCTTCTTCGAAGGGGGGCATAAAAAATAGGAATCAGGGTCGTACAAATTATTTTGAATGTTGTTTTCCTACATAAAACCCTAAACGGCGCTTTCTTATTTATCAGAGTAATCTACTAAGGCGGGATCGACTTCCCATCCAAACCAGGCTAGTGTCTGCGCCATTTACCTCCTCCATACATAAATTAATATCTGCTTGATTCCTCAGTAAAAGTTGTACAGTGCTATCATGTCCGTTTTGAAAAGCTATATACAGAGGACTAGCTCCGTTCTCCTGATATTAATTAATGTCTGCTCCATTACTCAAGAAAATTTGAACAGTGCTATCATGTTCATTTTGACAAGCTATATAGAGAGGACTAGCTCCATTTTCCTTGTATAAATTATTGTATGTTCCATTCTTCAGTTAAAGTTACACAGTGCTATAATGTCCATCTAAACAAGCCATAAAAAAAGGACTAGATCCGTTTTTTTCATGCACATATCACTGTCTGCTCCATTACCCAGTAAATGTTGTACAGTTCTATCATGTCCGTTTTGAAAAGCTATATAGAGGACTAGTTCCGTTCTCGTTACATAAATCAATGTCTGCTCCGTTATTCAATTAACGTTGTACAGTGCTATCATGTCTATTAAAACAAGCTTTATAGAGAGGACTGGCTGAGTTCTCTTCAAAACATAAATTAATGTCAGCTCCTTTACTCAGTAAAAGTTGTACAGTGCTATCATGTCCGTTTAAACAAGCTATAAAGAGAGGACTGGCTCTGTTCTTCTGACTTAAATTAATGTCTGCTCCGTTATTTAATAAAAGTTGTACAGAGCTATCATGTCCATTTTGACAAGCTATAAAGAGAGGACTGGCTTCGTTCTCCTCACATAAATTAATGTCTGCTCCATTACTCAGTAAAAGTTGTACAGTGCTATCATGTCCGTTTAAACAAGCTATAAAGAGAGGACTGGCTCTGTTCTTCTGACATAAATTAATGTCTACTCCGTCATTTAATAAAAGTTGTACAGTGCTATCATATCCGTTTAGACAAGCCGTATAGAGAGGACTCGCCCCTTTCTCATCACATAAATTAATGTTTACTCCATTACTCAGTTAAAGTTGTACAGTGCTATCATGTCCGTTTAGACAAGCCGTATAGAGATGACTGGCCCCGTTCTCATCACATAAATTAATGCCTACTCCTTTACTCAGTAACAGTTGTACAGTGCTATCATGTCCGTTTAAATAAGCTATAAAGAGAGGACAGGCTCCGTTCTTATCACATAAATTAATGTCTGCTCCATTACTCAGTAACAGTTGTACAGTGCTATCACGTCCGTTTAGACAAGCTATATGGAGAGGATTGATTCCGTTCTCCTGACATAAATTAATGTCTGCTCCATTCTTCAGTAAAACTTGTACAGTGCTATCATGTCCGTTTTGACAAGCTATATAGAGAGCACTGACTCCGTTTTTCTGACATAAATTAATGTCTGCTCCATTACTCAGTAACAGTTGTACAGTGCTATCATGTCCGTTTTCACAAGCTATGTGGAGAGGACTGGCTCCGTTCTCCTCACATAAATTAATGCCTACTCCATTACTCAGTAACAGTTTTACAGTGCTATCATGTCCGTTTAGACAAGCTATATGGATAGGACTGGCTCCGTTCACCTGACATTAATTTATGTCTGCTCCATTTCTCAGTAAAAGTTGTACAGTGCTATCATGTCCGTTTTGACAAGCTATATAGAGAGGACTGGCTCCGTTCTCCTGACATAAATTAATGTCGGCTCCTTTACTCAGTAAAAGTTGTACAGTGCTATCATGTCCGTTTTGACAAGCTATGTGGAGAGGACTGGCTCCGCTCTCCTCACTTAAATTAATGTCTACTCCATTACTCAGTAACAGTTGTACAGTGCTATCATGTCCGTTTTGACAAGCTATATGGAGAGGACTGGTGCCGATCTCCATGCATAAATTAATGTCTGCTCCATTACTCAGTAACAGTTGTACAGTGCTATCATGTCCGTTTAGACAAGCTATATGGAGAGGACAGGCTCCGCTCTTATCACAAAAATTAATGTCTGCTCCTTTACTCAGTAACAGTTGTACAGTGCTATCATGTCCGTTTAGACAAGCTATATGGAGAGGACTGATTCCGTTCTCCTGACATAAATTAATGTCTGCTCCATTCTTCAGTAAAACTTGTACAGTGCTATCATGTCCGTTTTGACTAGCTATATAGAGAGGACTGACTCCGTTTTTCTGACATAAATTAATGTCTGCTCCATTACTCAGTAACAGTTGTACAGTGCTATCATGTCCGTTTTGACAAGCTATATAGAGAGGACTGGCTCCGTTCTCCTGACATAAATTAATGTCGGCTCCTTTACTCAGTAAAAGTTGTACAGTGCTATCATGTCCGTTTTGACAAGCTATGTGGAGAGGACTGGCTCCGCTCTCCTCACATAAATTAATGCCTACTCCATTACTCAGTAACAGTTGTACAGTGCTATCATGTCCGTTTAGACAAGCTATATGGATAGGACTGGCTCCGTTCACCTGCCATAAATTTATGTCTGCTCCATTTCTCAGTAAAAGTTGTACAGTGCTATCATGTCCGTTTTGACAAGCTATATAGAGAGGACTGGCTCCGTTCTCCTGACATAAATTAATGTCGGCTCCTTTACTCAGTAAAAGTTAAACAGTGCTATCATGTCCGTTTTGACAAGCTATGTGGAGAGGACTGGCTCCGCTCTCCTCACATAAATTAATGTCTACTCCATTACTCAGTAACAGTTGTACAGTGCTATCATGTCCGTTTAAACAAGCTATAAAGAGAGGACTGGCTCTGTTCTCCATGCATAAATTAATGTCTGCTCCATTACTCAGTAACAGTTGTACAGTGCTATCATGTCCGTTTAGACAAGCTATATGGAGAGGACTGACTCCGTTCTCCATGCATAAATTAATGTCGGCTCCTTTACTCAGTAACAATTGTACAGTGCTATCTTGTCCGTTTCGACAAGCTATATGGAGAGGACTGACTCCGTTTTTCTGACATAAATTAATGTCTGCTCCGTCATTTAATAAAAGTTGTACAGTGCTATCATGTCCGTTTAGACAAGCCGTTTAGAGAGGACTAGCCCCTTTCTCATCACATAAATTAATGTTTACTCCATTACTCAGTAAAACTTGTACAGTGCTATCATGTCCGTTTAGACAAGCTATATGGAGAGGACTGATTCCGTTCTCATCACATTAATTAATGCCTACTCCTTTACTCAGTAACAGTTTTACAGTGCTATCATGTCCGTTTAAACAAGCTATAAAGAGAGGACAGGCTCCGTTCTTATCACATAAATTAATGTCTGCTTCATTACTCAGTAACAGTTGTACAGTGCTATCATGTCCGTTTTCACAAGCTATGTGGAGAGGACTGGCTCCGCTCTCCTCACATTAATTAATGCCTACTTCATTACTCAGTAACAGTTGTACAGTGCTATCATGTCCGTTTAGACAAGCTATATGGATAGGACTGGCTCCGTTCACCTGACATAAATTAATGTCTGCTCCATTTCTCAGTAAAAGTTGTACAGTGCTATCATGTCCGTTTTGACAAGCTATATAGAGAGGACTGGCTCCGTTCTCCTGACATAAATTAATGTCGGCTCCTTTACTCAGTAAAAGTTGTACAGTGCTATCATGTCCGTTTTGACAAGCTATGTGGAGAGGACTGTTGCTGTTCTCCATGCATAAATTAATGTCTACTCCATTACTCAGTAACAGTTGTACAGTGCTATCATGTCCGTTTTGACAAGCTATATGGAGAGGACTGGTGCCGTTCTCCATGCATAAATTAATGTCTGCTCCATTACTCAGTAACAGTTGTACAGTGCTATCATGTCCGTTATGACAAGCTAAATAGAGAGGACAGGCTCCGTTCTTATCACATAAATTAATGTCGGCTCCTTTACTCAGTAACAGTTGTACAGTGCTATCACGTCCGTTTAGACAAGCTTTATGGAGAGGACTGATTCCGTTCTCCTGACATAAATTAATGTCTGCTCCATTCTTCAGTAAAACTTGTACAGTGCTATCATGTCCGTTTAGACAAGCTATATGGAGAGGACTGATTCCGTTCTCCTCACATAAATTAATGTCTGCTCCATTTCTCAGTAAAAGTTACACAGTGCTATCATGTGCGTTATGACAAGCTATGTGGAGAGGACTGGCTCCGCTCTCCTCACATAAATTAATGTCGGCTCCTTTACTCAGTAAAAGTTGTACAGTGCTATCATGTCCGTTATGACAAGCTATGTGGAGAGGACTGGCTCCGCTCTCCTCACATACATTAATGCCTACTCCATTACTCAGTAACAGTTGTACAGTGCTATCATGTCCGTTTAGACAAGCTATATGGATAGGACTAGCTCCGTTCACCTGACATAAATTTATGTCTGCTCCATTTCTCAGTAAAAGTTGTACAGTGCTATCATGTCCGTTTTGACAAGCTATATAGAGAGGACTGGCTCCGTTCTCCTGACATAAATTAATGTCGGCTCCTTTACTCAGTAAAAGTTGTACAGTGCTATCATGTCCGTTTTGACAAGCTATGTGGAGAGGACTGTTGCTGTTCTCCATGCATAAATTAATGTCTACTCCATTACTCAGTAACAGTTGTACAGTGCTATCATGTCCGTTTTGACAAGCTATATGGAGAGGACTGGTGCCGTTCTCCATGCATAAATTAATGTCTGCTCCATTTCTCAGTAACAGTTGTACAGTGCTATCATGTCCGTTTTGACCAGCTATGTGGAGAGGACTGTTGCTGTTCTCCATGCATAAATTAATGTCTACTCCATTACTCAGTAACAGTTGTACAGTGCTATCATGTCCGTTTTGACAAGCTATATGGAGAGGACTGGTGCCGTTCTCCATGCATAAATTAATGTCTGCTCCATTGCTCAGTAACAGTTGTACAGTGCTATCATGTCCGTTTAGACAAGCTAAATAGAGAGGACAGGCTCCGTTCTTATCACATAAATTAATGTCTGCTCCTTTACTCAGTAACAGTTGTACATTGCTATCACGTCCGTTTAGACAAGCTAAATAGAGAGGACTGATTCCGTTCTCCTCACATAAATTAATGTCTGCTCCATTTCTCAGTAAAAGTTGTACAGTGCTATCATGTCCGTTATGACAAGCTATGTGGAGAGGACTGGCTCCGCTCTCCTCACACAAATTAATGTCGGCTCCTTTACTCAGTAAAAGTTGTACAGTGCTATCATGTCCGTTATGACAAGCTATATAGAGAGGACTGGCTCCGCTCTCCTCACATAAATTAATGCCTACTCCATTACTCAGTAACAGTTGTACAGTGCTATCATGTCCGTTTAGACAAGCTATATGGATAGGACTGGCTCCGTTCACCCGACATAAATTTATGTCTGCTCCTTTTCTTAGTAAAAGTTGTACAGTGCTATCATGTCCGTTTAGACAAGCTATATAGAGAGGACTGGCTCCGTTCTCCTGACATAAATTAATGTCGGCTCCTTTACTCAGTAAAAGTTGTACAGTGCTATCATGTCCGTTTCGACAAGCTATGTGGAGAGGACTGGCTCCGCTCTCATCACATAAATTAATGTCTACTCCTTTACTCAGTAACAGTTGTACAGTGCTATCATGTCCGTTTTGACAAGCTATATGGAGAGGACTGGTGTCGTTCTCCATGCATAAATTAATGTCTGCTCCATTACTCAGTAACAGGTGTACAGTGCTATCATATCCGTTTAGACAAGCTATATGGAGAGGACTGGTGTCGTTCTCCATGCATAAATTAATGTCGGCTCCTTTACTCAGTAACAGTTGTACAGTGCTACCATGTCCGTTTTGACAAGCTATATGGAGAGGACTGACTCTGTTTTTCTGACATAAATAAATGTCGGCTCCTTTACTCAGTAAAAGTTGTACAGTGCTATCATGTCCGTCTTGACAAGCTATATAGAGAGGACTGGCTCCGTTCTCCTGACATAAATTAATGTCTGCTCCATTACTCAGTAAAAGTTGTACTGTTTTATCTCTTCGTTCTGCACCTGATTCTCTATTGTTATAGTCTCCGTTTTCCTGACTATCATTACCAGCTGCTAACATAAGGGGCGTCCAACCACCCTTATCGACGACCTTTTCATTG
Source organism: Magallana gigas (assembly GCF_963853765.1). NCBI lineage: Eukaryota > Metazoa > Mollusca > Bivalvia > Ostreida > Ostreidae > Magallana > Magallana gigas. Next base: position 45,377,721 of record NC_088856.1, read on the forward strand.
ACTTTTACACCTATCTTAATTAACTCACCAAGTAATTCATAATTATGGAACACAGATACAATGTGAATAGGACAAAATTTTCCCCATGTTTTTTTCAAAGATTCTTCAGGGTGGTCTTTAAAAGCAGTAGAAAACAATTCTATTGAACCATTGCAATACAATGCAGGAATACAACTGATATAATCAGTTTGCATTTCTTGTAGATTTTTTAAGCAATATTGTGATAGTTGTGTATGACAAAATGCAATAAGAGCAAAAAGCGGCGATACTTTACTTTCTAAATTCAAAAAGGAAAGTTTAGTCAGAAGTAAGTTTTGAGATGTCCGGTAATTTTCTTGTTTATCAATTGGTTTCTTGGTTTCTAGCAATATTTTTAGATGTTCGGGATGATCTGTTATCTTTTCTTTCAGTACTTTAATTACTCTGTCATTCCTTAGACAAGGGTTGAGTACGACATCTAACAGGCGTTCTCCAAACAGTTCAGTAAAAAGTCTTTCTCCAAGTTGTTCAATGTATCTGTCGCTTAGACAAATAGTGAAAGGGTCGTCGTGTTCGTCACAATCTCCTAATTTTACTCTTTTTCTGAGGAAACCGATATCAGCGTACATTATTGTTTCTTTGGGATAATCGTTCCCGAAAACAAGAGTTGTAACCTCCATACAAAATCGTGATAAAAATGGTACGTGTCTCCAATTTTCTTAACAAAAAAATCTTTTAGGGAGTTAAGGTTGTCTCTTATTTCTGGAGGTGTCGTGTTCTCTGGTAATTTACATTGTTTTAACGTGTGTTTGAATTTGTTTTCCATGTCTTTTTTTTCAAAAAGATCGCTTACACAAAGATCACCGTCAAAAAGGACAAGGAGAGCCAAAGCACAATATTTACCCCTGTCTTTGTTTCTGAACCCTTCTACCTCTTCTTTTAGCATTGTTATGGGTTCTGTAAAAAAACCTACGCCCTTATTTTTGTATTCCTCATTGCTAGAATATAATTTACACAATAACGGGAAATACCTTTCTACTTCAACGATCTTATCACACTCTTTGTCGGATAAATTCATATCGGATGTATATTGTTTCAAAATCTGCCGTTTTTCATTAACGGATAGCTTATGTTTGCTATTATCGATGTTTATGATATGTGATTGATTAACGAGGAAACGGGTCAATCTAATATCAGAAATGATATGATTTCTACATGACATCACAAGTTTTGCTGTTCCTAAGTACAACTTCAATTCTTCCTCATATGTTTGCCATGAACTATTCAGAATTTCATCAAATGATTCTTTTCCCAATGGATCATTGAAAACACAAATGGTTTTATCTTTTTGAAATCGACTTGAAGAATATTCATCCAGGATGTCTTCTACCTTTTTTACTCGTCTTACGGTCCAGCCCTGTTTTCTGTATTTGAGTCCAATACGTTGAATTATGGCTGACTTTCCGGATCCTGAGTGACCAGCTACAATTACCATGTTCTTGCTTTTAACTATTTTTTCTATTTCTTCGAACGCCTTTGTCGAACTAAAACAAGAGTCTTCCTGTTGCCATTGATCAAAGATGTCCTTTTCAATTTGTGATTCTACAATGACAAAAAATAATTAACAAACCGTTTACGTTTAAAATAGACATAATTCTTGAGTTAAGACTTTAATAAAGGGAGATTCATCTTTATACTTTAATCTAAGCACACTCACATGTTCCAAGTCTAATTGATTAAGATGAAAAGAAGTTGAAAATGCGTTAATAAACTATTTCCAAAACCGTGCCCTTTACAGACAGTGCCTTTCTCAAGGGTTGGATGGTTTTGTCCCCCTCCCCCCCCCCCCCCAATATCTTTTAAAATGGTTTTATGGTGTGTTCATGCAATGTTTTCTCCTTTTTCGATCTCTTTTAGTCACAGCTCAAAATACGACGGTGTTTTGTCAGCCCCCCCCCCCCCCCCCAAAAAAAAAGAACTTAAACATTTTTCATGTGTGCGAGTTCGTCACTACAAATACTACGTATTTTAGAGAAAGAATGTTGTTTTCGTGTTTTAAATACATTCACTTATTTTGTTCTAAATCAAACAAGAGGCCCACGGGCCATATCGCTCACCTGAGCAACAAAAAGGCACTATAAAATAAGATATCATGCCGTCATAATACAAAATATCTGGACAATGTGGTTTAATACCTGTTGATCTTATACAAAATAAATATGTTTCCCCTGGATATTCTTATATTTATAAACAAGTCCCTTTTCTAACAGGATTATTTTATACTCATATCACATTCAGCATTGCAGTTGCTTTCACTTCAGTAACAGCTTTTCTAGGCAATTGATTTTTTAGGGAAAACAATTAAAGATATTTTTTCTATATGATCCTATGTAAAAATCCCCCCCCCCACCCCGGAACCCATCCTACCCCCCAGGCAACATGATTTGAATAAACTTGAAATCTCACTACCTGACGATGCTTCCAAACAAGTTTCAGCTTTCATGCCGAAATGGTTATTCAGAAGAAGATTTTAAAGATTTAGCCTAAAAGTCGACCCCCCCCTTCCCATTATGGCCCCACTCTACCCCCGAAGGTCATGATTTTCACAACTTTGAATCTATACTACCTAATGATGCTTCCACACAAGTTCAGCTTTCCTGGCTGATTGCTTTCTGGGAGACAGATGAACCTCCGAGGGTCATGATTTTCACAACTTTGAATTTTCACTACCTGAGGATGCTTCCATACAAGTTTCTGAGAAGAAGATTTACTCTATATATTCCTATGTAAAAACTCGTCCCTCCCCATTGTGTCCCTACCCAAAACGGGTCATAATTTTTACAACTTCAAATCTGCACTACCTAAGGATGCTTCTACACAAGTTTCTGCTTTCCTAGCTTAATGGTTTTTAGAAGAAGATTTTTAAAGATTTATTCTACATATTTATATGTTAAACTTCGAACCCCCATTGTGGCCTCACCCTATCCCCAGAGTTCATGAATTTCACAACTTTGAATCTACACTACCTGAGGATGCTTCCCCGCAAGTTTTAGCTTTCCAAATGGTTCTTGAGAAGAAGAGTTTTAAAGATTTACTCTATAAGTAAAACGTCAACCCCCATTGTGGCCCCACTCTACCCCAGAGGGTCATGATTTTCACAACTTTAAATTTTCACTACCTGATGATGCGTCCATACAAGTTTCAGCTTTCCTGGCATAATGGTTTCTGAGAAGAAGATCATTAAGATTTACTCATATATTCCTATGTAAAAACTTTACAGGTGAACTTAAAAAGAAGTTGCATGTATTGACTCTTCAGTTACTCACTCCACGTACAAATCCAAAGATTATTTGTGTTTATAAAGAAATCGCTGGTGTACTGTCTTAACTATATTTTCAGCTAGTCTTCGTGTGTTCTTTAAAAAATGGTTTTAAACATCAAGAGTCTTTGTAACAATGTAAAACCAGAAATGGAGGATCAGATCCATTCACTAAAATCTATGTGAGGCAAAAGCGTACGTCTTGGCAGTTAAAAAAGTTAAAAGGGGTGTAATTGCGCACTTAGTATACGATTTCGTCTAAGTAAAGCGCTTTTGCAAACATCAGACATTTTTAATATCATACAATATTCAGCTAAAATGCATGTATATAAAACGAAACGTCAATCACATAATAACCTGGTTAAAAGAGTCTTAATTATCTAGCTTATACTTTACATCTTTAACATCTTCCATTTCGCTGGAAATAATAATGGTCTAGAATATCAAGTGATTTTATACACGGAGTTCCATATTTTTGTTTTTGAAGCAGGTTTTCTGAATTTATGACAAATTAGTGGTTACAGACACCATAAAATCAGTACCTAGGTTTCGAAAATGATATTGCGACAGATACATGTACCTGTATCTATTTAAGTCAAAGGTACATTCCGTTCAAACACGGGTGTAGGCAAAATAATGGGAAAATGGTACTATGCCTATTTACTTCAGTTTCCAGATCCAATTGAAAAATTATTGCCATTAGAACAAGATATGTTTGTGAAACACTTATGCCCCCCTCCCTTGGACACATCCACAAAGAAAATGAACGTAAACTTAAATAACTGGAATTTTTCTACGTCCAAGGGCCATAACTCTGTCGAAAATTGCTCTATCATACCCAAAATCAAACATGACCTAGATATTATCATGATAAACTTGTATACCAAATTTCATTTCAATATGTTCATCCTCTGCGAAGAAAATGAGCGGAACTGCAAAATACTAGAATTTTTCTACGTCCTAGGGCCATAACTCTGTCGAAAATTGATTGATCGTACCCAATATCGAACTTGACCTAGATATTATTAAATATCATGATAAACAAGTATACCAAATTTCATTTCAATATGTTCATCCTCTGCGAAGAAAATGAGCGGAACTGCAAAAAACTAGAATTTTTCTATGTTCAAGGGCCAAAACTCTGTCGAAAATTGCTTGATTGAACCCAATATCCAACTTGACCTAGATATTATCATGATAAACCTGTATACCAAATTTTATTTCAATATGTTCATCCTTTGCGAAGAAAATGAGTGGAAACTGCAAAAAGCTAGAATTTTTCTACGTCCAAGGGCCATAACTCTGTCGATAATTGATCGATCGTACCCAATATCGAACTTGACCTAGATATTATCATGAAAAACCAGTTTACCAAATTTCATTTCAATATGTTCATCCTCTGCAAAGAAAATGAGCGGAACTGCAAAAAACTAGAATTTTTCTACGTCCAAGGGCCATAACTCTGTCGAAAATTGATTGATCGTACCCAATATCCAACTTGACCTAGATATTATTAAATATCATGATAAACCAGTATACCAAATTTAATTTCAATATGTTCATCCTCTGCGAAGAAAATGAGCGGAACTGCAAAAAACTAGAATTTTTCTACGTCCAAGGGCCATAACTCTGTCGAAAATTGATCGATCGTACCCAATATCCAACTTGACCTAGATATTATCATGATAAACCTGTATACCAAATTTCATTTCAATATGTTCATCCGTTCCGAAGAAAATGAGTGGAAACTGCAAAATACTAGAATTTTTCTACGTCCAAGGGCCATAACTCTGTCGAAAATTGCTCCATTGTACCCAATATCGAACTTGACCTAGATATTATCATGATAAACCAGTATACCAAATTTCATTTCAATATGTTCATCCTCTGCGAAGAAAATGAGCGGAACTGCAAAAAACTAGAATTTTTCTACGTCCAAGGGCCAAAACTCTGTCGAAAATTGCTTGATTGAACCCAATATCCAACTTGACCTAGATATTATCATGATAAACCTGTATACCAAATTTCATTTCAATATGTTCATCCTTTGCGAAGAAAATGAGTGGAAACTGCAAAAAGCTAGAATTTTTCTACGTCCAAGGGCCATAACTCTGTCGATAATTGATCGATCGTACCCAATATCGAACTTGACCTAGATATTATCATGATAAACCAGTATACCAAATTTCATTTCAATATGTTTATCCTCTGCGAAGAAAATGAGCGGAACTGCAAAAAAACTAGAATTTTTCTACGTCCAAGGGCCATAACTCTGTCGAAAATTGATTGATCGTACCCAATATCGAACTTGACCTAGATATTATTAAATATCATGATAAACCAGTATACCAAATTTCATTTCAATATGTTCATCCTCTGCGAAGAAAATGAGCGGAACTGCAAAAAACTAGAATTTTTCTACGTCCTAGGGCCATAACTCTGTCGAAAATTGATTGATCGTACCCAATATCGAACTTGACCTAGATATTATTAAATATCATGATAAACAAGTATACCAAATTTCATTTCAATATGTTCATCCTCTGCGAAGAAAATGAGCGGAACTGCAAAAAACTAGAATTTTTCTATGTCCAAGCGCCATAACTCTGTCGATAGTTGATCGATCGTACCCAATATCGAACTTGACCTAGATATTATCATGATAAACCTGTATACCAAATTTCATTTCAATATGTTCATCCTCTGAGAAGAAAATGAGCGGAAACTGCAAAATACTAGAATTTTTCTACGTCCAAGGGCCATAACTCTGTCGAAAATTGCTCGATCGTACCCAATATCGAACTTGACCTAGATATTATTAAATATCATGATAAACTTGTATACCAAATTTCATTTCAATATGTTCATCCTCTGCGAAGAAAATGAGCGGAACTGCAAAAGACTAGAACTTTTTTATGTCCAAGGGCCATAACTCTGTCGAAAATTGATCGATTTTACCCAATATCCAACTTGACCTAGATATTATCATGATAGACCTGTATACCAAATTTCAATTCAATATGTTCATCCTCTGCGAAGAAAATGAGCGGAAACTGCAAAATACTAGAATTTTTCTACGTCCAAGGGCCATAACTCTGTCGAAAATTGCTCGATCGTACCCAATATCGAACTTGACCTAGATATTATTAAATATCATGATAAACTTGTATACCAAATTTCATTTCAATATGTTCATCCTCTGCGAAGAAAATGAGCGGAACTGCAAAAGACTAGAACTTTTTTATGTCCAAGGGCCATAACTCTGTCGAAAATTGATCGATTGTACCCAATATCCAACTTGACCTAGATATTATCATGATAAACCAGTATACCAAATTTCATTTCAATATGTTCATCCTCTGCGAAGAAAATGAGCGGAAACTGCAAAATACTAGAATTTTTCTACGTCCAAGGGCCATAACTCTGTCGAAAATTGATCAATTGTACCCAATATCGAACTTGACCTAGATATTATCATGATAAACCAGTATACCAAATTTCATTTCAATATGTTCATCCTCTGCGAAGAAAATGAGCGGAACTGCAAAACATAGGTAATCATAGATTACTAAGCTCACCGAGACGGAGCATCACCCTTATGAGACATCACCTACATAAGACCACCTTTATCATTTTATATGAAAATCATACTTTATGATCTTGGATATTCATGGATTCTGTTTTGACATAATATCGTATATCATCTGATAAAAATATTTATGATAATCATATGTTCATGTGTTAATCAATACAATGATATAAAATTAAATATTGCATCATGTCATATTTATAATATATATCATATAATACAATAAAATACCGTAATAAACAATAATGAGATATGATATTGTAACATATAATATGACATTGTATTGTGTTATACCTTATTGTATTTGATCACATAATACAATATCATAAAATATTATACAATATAGTATTATATTACAATATCATATTACATAATACATCATTACATTGAAACATGATATTATATTGTATAATATAGTATGATATTGTATTGAATGACACTGAAACATATTTGATACATTATATGATATTATATCATATAATACAATATAATTTGATTTCAACATTGTATCTTATCAAATGATACAATATCATGTGATAAAGTAAAATATTATAAAATACATTATTATATTATACATATTGTATCATATGACACAATAATATATATTACAATATCATATAATACAATTTCATGTGATATGATAATATATCATAAAAACCAATATCATATCATACAATATCGTATGATACAATATTATATTATATTACAATATCATATAATACAATTTCATGTGATATAATTTTATATTACTGAAACCAATATCATATTATACAATATTGTATGATACAATATTATAGAATATACAATATTGTATCATAGGATACAATATAATATTTTGCAATATCTTATGTAATTGTATCATGTGATAAAATAATAAATTAAAAATACAATATAATATTATACAATATTGTATCATAATATACAATACTTTACATAACAATATCATGATACAATATCATAAAATATAAAAAAAAATGATACAATATCATATCGTATCGTATAACTTTTATAATATAACATATGATATCATTTTGTATCATATCAAACAATATTGTTTCATATCATACAAAACTATATCATAGAAATCATGCTATATCATTTATCAACAAACACATCTATCTATCGAGCTGGTTTGAGTGAGGTAGGAGATTTCTTTAGCATCCTTGATAATGGAGATCAGGCTCTGCATCTGAAGCAACCTCTGCATTTAATTTATGATAAAGTTAAATCAACTATGCAAGACATCATCTATAAAACATGTGACCTGTTCCAAAAAACTAAACCTCATCCAGCATCCGAAACCTATGGCTCAGATTCAGCATTCAAGCCCATCAGGTGCATTGGTATCATAAGACGCAACATCCATGCAAGTTTGGTGAAGTTTGGACCAGTAATAACTAAGATATCATCATCAGAGGGCACTAGCAATTAAAACCTTAACTTCCTCCAGCATCCGCAACCTATGGCTCAGATTCAGCATCCATGCCTGTCAGGTGCATCTGTATCATAAGACACAATCCATTCAAGTTTGGTGAAGTTAGGACCTGTAATAACTAAGATTTATTTTTTAGCATCCTTGATAATGGAGATCAAGCTCTGCATCTGAAGCTACCTCTGCAATTCATTCATATTACAGTTAAATCAACTATGCAAGTTTGAAATAGTACTATCATCTATTAAACATGTGACCTGTTCCTAAAAACTTAACTTTATCCAGCATCCGAAACCAGACTCAGCATTCAAGCCTGTCAGGTGCATCAGTATCATAATACACACCATCCATGGAAGTCTGGTGAAGTAAGGACAAGTAATGACTAAGATATCATCATCAGAGGGCACCTGTTTTAAAAACTTTATTTAACCAGCTCTTAAAACCTTAACCTCCTCCAGCATCCGAAACCTATTGCTCAGATTCAGCATTCAAGCTTGTCAGGTGCATCAGTATCATAAGACGCACCATCCATACAAGTTTGGTGAAGTTAGGACAAGTAATAACTAAGATATCATCATCAGAGGGCACCTGTTTCAAAAACTTTATTTAACCAGCTCTTAAAACCTTAACCTCCTCCAGCATCCGAAACCTATTGCTCAGATTCAGCATTCAAGCTTGTCAGGTGCATCAGTATCATAAGACGCACCATCCATACAAGTTTGGTGAAGTTAGGACCAGTAGTAACTAAGATATAATCATCAGAGGGCACCTGCAACAAAAACTTTAACCAGCTCTAAAAACCTTAACCTCTTCCAGCATCCGAAACCTATTGCTCAGATTCAGCATTCAAGCTTGTCAGGTGCATCAGTATCATAAGACGCATCATTCATACAAGTTTGGTGAAGTTAGGACCAGTAGTAACTTAGATATTGCTATCAATGGGCACCCGCAACAAAAACTTTAACCTGCTCCAAAAACCTTAACCTCCTCCAGCATCCGAAACCTATAGCTTAGATTCAGCACTCAAGCCTGTCTGGTGCATTAGTATCATAAGGCACACCATCCATGCAAGTTTGGTGAAGTACGGACCAGCAGTAACTTAGATATTGCTATCAAAGGGCACCTGCAACAAAAACTTTAACCTGGTCCAACAACCTTAAACTCCTCCAGCATCTAAAATTTAGTACCCAGATTCAGCACCCAAGTCTTTCAATTCCATGCGAAGGTCCAGATGCATCATCCATGCAAGTTTGGTGAAGATAGGACAAGTAATAGCTTGGATACAGGACCTGCAACAAAAACTTTAACCAGGTCCGGACGCCGACGCCGACGCCGACACCACCGCCGACGCCGAGGGTATAGCATAAGCTCTCCTTGACTTCGTCTCGGTGAGCTAAAAACTAGAATTTTTCTGCGTCCAAGGGCCAAAACTCTGTCGAAAATTGCTCGATCGAACCCAATATCCAACTTGACCTAGATATTATCATGATAAACCTGTATACCAAATTTTATTTCAATATGTTCATCCTTTGCGAAGAAAATGAGTGGAAACTGCAAAAAGCTAGAATTTTTCTACATCCAAGGGCCATAACTCTGTCGATAATTGATCGATCGTACCCAATATCCAACTTGACCTAGATATTATCATGATAAACCAGTATACCAAATTTCATTTCAATATGTTCATCCTCTGCGAAGAAAATGAGCGGAACTGCAAAAAACTAGAATTTTTCTACGTCCAAGGGCCATAACTCTGTCGAAAATTGATTGATCGTACCCAATATCGAACTTGACCTAGATATTATTAAATATCATGATAAACCAGTAAACCAAACTTCATTTCAATATGTTCATCCTCTGCGAAGAAAATGAGCGGAACTGCAAACAACTAGAATTTTTCTGCGTCCTAGGGCCATAACTCTGTCGAAAATTGATTGATCGTACCCAATATCGAACTTGACCTAGATATTATTAAATATCATGATAAACAAGTATACCAAATTTCATTTCAATATGTTCATCCTCTGCGAAGAAAATGAGCGGAACTGCAAAAAGCTAGAATTTTTCTATGTCCGAGGGCCATAACTCTGTCGAAAATTGATCGATCGTACCCAATATCGAACTTGACCTAGATATTATCATGATAAACCTGTATACCAAATTTCATTTCAATATGTTCATCCTCTGAGAAGAAAATGAGCGGAAACTGCAAAATACTAGAATTTTTCTACGTCCAAGGGCCATAACTCTGTCGAAAATTGCTCGATCGTACCCAATATCGAACTTGACCTAGATATTATTAAATATCATGATAAACTTGTATACCAAATTTCATTTCAATATGTTCATCCTCTGCGAAGAAAATGAGCGGAACTGCAAAAGACTAGAATTTTTCTATGTCCAAGTGCCATAACTCTGTCGAAAATTGATCGATTGTACCCAATATCCAACTTGACCTAGATATTATCATGATAAACCTGTATACCAAATTTCATTTCAATATGTTCATCCTCTGCGAAGAAAATGAGCGGAAACTGCAAAATACTAGAATTTTTCTACGTCCAAGGGCCATAACTCTGTCGAAAATTGCTCGATTGTACCCAATATCAAACTTGACCTAGATATTATCATGATAAACCAGTATACCAAATTTCATTTCAATATGTTCATCCTCTGCGAAGAAAATGAGCGGAACTGCAAAAAACTAGAATTTTTCTGCGTCCAAGGGCCAAAACTCTGTCGAAAATTGCTCGATCGAACCCAATATCCAACTTGAACTAGATATTATCATGATAAACCTGTATACCAAATTTTATTTCAATATGTTCATCCTTTGCGAAGAAAATGAGTGGAAACTGCAAAAAGCCAGAATTTTTCTACGTCCAAGGGCCATAACTCTGTCGATAATTGATCGATCGTACCCAATATCGAACTTGACCTAGATATTATCATGATAAACCAGTATACTAAACTTCATTTCAATATGTTCATCCTCTGCAAAGAAAATGAGCGGAACAGCAAAAAACTAGAATTTTTCTACGTCCAATGGCCATAACTCTGTCGAAAATTGATTGATTGTACCCAATATCGAACTTGACCTAGATATTATTAAATATCATGATAAACCAGTATACCAAATTTCATTTCAATATGTTCATCCTCTGCGAAGAAAATGAGCGGAACTGCAAAAGACTAGAATTTTTCTATGTCCAAGGGCCATAACTCTGTCGAAAATTGATCGATCGTACCCAATATCCAACTTGACCTAGATATTATCATGATAAACCAGTATACCAAATTTCATTTCAATATGTTCATCCTCTGCGAAGAAAATGAGCGGAACTGCAAAAAACTAGAATTTTTCTACGTCCAAGGGCCAAAACTCTGTCGAATATTGCTCGATCGAACCCAATATCCAACTTGACCTAGATATTATCATGATAAACCTGTATACCAAATTTTATTTCAATATGTTCATCCTTTGCGAAGAAAATGAGTGGAAACTGCAAAAAGCTAGAATTTTTCTACGTCCAAGGGCCATAACTCTGTCGATAATTGATCGATCGTACCCAATATCGAACTTGACCTAGATATTATCATGATAGACCAGTATACTAAACTTCATTTCAATATGTTCATCCTCTGCAAAGAAAATGAGCGGAACAGCAAAAAACTAGAATTTTTCTACGTCCAATGGCCATAACTCTGTCGAAAATTGATTGATTGTACCCAATATCGAACTTGACCAAAATATTATTAAATATCATGATAAACCAGTATACCAAATTTCATTTCAATATGTTCATCCTCTGCGAAGAAAATGAGCGGAACTGCAAAAGACTAGAATTTTTCTATGTCCAAGGGCCATAACTCTGTCGAAAATTGATCGATCGTACCCAATATCCAACTTGACCTAGATATTATCATGATAAACCAGTATACCAAATTTCATTTCAATATGTTCATCCTCTGCGAAGAAAATGAGCGGAACTGCAAAAAACTAGAATTTTTCTACGTCCAAGGGCCATAACTCTGTCGAAAATTGATTGATCGTACCCAATATCGAACTTGACCTAGATATTATTAAATATCATGATAAACCAGTAAACCAAATTTCATTTCAATATGTTCATCCTCTGCGAAGAAAATGAGCGGAACAGCAAAAAACTAGAATTTTTCTGCGTCCTAGGGCCATAACTCTGTCGAAAATTGATTGATCGTACCCAATATCGAACTTGATCTAGATATTATTAAATATCATGATAAACCAGTATACCAAATTTCATTTCAATATGTTCATCCTCTGCGAAGAAAATGAGCAGAACTGCAAAAAACTAGAATTTTTCTGCGTCCAAGGGCCAAAACTCTGTCGAAAATTGCTCGATCGAACCCAATATCCAACCTGACCTAGATATTATCATGATAAACCTGTATACCAAATTTTATTTCAATATGTTCATCCTTTGCGAAGAAAATGAGTGGAAACTGCAAAAAGCTAGAATTTTTCTACGTCCAAGGGCCATAACTCTGTCGATAATTGATCGATCGTACCCAATATCGAACTTGACCTAGATATTATCATGATAAACCAGTATACTAAACTTCATTTCAATATGTTCATCCTCTGCAAAGAAAATGAGCGGAACTGCAAAAAACTAGAATTTTTCTACGTCCAATGGCCATAACTCTGTCGAAAATTGATTGAGTGTACCCAATATCGAACTTGACCTAGATATTATTAAATATCATGATAAACCAGTAAACCAAATTTCATTTCAATATGTTCATCCTCTGCGAAGAAAATGAGCGGAACAGCAAAAAACTAGAATTTTTCTGCGTCCTAGGGCCATAACTCTGTCGAAAATTGATTGATCGTACCCAATATCGAACTTGATCTAGATATTATTAAATATCATGATAAACCAGTATACCAAATTTCATTTCAATATGTTCATCCTCTGCGAAGAAAATGAGCGGAACTGCAAAAAGCTAGAATTTTTCTATGTCCGAGGGCCATAACTCTGTCGAAAATTGCTCGATCGAACCCAATATCCAACCTGACCTAGATATTATCATGATAAACCTGTATACCAAATTTTATTTCAATATGTGTATCCTTTGCGAAGAAAATGAGTGGAAACTGCAAAAAGCTAGAATTTTTCTACGTCCAAGGGCCATAACTCTGTCGATAATTGATCGATCGTACCCAATATCGAACTTGACCTAGATATTATCATGATAAACCAGTATACTAAACTTCATTTCAATATGTTCATCCTCTGCAAAGAAAATGAGCGGAACAGCAAAAAACTAGAATTTTTCTACGTCCAATGGCCATAACTCTGTCGAAAATTGATTGATTGTACCCAATATCGAACTTGACCTAGATATTATTAAATATCATGATAAACCAGTATACCAAATTTCATTTCAATATGTTCATCCTCTGCGAAGAAAATGAGCGGAACTGCAAAAGACTAGAATTTTTCTATGTCCAAGGGCCATAACTCTGTCGAAAATTGATCGATCGTACCCAATATCCAACTTGACCTAGATATTATCATGATAAACCAGTATACCAAATTTCATTTCAATATGTTCATCCTCTGCGAAGAAAATGAGCGGAACTGCAAAAAACTAGAATTTTTCTACGTCCAAGGGCCAAAACTCTGTCGAATATTGCTCGATCGAACCCAATATCCAACTTGACCTAGATATTATCATGATAAACCTGTATACCAAATTTTATTTCAATATGTTCATCCTTTGCGAAGAAAATGAGTGGAAACTGCAAAAAGCTAGAATTTTTCTACGTCCAAGGGCCATAACTCTGTCGATAATTGATCGATCGTACCCAATATCGAACTTGACCTAGATATTATCATGATAGACCAGTATACTAAACTTCATTTCAATATGTTCATCCTCTGCAAAGAAAATGAGCGGAACAGCAAAAAACTAGAATTTTTCTACGTCCAATGGCCATAACTCTGTCGAAAATTGATTGATTGTACCCAATATCGAACTTGACCAAAATATTATTAAATATCATGATAAACCAGTATACCAAATTTCATTTCAATATGTTCATCCTCTGCGAAGAAAATGAGCGGAACTGCAAAAGACTAGAATTTTTCTATGTCCAAGGGCCATAACTCTGTCGAAAATTGATCGATCGTACCCAATATCCAACTTGACCTAGATATTATCATGATAAACCAGTATACCAAATTTCATTTCAATATGTTCATCCTCTGCGAAGAAAATGAGCGGAACTGCAAAAAACTAGAATTTTTCTACGTCCAAGGGCCATAACTCTGTCGAAAATTGATTGATCGTACCCAATATCGAACTTGACCTAGATATTATTAAATATCATGATAAACCAGTAAACCAAATTTCATTTCAATATGTTCATCCTCTGCGAAGAAAATGAGCGGAACAGCAAAAAACTAGAATTTTTCTGCGTCCTAGGGCCATAACTCTGTCGAAAATTGATTGATCGTACCCAATATCGAACTTGATCTAGATATTATTAAATATCATGATAAACCAGTATACCAAATTTCATTTCAATATGTTCATCCTCTGCGAAGAAAATGAGCAGAACTGCAAAAAACTAGAATTTTTCTGCGTCCAAGGGCCAAAACTCTGTCGAAAATTGCTCGATCGAACCCAATATCCAACCTGACCTAGATATTATCATGATAAACCTGTATACCAAATTTTATTTCAATATGTTCATCCTTTGCGAAGAAAATGAGTGGAAACTGCAAAAAGCCAGAATTTTTTTACGTCCAAGGGCCATAACTCTGTCGATAATTGATCGATCGTACCCAATATCGAACTTGACCTAGATATTATCATGATAAACCAGTATACTAAACTTCATTTCAATATGTTCATCCTCTGCAAAGAAAATGAGCGGAACAGCAAAAAACTAGAATTTTTCTACGTCCAATGGCCATAACTCTGTCGAAAATTGATTGAGTGTACCCAATATCGAACTTGACCTAGATATTATTAAATATCATGATAAACCAGTATACCAAATTTCATTTCAATATGTTCATCCTCTGCGAAGAAAATGAGCGGAACTGCAAAAGACTAGAATTTTTCTATGTCCAAGGGCCATAACTCTGTCGAAAATTGATCGATCGTACCCAATATCCAACTTGACCTAGATATTATCATGATAAACCAGTATACCAAATTTCATTTCAATATGTTCATCCTCTGCGAAGAAAATGAGCGGAACTGCAAAAAACTAGAATTTTTCTACGTCCAAGGGCCATAACTCTGTCGAAAATTGATTGATCGTACCCAATATCGAACTTGACCTAGATATTATTAAATATCATGATAAACCAGTAAACCAAATTTCATTTCAATATGTTCATCCTCTGCGAAAAAAATGAGCGGAACAGCAAAAAACTAGAATTTTTCTGCGTCCTAGGGCCATAACTCTGTCGAAAATTGATTGATCGTACCCAATATCGAACTTGATCTAGATATTATTAAATATCATGATAAACCAGTATACCAAATTTCATTTCAATATGTTCATCCTCTGCGAAGAAAATGAGCGGAACTGCAAAAAGCTAGAATTTTTCTATGTCCGAGGGCCATAACTCTGTCGAAAATTGATCGATCGTACCCAATATCAAACCTGACCTAGATATTATCATGATAAACCTGTATACCAAATTTCATTTCAATATGTTCATCCTCTGAGAAGAAAATGAGCGGAACTGCAAAATACTAGAATTTTTCTGCGTCCAAGGGCCATAACTCTGTCGAAAATTGCTCTATCGTACCCAAGATCGAACTTGACCTAGATATTATTAAATATCATGATAAACTTGTATACCAAATTTCATTTCAATATGTTCATCCTCTGCGAAGAAAATGAGCGGAACTGCAAAAGACTAGAATTTTTCTATGTCCAAGGGCCATAACTCTGTCGAAAATTGATCGATTGTACCCAATATCCAACTTGACCTAGATATTATCATGATAAACCTGTATACCAAATTTCAATTCAATATGTTCATCCTCTGCGAAGAAAATGAGCGGAAACTGCAAAATACTAGAATTTTTCTACGTCCAAGGGCCTAGCCCTGTCGAAAATTGCTCGATTGTACCCAATATCGAACTTAACCTAGATATTATCATGATAAACCAGTATACCAAATTTCATTTCAATATGTTCATCCTCTGCGAAGAAAATGAGCGGAACTGCAAAAAACTAGAATTTTTCTATGTCCAAGGGCCAAAACTCTGTCGAAAATTGCTCGATCGAACCCAATATCCAACTTGACCTAGATATTATCATGATAAACCTGTATACCAAATTTTATTTCAATATGTTCATCCTTTGCGAAGAAAATGAGTGGAAACTGCAAAAAGCTAGAATTTTTCTACGTCCAAGGGCCATAACTCTGTCGAAAATTGATTGATCGTACCCAATATCGAACTTGACCTAGATATTATTAAATATCATGATAAACCAGTATACCAAATTACATTTCAATATGTTCATCCTATGCGAAGAAAATGAGCGGAAACTGCAAAATACTAGAATTTTTCTACGCCCAAGGGCCATAACTCTGTCGAAAATTGCTCGATTGTAAAATATATCGAACTTGACCTAGATATTATCATGATAAACCTGTATACCAAATTTCAATTCAATATGTTCATCCTCTGCGAAGAAAATGAGCGGAAACTGCAAAATACTAGAATTTTTCTACGTCCAAGGGCCATAACTCTGTCGAAAATTGCTCGATTGTACCCAATATCGAACTTGACCTAGATATTATCATGATAAACCAGTATACCAAATTTCATTTCAATATGTTCATCCTCTGCGAAGAAAATGAGCGGAACTGCAAAAAACTAGAATTTTTCTATGTCCAAGGGCCATAACTCTGTCGAAAAATGATCGATCGTATCCAATTTGACCTAGATATTATCATGATCAACCTGTATACCAAATTTCATTTCAATATGTTCATCCTCTGAGAAGAAATTGAGCGGAAACTGCAAAATACTAGAATTTTTCTACGTCCAAGGGCCATAACTCTGTCGAAAATTGCTCGATTGTACCCAATATCGAACTTGACCTAGATATTATCATGATAAACCTGTATACCAAATTTCATTTCAATATGTTCATCCTCTGCGAAGAAAATGAGCGGGACTGCAAAAAACTAGAATTTTTCTACGTCCAAGGGCCATAACTCTGTCGAAAATTGATTGATCGTACCCAATATCGAACTTGACCTAGATTTTATTAAATATCATGATAAACCAGTATACCAAATTTCATTTCAATATGTTCATCCTCTGCGAAGAAAATGAGCGGAACTGCAAAAAACTAGAATTTTTCTACGTCCAAGGGCCATAACTCTATCGAAAATTGATCGATCATACCCAATATCCAACTTGACCTAAATATTATCATAATAAACCTGTATACCAAATTTCATTTCAATATGTTCATCCTCTGAGAAGAAAATGAGCGGAAACTGCAAAATAAAAGAAATTTTCTACGCCCAAGGGCCATAACTCTGTCGAAAATTACTCGATCGAACCCAATATCCAACTTGACCTAGATATTATCATGATAAACCTGTATACCAAATTTTATTTCAATATGTTCATCCTTTGCGAAGAAAATGAGTGGAAACTGCAAAAAAGCTAGAATTTTTCTACGTCCAAGGGCCATAACTCTGTCGATAATTGATCGTTCGTACCCAATATCGAACTTGACCTAGATATTATCATGATAAACCAGTATACTAAATTTCATTTCAATATGTTCATCCTCTGCAAAGAAAATGAGCGGAACAGCAAAAAACTAGAATTTTTCTACGTCCAAGGGCCATAACTCTGTCGAAAATTGATTGATCGTACCCAATATCGAACTTGACCTAGATATTATTAAATATCATGATAAACCAGTATACCAAATTACATTTCAATATGTTCATCCTCTGCGAAGAAAATGAGCGGAACTGCAAAAAACTAGAATATTTCTGCGTCCAAGGGCCAAAACTCTGTCGAAAATTGCTTGATTGAACCCAATATCCAACTTGACCTAGATATTATCATGATAAACCTGTATACCAAATCTTATTTCAATATGTTCATCCTTTGCGAAGAAAATGAGTGGAAACTGCAAAAAGCTAGAATTTTTCTACGTCCAAGGGCCATAACTCTGTCGATAATTGATCGATCGTACCCAATATCGAACTTGACCTAGATATTATCATGATAAACCAGTATACCAAATTTCATTTCAATATGTTCATCCTCTGCGAAGAAAATGAGCGGAAACTTCAAAATACTAGAATTTTTCTACGTCCAAGGGCCATAACTCTGTCGAAAATTGCTCGATTGTACCCAATATCGGACTTGACCAAAATATTATTAAATATCATGATAAACCAGTATACCAAATTTCATTTCAATATGTTCATCCTTTGCGAAGAAAATGAGCGGAACTGCAAAAAACTAGAATTTTTCTGTGTCCAAGGGCCAAAACTCTGTCGAAAATTGCTCGATCGAATACAATATCCAACTTGACCTAGATATTATCATGATAAACCAGTATACCAAATTTCATTTCAATATGTTCATCCTCTTTGAAGAAAATGAGCGGAACTGCAAAAAACTAGAATTTTTCTATGTCCAAGGGCCATAACTCTGTCGAAAAATGATCGATCGTATCGAACTTGACCTAGATATTATCATGATAAACCTGTATACCAAATTTCATTTCAATATGTTCATCCTCTGAGAAGAAATTGAGCGGAAACTGCAAAATACTAGAATTTTTCTACGTCCAAGGGCATAACTCTGTCGAAAATTGCTCGATTGTACCTAATATCGAACTTGACCTAGATATTATCATGATAAACCTGTATACCAAATTTCATTTCAATATGTTCATCCTCTGCGAAGAAAATGAGCGGGACTGCAAAAAACTAGAATTTTTCTACGTCCAAGGGCCATAACTCTGTCGATAATTGATCGTTCGTACCCAATATCGAACTTGACCTAGATATTATCATGATAAACCAGTATACTAAATTTCATTTCAATATGTTCATCCTCTGCAAAGAAAATGAGCGGAACAGCAAAAAACTAGAATTTTTCTACGTCCAAGGGCCATAACTCTGTCGAAAATTGCTCCATTGTACCCAATATCGAACTTGACCTAGATATTATCATGATAAACCAGTATACCAAATTTCATTTCAATATGTTCATCCTCTGCGAAGAAAATGAGCGGAACTGCAAAAAACTAGAATATTTCTGCGTCCAAGGGCCAAAACTCTGTCGAAAATTGCTTGATTGAACCCAATA
Source organism: Magallana gigas (assembly GCF_963853765.1). NCBI lineage: Eukaryota > Metazoa > Mollusca > Bivalvia > Ostreida > Ostreidae > Magallana > Magallana gigas. Next base: position 45,397,413 of record NC_088856.1, read on the forward strand.
TCCAACTTGACCTAGATATTATCATGATAAACCTGTATACCAAATCTTATTTCAATATGTTCATCCTTTGCGAAGAAAATGAGTGGAAACTGCAAAAAGCTAGAATTTTTCTACGTCCAAGGGCCATAACTCTGTCGATAATTGATCGATCGTACCCAATATCGAACTTGACCTAGATATTATCATGATAAACCAGTATACCAAATTTCATTTCAATATGTTCATCCTCTGCGAAGAAAATGAGCGGAAACTTCAAAATACTAGAATTTTTCTACGTCCAAGGGCCATAACTCTGTCGAAAATTGCTCGATTGTACCCAATATCGGACTTGACATAGATATTATCATGATAAACCAGTATACCAAATTTCATTTCAATATGTTCATCCTTTGCGAAGAAAATGAGCGGAACTGCAAAAAACTAGAATTTTTCTGTGTCCAAGGGCCAAAACTCTGTCGAAAATTGCTCGATCGAATACAATATCCAACTTGACCTAGATATTATCATGATAAACCAGTATACCAAATTTCATTTCAATATGTTCATCCTCTTTGAAGAAAATGAGCGGAACTGCAAAAAACTAGAATTTTTCTATGTCCAAGGGCCATAACTCTGTCGAAAAATGATCGATCGTATCGAACTTGACCTAGATATTATCATGATAAACCTGTATACCAAATTTCATTTCAATATGTTCATCCTCTGAGAAGAAATTGAGCGGAAACTGCAAAATACTAGAATTTTTCTACGTCCAAGGGCATAACTCTGTCGAAAATTGCTCGATTGTACCCAATATCGAACTTGACCTAGATATTATCATGATAAACCTGTATACCAAATTTCATTTCAATATGTTCATCCTCTGCGAAGAAAATGAGCGGGACTGCAAAAAACTAGAATTTTTCTACGTCCAAGGGCCATAACTCTGTCGATAATTGATCGTTCTTACCCAATATCGAACTTGACCTAGATATTATCATGATAAACCAGTATACTAAATTTCATTTCAATATGTTCATCCTCTGCAAAGAAAATGAGCGGAACAGCAAAAAACTAGAATTTTTCTACGTCCAAGGGCCATAACTCTGTCGAAAATTGATTGATCGTACCCAATATCGAACTTGACCTAGATATTATTAAATATCATGATAAACCAGTATACCAAATTATATTTCAATATGTTCATCCTCTGCGAAGAAAATGAGCGGAACTGCAAAAGACTAGAATTTTTCTACGTCCAAGGGCCATAACTCTGTCGAAAATTGCTCCATTGTACCCAATATCGAACTTGACCTAGATATTATCATGATAAACCAGTATACCAAATTTCATTTCAATATGTTCATCCTCTGCGAAGAAAATGAGCGGAACTGCAAAAAACTAGAATTTTTCTATGTCCAAGGGCCATAACTCTATCGAAAATTGATCGATCGTACCCAATATCCAACTTGACCTAAATATTATCATGATAAACCTGTATACCAAATTTCATTTCAATATGTTCATCCTCTGAGAAGAAAATGAGCGGAAACTGCAAAATACTAGAAATTTTCTACGCCCAAGGGCCATAACTCTGTCGAAAATTGCTCGATTGTAAAATATATCGAACTTGACCTAGATATTATCATGATAAACCAGTATACCAAATTTCATTTCAATTTGTTCATCCTCTGCGAATAAAATGAGCGGAAACTGCAATAAACTAGAATTTTTCTGCGTCCAAGAGCCATAACTCTGTCGAAAATTACTTGATCGTACCCAATATCGAACTTGACCTAGATATTATCATGTTAAATTGTATACTAAATTTTATTTAAATATGTTCATCCTCTGCGAAGAAAATGAACGGAAACTGTTGGTGGACCGACCGACCGACAGACAGACAGACCGACCGACCGACAGACAGCAGCAAAGCAATATGCCCTCCCTTCTTCGAAGGGGGGCATAAAAAAGTTCCCTGGCGATTTGCCGGTACAAAAGCAGAAAATCGGGTCGATTAGGGATGATATCCATAAACATATGAAAACGGCCACTTTCTATACAATTAATTATAGAAAATCTACCATACTTTGTGCAAAATTTAAAACATGAGTGAATAAATATGACACTTCCGATTAGTGTTGATAGCTTGAATCGTTCCTAATTGTAATGATTGGCGCATTAACGATGATTTGTACACTCTGTATTAACAGTTATTAACTCTCTGGTTAAACCACTGGGTTTGTGACCCTTTCCTTCCAATGAATACAAACAAATAGAATGAGTCGACCTTAGAGCAATAGATGATATGTATCTTAAGAAATTTAGTTATTGCAAAATTCTCACCAGTTAGGGAGAAACCTAGTGATCACAAATGAAATCCGTTGATAATATAATTTACAAATAGGCCTTGGGTATTTTTAAAAATTAAGGTAAACAGAATAAATCACGTCGAACACGCTTACTGAAATCCATGTCACCTGACACGCGTTGCATAGACGAGTACATTGAGTTAATTTTTAAGATAATGTACACCAGTTAAACAACATCAGTTTATAATGGGGAAGACTAGCTGAACTGTCGCGTTTTTTTTTATATAAGTTACAGATGACAGCGATGAGATTTATTTTCTCTCCTTTCACTTATAGACATTGACTGATAAAGGATCTGAGAATTCTGAAGCTCAATAATTGAATTCAGTTCAATTTTGAATTGTGATTTTCAAACTTTCCCAAAAACCGTTGAAGAATTATATGATGCATTAGATACCATTTAATGCCATATATAAAATAATTGCCATGGATGTCTGTGCAAGTCCAAGGGGACGGTGGATCAAGATATAATCATGGCAACGGAATAAGGAGATATGCAAGAAATTAAGGTTTATGGAGTTTTCGGGCATTATTATTTTTTTAATAACAGCTTAATGACTATCCATCAGAAATCCATTCACTTTGTTGACATATGCCCTTAACTGCTTTTGTTTAATGAAAGGAATATCCAATTGTAACTTCTCCAGCCTTTTTGGTAGAGCTCCGAGTTTACCTGCTTTTTTTTTTTTTGCATTAGCATAAAACGCCAGGTTAGATAAACCGGTACATACATACCTCTTCATGACCACAACTTTATTGTGATAAGCATATGTTGTTCAAGATAATCATTTCAATCTCAAACTGTATCTCTTTTAAAATTAAAATATTGATTTTCAAAATGTTACGAATAAACATAATAAAGTATATGCTAATTCTGAATAACTGTACCTTTTCTTATCTTGACTGACTTTATCTCTTCTACATCCTCTGTAAAAATGAAGATTAAATACATAAGCGTATAATATTATTTCGGATCCTTTCTTATATATTTGGGTTTAATACGGTGCTTGCCAGTTATGTGAATATGCAACTTCATTTATTCATGTCTTCATCACTAAAACCTTATAAAGGTGCATCATGTTACATTGTTATGTTATAATAACCAAAACAAGCAATGATACCATAATTATATATTTATTAAATCTTATGATCCATTTTGATAAACCATCTTGTCTGTTACCTTGCAGATTTTTAACGTCAGTCTGTAACCTTTCAACAGTCCTCAGTGTATCTATGTAGTGCTGTATCGAATCAGGGTCCATATAACAAGTTTTCAATTTGATCAGAGAGTCCTGGTATTTTGTTGCAGTCCCAAGATAGCCTTCCAGCTCTTTTACAATTTGAGAAATATGATTCCATTTTCGTTCAAAATCTGGTTCTGAGAGAGAAATATCCGTACGATGTCCATACCATTCGTTTCTTAAAATACGAATTCGTTCTATGTTTGCCGATACACTTTTATCAGTTGGTTCTGGATCTTGTCCCCATGTGTTTTTATGTGGAGGAATAGAACACATGTTACGTAATAGAAAATAGAGCAACGTAACGTCAAAGGCGGAGTAGTTTTTGCCATAGACAATCCGTTTTTGTTTTTCACTGATAGAAGGTTTGCCCTTTTGAGGTACGTAAGTTTTAACTTTCTTTTCCAAGTCAGGTGGAGATATCTCTTTTGCAAGAACCTCGCGTAGTACATCCATGCAGGGACCCAATATAGCCCGGGCAAGTCGAGCAAGATGTGTAGTCCCTGTGGTCGATTCATATTTTGATAAGGACATCCTTTCTTGTTTGTAGCATCAACAAGATTTCCTACAAAAATATATATGATAAGAATGTTTAAAAGTTTTGTTTAATTTCAAAAATTTTTATAAGAGTATATAGATGTTGTTAATAGCGAGTGTTGCTCGCTGCTGCAAAATAAGCCGGCGAGGGAATGTAGTAATAGCAAACAAAATACACAATATATAAATAACAAAAGTTTTGACTGCATCCCAAAAAAGGACCTAAACATTGCTGACCTAATACTCGGAATTACAGTTCTGTGGGGGTATTTTGACTTGTGTTTAGTATTTCAAAAGCTTTAGTTAGAACTCAGAGTCAGAACTATAGCACGTATGTTACAACACACTTTGAAAAAACTACACACTTTGAAAAAAAAATTCTACGTGCGGAAATTTTAGAACTAAGTCAACGCACTTTGAAAAAAGAACTATGTTTTCAAAGTGCGTCGATGTCGTCGATGTTAACGCACTTTGATAAAAAATTGTTCAGGGTTTGGTCGAAATAATTATTACTTTTATATATCTTACAAATAATTGTTTAACTTTTTAAATTTCAAAAGGAGATATTTAAAAAACAATCCAAATGCATTCACAGCTAACTTGATAAACTGTTTCTCGGTTAGAATTTTTATCTTTACTCGGAAGCATATGTAGTTTGACAATTTACACATAAAGAAAAAACTCGGGAGATTTTAATTACCCAAATTTTAACATAAACTGCATCGCTTAGCAATTGTCCTTTTTTAAGTACGCAGCAAATATTTTTCTTATCTGGTACATTGGGCTATCTCAGAAACGAAAATGATTTATGTATATTGATAATGGAGATCAACGTATAACATCTTTCATGCATGAATTTCAGTTTGTAGTAATATCGAAAACGTATGGCCACGGCACCCCATCGGTCACCTGTGTAACATTGGCCATAATTCTATTCAAACAGTCACCTCTAATCAAAGCAAACTTTAAATACTATAATATATTTAAACCAGCGGTGTTTCAGTGGTTGTATCAACACTTAAGAATATGATTCTTTGAGATTTTTAGAACATGTTATACTATTTCAAATTGTAGTACTGCAGTTCTAAATAATATTTTACACAAACATATTTATCAACCGATACCGATTTTTTAACGTTACCTGCGACCCATTATAAGTTTGGAGGGATGTTATGGATTAAATCAAATTGCTTCTACATTTAACACACTATCCAAATAATCCCTTGAAATTTAATTGAGGGTGACCTGTAAATGCACAATACAGTTTAGGAAATTTATTTTTCATCCCGCAGGTTAATTAAATGCTGAAAAATGACTTTTTTAAGCAAACATCGTTTCAAAAATATGTTAACATATAAGCATTTTTTAGCCAAATCAACTCTTGAATGATTTTAAATTAACTCTGGGGGTCAATCGGTTGAAAACAAATGATGTTTTTGATATAAAAAAAATACCCCTCTTCAATTTTAACAATAATAAAATCATAGTTAGAAATGTAAACGATGATGCCGTGTTGATGCAGATTAAGGTGTCAGAAATTTCATTTTCCTTCAGGGGTCAACGAGATGTTTAAAAAAAGACGTTTATTCCCCCCCCCCCCAAAAAAAAAAATAAAAAAAAAACCATGGTTCTCAAAATTCCTCAAAAAATACTCACGAAGGGGAGTAAACAATGAAGTTTATCCCGTAAACATAATTGATTCCGAAAACTCCCCACACAATGTTTTAATTAATTAATTTAATAAAGTTTCATCAATTTACTTATAATCCTGTGGTCTGTGAGATCTTACAAATGCATTTACATGTATCCTGGAAAAACTTGCCCGCATAGTTCTCAAATTCCTCTTACAATCTTCTCAATAAACAAATTATCTCTTGTAATATATTTGCACAACAACCACTGTGGAATAATACTCAGCTTGAACATAAGGGAAAATCATTATTTTTCAAAAACTGGGTAATGAGTAAAATTTTGTTTGTTAAAGATTTATTCAACAAAAATGGTGAATTCAAAACACTACAAGAACTTTCAAATGATCTAAAGAAGAAAAATAATTGGTTGTGTGAATACAATATTTTAAAGAAAGTAATTAAGAAAAAAAGTGAGTGTTTTGATATGAAGTGTTGTTTTTATACACAAATACTGAAAAGAAATGTTTATAATTTTGATAAGGGAACATTTGATATATTCGATAAGAAATGTAAATTCTACTATGTAAACTTGCTTCATAAAAAATTCAAACCAACTTGTTACCAATCTGCATTTACAATTCATTTAATATTGGTAGAGATAATTGGAAAGATATTTATGAAAGAAAGGTTAAGAACATGTATGACAAAAGACTTAGTGAATTTCATTATAAGTTGTTAAATAATATTTTGAATTGTAATTCCTTTCAATGCAAATGTAAATCAAGGTCTAATGCAAATTGTGAATTCAGTCCGTGTGAAAAGGAGGACATTAAGCACCTTTTATTTGATTGTATATCTGTACAAAGATTGTGGCAAAGGTTGAATAGTATTTTGAATTTCGATGTATGCTGGAAACACATCATTATATGATTCTATTTTTTAAAAAAATCAAAAAGAGTATTTTTAAATACAATCATATCATATGTATCATATGTAATTTATAAATATAAATGACATGTAGAATGAACGAAAATGAAAAACTTCAACCACATCAATCTTGGTTCGAAGGACTCGGGATCTCTTCTTACAATTTTACAGTATCAGAATCATTCTTGATTGGTATTGTCATTAAAATAAACAAGATAGTTATTAACAATTATAAAGTCTCCCAAACAAAGCAGGGCAATCATTAGGGTAGGACGTACCACATCAGTCAAACTCTATATATGAAGAGAATACAATACTTGATTATTGTATGTTTAACTTATGCCCAATGAAACAAGGAGAAAGAATGACTATGGTTTAGGAGTGAGGATTTCAAAAGTTATCAAAATATATCTTATATTTTCATTTCAGAGGAAGGGGGATACATTTTGTTAAGAATAAGATCTGAAAGTTTTATCAACTAAGCTAAGCGAAGTAAGATTACTGATATTGACCAAACTTGTCTGACATTTACTATACATTAACTGTACCTCATTGTACCTTTTACTGACTTTCACTGTACCACATTGTACATTTCTACTGACTTCGACTGAACCCCTCTGAACGCCACTGTACAGCACTGACCAGCACTGTACCTCTCTGTACGGCACTGTTACAGAGCACTGACAATCACTGTGCTCCATAGTACGCAATTGTACCATTGATTTGATCATGAAAAATACATTTATTCTGAAAATCTTCAGTAGTATTTTTTCTTCGATATCCACTTTTATTATGATGTATATAGCATTAACATTATGTACATTGATAGGAATGAACTAAGTCGTTAAATTTATTTAATACATTTTTATCATTTATGAATTCTTAATGTTTTTGAAAGTTACGATCATAAAATAATGACATGTTCTTTAACAGACACGAAGCATCATTTTTGAAAGTGGGAGGTTTTGGGGGAGGAGAATCATCAACAAAATCTTGACAAGCAAAAAAAAAAGACATAAAAACCTTAATCCGTGAGGGGGTGGGGGATGGGGTGGGCTAAGTTATATACCTGAAACTTCAATTTGACTCTTTATTTCCGTTTTTTATTCCATTTCTTTTACATGCTCCCAAAAAAGTTGGGGGGAGGCAACTTTATGATAATCTATTTTTTATATCTAAATCTAAGAAATATGATTGCTGCGAGAAAATGTTGGGGAAGGGGGTTTCACCATCTCTAAGGATTTCAATAGGCATGTCATTAATCTAGTCAATTGAAAAGGCGCTATTATTTTGAGTTTTGATAGAATAAATTCAGAAAGTTGTTTATTCTATTATTTCAAAAATAAAATCGTAAATCTAAACACAATTAAAGGAAGTAAACAAATATTCAGCACTCGGAGATTGAACCCGGTTTGCCTGCGCACATGTCCACGACTGTAACGACTTACCTACACGGACTCTCGCTTCAGGACTTTGAGGCCCAAAATCTCGAGACTGCGTGGATCGAATCTAAAACAAATTTTATATTCTTTATTCATTAACGTGTTTCTATCGAAAAATGACCGAATTAAAAATCAAAAAATGGATTAAAATTTAATTTTTTATTTTTCTTCTGGTGACAACTGGAAGTGACAGATGACGTTTGGAAAGGGCACTGTGGCTGAAAAATCTTTACCATCACTGAAAATTTAAAAGCTCTTTCGTTGACACTTTTTGAGAAAACATCAATCTTTTTTTATCCCAGGTCCGGAAGTGAGGACCAAAAAACAGGACGTGTGTTTCTTTCAAATTTTGTCAAGGCAACGATCTATAGGTTTCGTTGAAATCGGCTGAAGCGTTTTGGGACAGAAAAAATGATAATAATAGGGAAAAAAGAAACAAAACAAAACATTAGGTCTTCTGTTGGAATAATAGAAAAAAGGAAACAAAGCCATAACAGTAAGATATTCCGTTTCAAACCGAAGACCTTAATAATAGGGTAAAAGAAACGATACAATAACAATAAGGTCTTCCGTTGAAATTATAATCGGTTTTGTTTTGTTTTTTCATAAGCAATATAAAATTATATGACGAAAAAAAATTACCATTTGCGCACGCATTGCGTTTTGCACTTTTTTTTACTATGCAAAGTATAATATTCGCCTACTAAAAGTAACGCTTGATCATGCCTTGCTATTTCGGAAATCAACAAGACAATACGATGTCTTTTATTTATAATGTTTATTGCATATACCGAAATGCTTTCGCATTACATGAACAGAGCTGACCTATGGTATTATATGCCGATCGTTCCTTTAAAAAGAAAAAAATATATTTATCTCAAACAAGTGAGTGGCTATTTAGTGAATCTCCCTCTAAATGTGGTTCTCATGTCAATTTTCAATATAATTTGTATAACTGTCCAAAAAAAGAATTTCAGATAATAGACTATTTGAAAAGATAGTTGAGGGGGGTGGGGGTGACCCCCGTTAAACTTCTCCGGTTTATCAATATATACGTAGAATACATTAATCTGTTCATTAATGTATCTAAGGTTTACTACCAATCTGTCGTGGTATGAAAAACGTGAAATTAAAACACGCAAGAGTATGCATATTCATTTGCTTAGTTGAAATCAAAATTCAAACTATCTGCCTGATGGTCAACTTGCCCTACACTTTCCGCATGTTTGTTAATTAGTCAACCCATTTCTTGACACCCCATTCAGCAAGTTTCTTTCCTACAAAACTAAAATCGCATTGAATTGTTACATTTTATTTATTAACTCTTTGTATTCGATCCGATCAAAGGATTCTGCCAGCGCATGACGAACTCATCCTACACATTTCGTCAATTAGTCAACCTCCGTTCTTATTTACCCCGTTCTGGAAAGTTCTATCCCATTCTCTCACCACATTTGTCAGATCTTAACTTCTATGTATACTCTAAATAAGTTCCCAGTAAATTTATTTAATCTTTAAGTAATAATTCAATATCATTTTATTGCAAGTATATAATTTGATGCAAACTATCCATGACTTGGATCCACCAAAGTGTGATCACCACCTTACTCTCATGTTTTGGTATTTCGGGCTTGTTTATCGAAAATGAAGGTAGCTTTTTAATTAATTTTACAATAACAACTTATCAGTTAAAATTCCATTAGCTTACGGACATCATTTCACATATGTTGGAATACCAAAGGTGTTAGCAGTAACTCTGGTGCAGGCATGTTTTAGTTTATTTGCAAATTGTCTTAATTTTTAAGTATCGATATTTCTTATTATGAGAAAAATATATAACGTCAGGTGCTTGTGTCAATATTATTCACATTTCTTCACTCACCTTTACGTAAGAGAATGTTAAGGACTAGTCTATCAGTCTGTTTGACTGTTTATAATTCTTCTGCGTATTCTTTGTATTCAATTGATATATATTTTCAAATTTTAATATACATGTAATTACACCTTGTAATATTTATTGATTGTGACAATTTAATTTGCAATGTGCCACTCTAAAATAAATTGCTGAAAATATATTCATCCTTTTTTTATTTAATTGTATACGTTAGGTGCATTCCTAAAATTTTGCGATCAATTTTACTTTGATACTTTGGTCAAAAAATGATAATCTCATTTATTGATAAAGCATTTAATTCTTAAATTAATTGTAAAGCTACAAAGATCTAATCCCGATAAATTATGCATGACAGTTATTTATCTACGATTTTTTTCCCTGTACATGTACATTGATCGACGATAAATTCAACACACGCACACCAAAACATTAATATATTATCATTAAGCTATTGATCAAAACAACTGAATCTTTGATAAATAATTAAATGAATTATGTCGCTTCTACATATTTTGAGTATAATTCATTCAGGTGTTTCATATTAGGTCACTTTCTTGCAAAACAATATCGTATTTCTGTGTATCTATTTGTATATTAATAACGATAGAAGTTATCAATATAGTTTTATAAAACAAACATCGATATAGTACGTCAAATTAGTAAATTTTACAAAATATGTGAGGATAATACAAAATACACTTACGGTTTCTATATAAGCCTCGTCAGTGTGCACTTTGCATGGGGGCGTTGTCTACGGAAAGCCAGATGGATCAACATTCTTGAAATATAAACCGTGTGCACTTCTACTTTCTATTTGAATGCTTTATCTTATTCTAATATAGCTAGAAGAATGTAAATTTTGAATTTAAAAAAGTGATATTTAAAATAACTTCTTATTAACCGCAAGAAATTAGAATGTTTAAAAATCTCGTTATTTTTTTGATTTCTGCAGTTTTTATCTTTATAAAATCATAGCAAAAGTTTGGTTATGGCTGTTTTATATTCTTACAATTGAATGCAAGAAAATCGCGTAAAATAAAGAACCTTTAGTTTTCGGTACCATTTTCATTTTGTAGCGTATTATACTTACCGCATTTAATAATCTAGTGATATTAATAGTTTGAGTTGTGTGGAGATAAACCGAGACTGTGTCGGTTTGATACAAGCTAGCTAGTCAATTTGAACTTGCATTTTTCAACATGTTTATGCAAATAAAGTATCATCCCATAACTTTAATTGTTTTTCTTTGTGTTGTCATTACTGTGAATATAATACAAAAACATGTATCACACGTTCCGCTTGACTATAGCTGTTATACTATGATATTGCTTTCTCCGTAATTAGGGCAGTTGCGGGAGTGGTTCACTCTTTCACTATTTGGTTAGGCCACATCAATATAATTTCTTGTTCGTTGGACCCCGCACGCTAGTATTTTACTAAAACTACACAGCAAATATTACAATTAATTTTCCGCATCCAGGGAATGTTGAGCTGTTTTTACTTCTATTTCTACTATATTTTTAACATTGTAAACAGTTTTAATTTTTAAATCAGAAACAGGTAGAAGAAATATAACTGTCCGCTCAAATTTATTTCTGTACCACTAATAATTTTGGCTACAAAAATAGCAATTCTATTTTTTAATCTCTCGCCCGCTCGTACCCTTTTCACTGAATGTCGGACGAAGAAGAAATTATATTTGAGTGGCCTCAACTAATAATGAAAATCACATGTAAACTATTCCACCTGGCTTCACGCGACTGAAAACGACAATTAAAAATTCACTGCGGAAATATAGAACAGAATTGCAGCCCTTTCAATTTCAAATATTGAATATATTTTGTCAGCCAAAAAAAATCAGGGAGGACTAGTTCTACAATTTTGCAGCTTTTCCTAGGTATTTTTGCATGCTTTACCGATTCCTGCATACTTAGAATTAAAAGGATCTGTTCGAGTAAACCTCTTTCTGAATATGACATGAAAAACACCCGGATGCGACCGGTCAGCAAAGGATGCTCACTTCTCCTAGGCACCTGATCCTACATCTATCTATTTGGAGGTCCTTGTTGCTCTGCTTTGAATTTGTATTTCGTATTATGGATTTTTGAGATTAAATAATTTATGTCGCTTCTACATATTTTGAGTATTATTCCTTCATTTTTTCAATCTTGCCAGGTGTTTCATATTAGGTCACTTTCTTGCAAAACAATATCGTATTTATGTATATTTTTATGTATATTAATAACGATAGAAGTTATCAATATAGTTTTAAAAACCAAACATCGATATAGTACGTCAAATTAGTAAATTTTACAACAAAATATACTTACGGTTTCTATATAAGCCTCGTCAGTGTGCACTTTGCATGGGTGCGTTGTCTACGGAAAGCCAGATGGATCAACATTCTTTAAATATAAACCGTGTGCACTTGTATTTTCAATTTGTATGCTTTATCTTATTCTAATATACATGTAGCTAGAAGAATGTAAATTGTAAATTAAAAAAAAGGTATTAAAAATAACTTATTAACCGCAGGAAATTAGAATGTTTGTTAAATTATGGGAATACCTATTGTTGATTTAAAAATGTTGCAGCTTTCCCTAGGTATTTTTGCATGCTTTACCGATTCCTGCTTACTAAGAATTAAAAAGATCTGTTCGAGTAAACCTCTTTCTGAATATGACAAGAACAATACCCGGATGCGACCGGTCAGCAAAGGATGCTCACTTCTCCTAGGCACCTGATCCTACATCTATCTATTTGGAGGTCCTTGTTGCTCTGCTTTGAATTTGTATTTCGTTTTATGGATTTTCGAGATGGTTCACGGTTTGTTCTTGTCATGTTTTCATATCGCTTAAAAAATCCAGTTTTTAAGGAGTAATTAAACAAGCACGCTGATCACAAGTGCAAGTACACAGAACTTCATCCAATGATGCTACATGCAAAGTTTTGTTAAAATGTAAAAATATTTACAGATAGACAGACTGCAGACGGACGCCAGACAAGAAATGATTAGAAAAGCTCAATTGAACTTTCAGTTTAGGTGATTTAAAATCGAAAAAGAAATAAACAATTTATTTTCATTAATATAGAAGGAGATTTAGATCAAAATGTCAAATATAGCTACTGTAAATGTAAATGTAAATGTAATCTAATACACTGACATCACTATTAATGTTCTCTGTTATGTAGTGTGGTATATCACTCAAAAGTTCCTGTTCTATGTTGTCTCTCGTTATGTTCTGTATTTCTGTCCATATCTTGCTGTATCTCGTGACATCACCATCCCTACCCATGATATTGACATATCAAATCTGAAGTTTAACCTCAGTTTTATGCACTTTTCTTTAATGGATTTGAGATGAGGAATGAGTTGAGGGATTTGAAAATGTTGGTGCCGGTGGAGCGATATCTATCTAATCATGTTTGACGTCATAGATAAAATACATCAAAACATCAAAAAATCAAATCAATTATGATATCATACATAAAACAAAGTTACATGTAGCACATCAAAGCAATGAAATCACGTAATCAGTGTCCTGTATCTCCTTTGATTTTGTAGAAATCATCATTATGGATATGAATATATTATTTTTTTTTAATTTTCGACACAATTCTTTCCAGTAAAATTACTGCAAAATTTTTACAAAAAAACCCCCCAATAATCCAAATTCAATGAAGTTTTGTTTAAAGAATCCTTGTTTGTAAATAAATACAGCAAATACTGATTTTTAAAAATTCTCTGGGCAAGAATTCTAGGTTAAAAATGTTCTGTGCTGACATAGAATGCAATACATAGCTTTTTTATTCAGCAGTGTGTATATATGTTATTTACAGTGTTTCGTGAAATTAAGTAAACGAGTGGTCCACGCGTCTCCCGTTGTTATAATTTAATCACTGTCAGGGGGTTTGAAGCACTTTCAGAATGAATTTGTACATAACGTCTGCTATATTTTAATCTCCAAAATCTATTTTTAATGCGCGGTATTTTTATTTTTATATCATTTGCAAACTAATCAGCACATTTTTCCTGCACAAAACAGATTTTCTATGGACATTTTATATAAGAAACCGAAATTCTTTCAACAGTTTTTAAACACCAAATATCACGAAATAAGAGGTCCATGGGTCACATCGCTCACCTGAGCAACAAAGGCTAACACTTTACAAATATGCAAAATGTTGATCCCTCCTTTGGGGCCTCATCCTGCACCTGGGTGGTCATAATTTGAATAAACTAAAATCGAAACAACATAGATATGTTTCAAAAAATAGGTTTGACTGGTCCTTGGTAAAACGATGTTCAAAGATTTTCACTATATACTACAATGCAACACTTTGAACCCCTCCCCCACATTTGTGGCCCCAACCTACCCCCGGGGATCATGATATGACCAAATGGTTAATTCAAAAATGCATAATAAATTTCATTATATCCTATTTATCGCCCTTGAAATAGGGCGTGGTCCTTCTCTCGTAAAAACTTGAATTTCCTTGGCCAAAGAATGCTCTGTGCCAAGTTGGTTGAAATTGACCTAGTGATTCTATAGGAGGATACAAAAATGCGAAAAGTGTAGGACTACGGCAGACAACGGGCAGTTTTTTTTTTATCAGAAAAACTCACTTGAGCTTTTGTTTCAGTTGAGCTAAATATTGTACATGTATAACCTTAGATATTTGTTTTCTTTTTGTTCATATGTTATCTAAGCTTTTTGGTATAACCTATCAGTATTTGGTATTAGGTTAAATTCCAGTCACTAAGTTTGGTAGACTGTGAATGGAAAAAAGGTGCTAATATGTTATGTTCCATGGTCATTTACTTAAAGGGAAATGATGACAAAACAAACTTCTTAAAATCCTTAATCACTTTCTGTCAGATACAATCGTGCATTATGAAATAATCTTAACAAAATGCACATCAGATGAATTCAAGAGATATTTTCCTTGAATACTTTGCTTCTAAATTTTATTTTTGCGATATCTATTAACCTTTTATAAACAGCATATGTTGCAGCCAGTAATGCAGTACACTATCTTATCAGAAAATGTTTAAAGGCGATTATCAATAGCCAATATCGAGAAGCTACAATATCAAACAAAATGTTTATCGGTGAATTTTACAGCCAGTACTTCATACCTAAATATTATTAGATAATGTTTAACGAAATATGTCGATAGCCATTAATTGCAAGCTACACACATTGTCACGATTTTGGCGAAAAAGTATTTTTCTGAATTTAATGTTCAATAACTTCAGTAAAGACATTTTAATAGTCAGCCAAACATTTAGTTTCAGTCGCCGTGTTATAAACGAGATAAAGAGCTCACAATTCTTAGTGTCTTGTTATAACAAACCTTTCGTTATGTAAGTTGTGAATGGTGAAGTGAAAAATACAGTTTTAGTCTTAAATTGAATGTAATAATCGCTAGGAACTACATTGTATTTATCTATGATTAAAACAAGTTATGAGAGAAAAATGAGCTTGAAAAATAACTTTTACTGGTATCTTGAACCAATGTAAACAAAAACATAGCATGCACCTTGTTTATATGACAAAGAATTGTGAGCTCTGTATTTTGCTTATAACTTTACGACTGGCACTTAAATTTTAGTATATCATTAGAAAATTGTTTTAATGCATTGTTATCAGTAAAAAAAAATGTTTAAAGGTGTATGTCAGTAGCCAGTATTTGCATGTTTCAATATAATTAGAGAAATGTTTTATGGTGACGGCCAACATCCAGTGCTTTCAGGCTTCAATATGATTAAAAAAATTTACTAAGGGAATATATGTTTTTAGCTGAGACGAAAATTTGAATTTTAGATAAGTATTTTCGCTATGAATTAACGCTATCGAATACCGACTGACTTTGTCAGATTTATTCTTTAACCATTTTTTTTTTTACAAAGTATTTAGATATAATTTATTTCAAAGGACTTGGGGACAATATTTTACTTCTGAATATGACACTCATTTCTACTGTAATTTTTTAAATCAAAGCAAACTTTGTATTCTGTAACATAGATCGCTATTTGGTAGCTTGTCCCAGCATTTCTTTTTCTAAGAGTTTCAAAACATACAAATTGAGTTTAAATGTATCAATGGTGCTATCTTTTAACGGGTTTAAAATAATCGCATCACTAATAGTTCTCCTAGGGACATAAAAATGCTATTTTGAAAACTATGGTGCAATAAATAAAAACAAACCTGTGCTATTAAACCTATATCTACTTAAATATGTTCTACCATTTAAATTATTGTCTTAAGGAATTAGTGTGCAATTTTTTTTAACAATATTAGTATTTCAATTTTATAATAGGCATACGCATTTTAATGACACACGTGTACTATTGTAATTGTTTAAAAATAATTTTCTCTTTTCTGAGATTTTTGTATTCGTTCAAGTACACATAAACACGTGCATGTACTTATAAAAAGTACCATGTATTATTAATAAGTGAGGGAGGTGTTCTATGATATAAAATGAGATTTTGAATGAGTTTTATAGATGTTTACTTATATTGTAGTATAACCACTAAAGACGTTCACAACAAGTCGTATGTTAATTGGACACTAGTGTTCCACATTTAGATATAGTATTATTCCATTAAAAGTGCGAATGTAACGCTTAATGGTACAAATGTTTGTATCATCAGGGGTTGACCGATCGTATGTAGCTTTTGGCTTGCTTCATTAAGCGTTAAATCTGCTGTGCATTTGCAACGCTTAATGATACAATTGTATCATTAAACGGCGATTTATCATTAGCGGTTGATGTTGTCAACTATTAATGCAAGAATTTATAGCATTACGGGTGGCAATTGCAACGTTTAATGATATTTGTATCATTAAGCGGTGTTTTATCATTAGAGGTTGATACAATGCATATTTATGAGTAGTGTTTAACTTTTAGGTGGAATAACACATCATCACTAAATGACTGACGGCTGATCAAAACGACATTTCGTTTTATTAACAGGATTTTATGGACTGACACGTGTAACTTACTCCATAGCCAAGTGGATAAAGTGTCGGATTTGTAATCCGTACATTCCGAGTTTGAATCCTGCAGGGGCTTTTGTTGTTATTTACTGGAATAATTATTTTAGATATTCATTTTTTAATACATAAACTGCAAGTTTTTCGCTTAGTTGACATTTGTACAGTATATTTATCATTATATCTTTCATTATTAAAAAAATTCCTGTTAATTTTAATGACTTTTTCCAGGTGTTTTATTCCACCTTAAGTAGATTGTCAAAACATCTCTTGGAATTTCAAAAGAATTTTTTCAATTCTTAAAAATTTTACCTCTTGGTAGAATTTGGACATTCTTGAAAGTTGAGTAATACAAATGAATCTAATATTTCAGACAAAATAAATTCTATACACATCAACATATTTTACGGAGGCTGAAGGGTCATCAAATTACCAATCAGATCTATCTGAAATTTTTAGACATGATTTGTTAAGTTTTAAACGTTTATTTAGAAAAGAAAATTATTTTTAGCTTTTTTAGTATTTTCCTATATCTTTTTTCAGAGCTCTTCTTCCAGAGGAGATCAAGACAGTCTAAACACGTCCTAGACAGTCCAGCCCTCTTGATTAGTGGTATAATTCACTTTAATGTTTTTTTTCTCTTATCAGTTGGGTTATATTGTTCATTTCCTTGCAAAACATCATATACGTGTACGAAAAACTATTGGATTATGAATATATTTTTAAAAGTCAACAACTACTTTAACAAGAAAAAAAGTTTTTAAAAGACACGTTATGAATATAGCAAGTTTACTTACATTGTTCTTTAACAGCCTGTTTAGTTTGAATATTGCATGTATATTGCATGGGGCGTTTTCATTGGAATGACAATATTCTATCCGAGCAAATGTTAATTGATTTGTACTTTCGTAATGAGTTATTGGTTCAATTTCAATATAGGAAATGTTAGGTGATAACATAAGTTTGATACTTTTTTTTACTGTTGAATTAAAAATCGGCGTTAAATATGAAAACTCTTTATCTATTTTTCACCTTTGTTTCCGTTTTATGAAATTATAGCAAGTTTGATATGCGCAAATTGCAATCTATTGATACTATTGGGATTCGATACAAAACAGTGGAATCACAGAAAGAATACTTCTCATAAGATAAGGAATTTACATCATATGTTACATGTATGATTGAATCATCGTCGTTAATTAGGCCTACCTCATTTACATGTAAAGTTATATATTTTTATCTGTTTCTATGTGTTGCTAGCTAGCTGGACATTACCATATGCATAATTCAACATCTTTAAGATTTTAACGGTCCATTTTCCAATTACATCCGGGTTTTTTCTATCGCATACAATTATTTTTGTGGATATACTCTACATATCACATTTGTTAATTAAGTCATAGCTGCAACATTTTATCTCATTTACCGTTTTTGATTTTTTAAGGGGGGAAATATGAAAGAAAGCTACCACAAGCTATGTGTTGGGTGTAAGAAATCTATATAACAATGTGAATGACGAGTGAATTTCTTACCTGAAACTCGAAAAGTGTAGTTGTATAGAACATATATTTATCCATTAAAATAAAAACTGTGCTTGTTATTTTTCGTGTAAATCAGCATAAAACTCGAATTTGTACGTCATGTTTACTGACCTTGATAGATAGGGGGGATGAAATCTTGATCTGAATATAGGTGCTCCCCTACAGTATTTGAAATATAAACTTCACCACGTACGGTTTTTATCAATGATTGAGATGCGTTTGTGATAGAACGAGGTTTGACCGCATATCTGCACTGATATTAACTTTATTAATCTAATATAAACAAATACTTACCTCATAAAGTCGTACTAGGCCTAACGTGACAACTGAAAAGGACGACTTGTATCTTATTTGGTGCTGATTATTAAATCTATTTTCATCATATATGCAAACCATTTAGTCTGATAATATCTAACTTAGGTTATCCATCCTCAGCGTCAAAGTATTTTTTTCATTAAAAAATGTTATTTGTCCTTCAAACTTTATAAATAAAATGAAATAAAAAGAAATTTTGTAATGATATCCACGCATTTTACAAAGTTATCGCAAATTTGCCCACTAATAAATGTACAATGACTGCAAATTTGATAATTGTGTCGTGCATTCCGATGTATCCAAGTGGTTAGGATTCCTGGTTTTCACCCAGGTGGCTAGGGTTCAATTCCCGGCATTGGAATTTAAAATAAAAAACAACAGTATTTTATATGGAACATTTTATGAAAGAGTTTGCACTTGTTCACTTCAAATGATAATTTGATTGAAAATTCATACCGTTTACTAATTTCAAAGACATATTTTAATCAGATTGATAATTGATGATGGTATTAATATTAAACCAAGGGAAAATGCACGAGTCGATATTGGACTTGAACGATTTATAAAAACTCGGTAATCTTAATACTAATATTAATATCACGAGTTCGGGAGTCGGTGGTACGAGCGCCTTGACCGTTGCTTTCCAACTGCCGAATTAATGAACCTGACCAACAATCACATATGGATAACAAAACATCGTATTAACAATAGGAAATAAAAGAATAGTAAATATAAGAGTTTCCTCAATTAACGGATATCTTGGATAAACTGAGTGTCAATTTAGGGTGCCTAGATCAAAGCCTTCAACGCTAGTGACAAGGGAGAAGGTGTCCTATAGAACGCCATAGCTGCCTTATGTAGTTATTTCATAAGAAGATGGTGCTTTATTATATTATTCTGTGGTTATTTCATCTGAAGATGGGCTTTGTTATATGAAGATAGTGCTTTATTATATTATGATGTGGGTTTTTTTTTTTGAAGATGGTGCTTTTAATTATTATATGAAGATGGTGTTTTATTATATGAAGATGGTGCTTTATTATATGAACATGGTGCTTTTTATGTCATGATGCTTTTTAATATGATGGTTCTTTTTAATGTTAAGGTTGTCACTCGGAACTTTATTTTCGAAAAATGGGTTGAACATTGATTATATCGAAATTATGAAACTAAAACAAAAATGGATACAATTAGAGTCCATTTAACACACTATTGCTAATTCCTCTTTTTAGCATAATAAGTATTTAATATGAGATGAACTGTATGACTTTATCTCAACTGAATTGACAACTACGAATAATAGAATACAATATTTTGTCAGTATTTCTGACATTTTACTTTTGATTTAACCACCTATAAAAGGGCCTTCTTTGAGCTATATTATAGTATAATTATAGACCTTTCCCTTACTTTCTCTTCCAGTCACATCCTACATGTATAACCTAGGGCATAAATATGTTTGAAATCAGATAAAATGTATTAAGATAAAGAGAATATCTAAAACAAATAAAAAGGGAGGATCAAAAATTACATTACAAACTTTTAATTTGTGAATAAATTGCTAATATAACAAATTAATCACTGTGCCAAAAAATCTACCTTGTTGAGAATGATCATTGTGTTGATCCATATTACTTGTACATTGACAGTTAACCTAACATATTTTGCGAATATTTAATCTTTTTTAAACACACTTAAAAGGGGCATTTTTAAAAGAAACACTTTTTATTACATAGCTTTACAAACAATATTTAGATGTCAAAATCAGGCTCCGATTTCACAAAAAATTAAGTTTTTATCTAATACTCCTTTTTTTTCTTTTGGTGAAAATTGAGCCTGATATTTGTACAAGTTTCTTTATCGCTTAAATTACATTAAATCTTACTGAGATGAAATGAAAATAACACATTCCTAGTCAAGGCGAAATGGATATAAACAAAACAAATATGTACGGGAAAGTCATCACTGTTTTAAATTATCTGACTTCTTCACCTCCTACCTCTGGCATCCAAAATAGCGACAAAGCATTCCGTTCTAAATGATGGATTCCTTCCTCTCTAAGGATAATGCTGTCTGAGATTTGATTGTTTATTAACGATAATTTTTAAGACTTGTTGGAATGTTTTGTATATCACAGAATGTAACCATCCAAAGGCAAGATATACCGTTCCAGCTAATTATGAATAATCTAAGACGGTTTACTAAAGAACCGTTTTTCCCTTACTCTTAATCTATTGTTCAAAACTCTGGTCTGATTCATTTGTATAGTTGAGTGACAGTGCCATTAAAAAATCGACTTTAATGTACCACTCTACCTCACGGCTAATTTCTATATTTTTGGAAAGATATTATTTCAAGTAAAAATTTTAAACCGTCAGTAGAAATTTATGTGGTCAAAATTTGAATTAATTAAAGGTCAAAGATCAATTACGGATATCAGAACAAAACGTACTTATTCCTATAGTTTTAAAATGTACCTCCATTTTAAAGATTTTAAACTTGCTTCTGCATGTAGATTTATAATATGACTTAGATGTATATAATATTTAGAAGAAAAAAAACCCTTTCTGTATTTAGAAACACATTGTTTAACTAAAATGATTTTACTTTTAAACGATTGAAAATATCATTGTCGACATATACCAGGTCACATATTTTTTTAACATTTGACGGTTGAAGCATGAAGAAACTTAAAAACAGCAGAATAATGACAACAAACAAAAATAACAAATAACTTCTTAATGCTGGCACAGGGTTCATTTTGCTGCTGAAGTTTAAGTACTTTTAACATTTTTATAAAGATCCTAAATATAATGAACTAAGCTAGATCTATATGTTTTACCATAATTTTTATACGCAAGACATATTTTAACTGTGTATATTTAAACCATTATTTTTCATTAATAAGAAGAATTAATTACTATCAATTAAAACTGCATTATTCAAAGCCAGAGCGCAAACCACATAGATTACAATTATCTGAACTATTGCAATGGTAAACACTTGTGCAAGACAAATTTTTTCTGCTGCATACACATTTTCTTGCACAAATTTATTTGCCTCTACACGACAAACACGATCTTGTAAAAAATCTGATACCATTGGTCCTTCAAAGAATATTGGTATTAAACCACCTTCACTTTCTCTTCAACCGAAATCCAATATAGACCTAATTACAGACTTTGCTAGGTGTGAATTTATTTAGGCCTTAATTTTTCTTTTGGATCATACACCAGAGCAGTAAGTTTGCGTGCAGCATCTTAAGCAATATCTGAATAATATCCGGAGAGATATGGCAAAGATTAAATCTTTTCCGAATGTTTTTGAGATCTTTATACATATTTGTTTGCCAAGCCCCTGCTCAGTTCAAAGATTCGCCACTTTGAAGAAAATTCTCCTCAAAATATGTACTTAAAAATTTCCTAAGAATCTTATCAGAGCCAGCTTATTATTTGGGTTGCTCATAAATTTCTTCCATTCAGGTTACACTCTTACATCAATTACCTGATAAACCTTTTGACCACCAAAAGCACTTGAACGACGAAATCTTTCTGCAGATTTAAGTGAATGCTTCATCTCATTCCAATCGAACATATCCATTACAGTTTTTGCAAAATCTAACATGTACATAGTGACCAGACATAAGAATTCGCAAGGGTGTTCACATATTTTGAACCCATACCTTGTATCAATCCCATACCGTGTCTTATTAGCACCGTTCGAAATAAGTCAAAATCTCTAAGACAGAATATAGGTGCGACAACCTCCTCAAAAAATGCATTAAATATGACTTGCAAGTTTTTCGCATGGTACCATCTTCGTGGAACAATGACTAACTGGTTGGGCCAAAATATTTTCAATGTTCACCTCTTCACGGACATTGGAAAGAGAAAAAGCTCAACGATAGATAATGCTGTAATATGTTTTGAAAATAAAATACCCTGAAATAAATTATAACTTGTTAAAAATTAAATCATCGACAATCAAGGCAAAACATCAAAGTACCCACTTCTTTACTTTAAATGCCCCCTTTTAAAAAAATGACCATAGAAAACTCTACGACCGGGCAATAAGGATTGGGGAGGGGTGTGCCTTTCGGCCGTGAGGTATGCTGTTCCATTAAACTCGAAAAATAAGCGACTTTTTGTCTATTTGTGTCACTCCACTAATATATTTTATAAACAATTTATCCGATCTTTTCAAATTAAAACAAATTACCGCTAATAGCAAGCATAACAACATAGGCGAAATATCAACCAGATCAAAATGTTCTACAATACATACGTCATCAAAGTTTGCTCCCTTGATGAGGTAGACTTGTCTCATTCCACGTCTACAGTATAATGAACATCTGCGCAATGAAATCAGAACGTGCGAAGTGAGATACCTAAAGTTATTCATGTTACAGGCAAAATAAATGTCATTTGTAAAAATTTCTAATTCGTTTCCCCTGAGAAATATAATGTAGCGCAAATAGGCCTCTATAGCTTAATAAGCTTCTGACGCGCATTTAGAGATCATTGTTCCAATTGGCTGTTTGATTGTTTTTTTACTTGCTTGGATGATAGAAATCGAAAGTAAACAGTCCCAGGAATGAGGCAATGTAGTACTTTGAATAAAATTTTACTTTTGGAAATCATATAAAACACTTTGTCTATACGCGACTTTCGGGTAAATTTTATTTCGGCCTTTAAAAAAACCCATTTATATGAAGAAAAAAAAACGTCAATTTGTTTTATATTTTCAACGAATATTTAATCATAAAATAAACATGTCAGAGTACTTGCCCTGGTGAAAACCATGCCCCTTTTCTCCAGAAAAACGTAATCCGAGGTGAACGAAAAACGAGTAGGGGTTGATAGATGAAATGGATTATTCTATTCGGGCATAAAACTACCAAATGGGACTCAAACCACTAAACGGGGGTTGGTGCCCTGTCTGATAAAGCAATGCTACTATCAGTTTTCTCGTCAGCACAAGTGGGTCAACTATCTAACATCCGCTACACATATGCTAAGGGTTGAAAATTGACCCTGGGGTCTTTTTGCAACGTTGAATATTGACCTGGGTGTCATTTTCAACAATAGCTGTGGATTTCATATTGAAAAAGCATTTCATTTTATTAATTGCTATCTCGAAACAATGATTTTTTTTATGCAGAAATCACTGTCTTCATTTTTGTACATGAATGTATTGCAAATACTTTACGATTCAAAGTTTAAAATAAATGTATCTGTATATGGGTTTTGCTTATTTATGATCACTCTTCTTACCCTTTTTACCATTGTTTTGTTTCTTTGTTTATTTTGACCTGCTATCCATTATTCATATTTTCATCTACTTTACGATCATATTGAGCATTAGTATGCCATTTTACATTCATTTATCAGATAAGCACTAAATTAAAAGCTGCATTGAATTATATGTCAGTAATTATTGTTTGTACCTTGTGGTACCTTATGGTGAAGGTTACAACAACAATACGGTGTTTCGATGTATCTATTTTATAAAGGTCTAGCATGTTCATAATAAAATATGTTCAAATTAAATCAGTGTCGTTATTTTCAAAAACTGACATCAACCCCCACTCTTCTCTTAATCGGGATATAATGATTGTCCCTTTATTGATATAAGATTGTAATATGTCTAACAAATACTGGCCGTTAACGTTACTTTTAATGCAAATCGACATAGCTTATTTCCACAGACCCCTGAAGTTGTTCTTATAGTTAAAGTTATATACCCTCTACCGAATTAAACGGAATTATTAGGTAGATGATATATACATGTACATTTTTATAATGAGAAAAATATATAATGTCAGGTGCCTGTGCTTAAGTTTGAGAAGTCAGGATATTTCCCTGACATTAATAAATGAAAAGTTTTCATATGGCATGTCTTTAACAGTTTTAATTTCACACGTAAATTCTGCATATGTCTGCACGTAGTTCTTTTTTTTTAATCAAAATTTCATTAACTACGTGTAAATTTGAAACACAGGTACCCGACTTTATATATTTTTCTCTTAATTTATAATATATACCCTCTCCATTATAATAATATAGGTGCATTTGGTATGGAGGTCCACCACCTACTCCGACCCCGACCAAGATCCTCTACTTCATTTTCATCTACGATTTTTTTTAATTAAAAAATTGCACTTTACCATTTCATTGACGAAAACAATTATGGTAAACTTCTGGTAAGTGTTTGTATCAAAGCTTTTTAGAAACTATAGAAGCAAAATTACTGTCATTCTGTACAAAACATTAGGTTGCAAAATTGCTGTACATTTAAATTAGCAAAATTGTTTATGCCTAGAAAAAAGAAAAAATTGTTTCAATCATATCCATCAAATTTAATTACCTCCTCATTTATCCAAATAGCAATTATTCACAACAAAATAAAACACTGAAAAACATCAGCTTTTAAGATACTCTATATATAGTTAATACAGCATGAAGAAGTATGCATGAACATATCCGAACTACTAAAATTACACGTGTAAGGAGATTAATTCTGTGTTTCTTTTTCTAAAATAAACTTCTATGAAGATAATACTGTTAATTTGTTATTCAGTATCGAGTGTGTATACATGTATTTAGACAATCATATATAGTTTTAACATACCGAGTACATTGTAGGTGCAAGAACAACATTAACAATATGTCATATTGTAACACCCACCAAGAAAATTTGCAATGAACAATATCACAATTTTAAGTTACAGATGTACTTGGTGAGTGTAAAACTAGATATAAACAATATGACGTATAGTAAATTTGTATTCATAATTTATATTTCTACATCTTTTCAGCAAATATTTTTGTAAAAAGCACGTTTTAACTTGATTAGTCTATCGTGTAACCAAATGTGCTAATTTTCTTTTTGAAACAATATCTTTGAAACATAAATACATGTAACACAAAAACAGCTGTGATATGCGAACAGTTAACTACGAATAAAATAAATAAAAACATATTGGAAGGGACGCTTTATGTCAATTCGAAAAATAATCATTGAATTGTTTCATTTTTTTTTTTTGGCCGACTGCTAAAACATATAAATCTAGAGAATAAATATTTTAGAAATGCTAAATAAATCGAAGTTATAGATATTGATTTGTTAGATTGCGCTTATTTGCTGTTGAATTTTAAACCGGTTTCATTATCAAAATTCCACGATGCGGGTCAATTTTCAACGGATTGGGGTATTCAACACCTTTGGTCTCAATATTCAACGTTGAAAAATGACCCCCGGGTCAATGTTTAACCCGGGTCATTTTTCCTCGTTACAGGGGCATTGCTACTACGCACTTTGAAAATTACGCACTTTGAAAATATAAATAAATGTTTTAAAGGGGCATGGTCACGATTTTGGTTAAGAATTATTTCCCCATTCCTAATGTTTACAGTGCTTCACAAAGGCATTTGTAATAGTTATTTCAAACTTGAGTGCCATTCGTTGAGTTATACGCGAG
This sequence comes from Magallana gigas, assembly GCF_963853765.1. NCBI lineage: Eukaryota > Metazoa > Mollusca > Bivalvia > Ostreida > Ostreidae > Magallana > Magallana gigas. The sequence goes on from NC_088856.1 coordinate 45,423,776, forward strand.
TTACAGCGCTTACAAATCTTTGCTATGTAAACAAAGGTTTTGATTACGTTTTGAATGCTGAAGTAATAATTCAAGTTGTAGACCTTTAAATGAATGTGTAAAACGTTAGGAACTGTTTATTCGTGCTTAAAATGAATAAGCAGACGGACAAATCAACTCAAAAACGATTTTTGACTGGTATATTGAACCTATGTAAACACACATAGGGCACGAGCCTTGTTTACATGACAAGAAATTGTGAGCCATGTATCTTGCTCATAACTCTACCACCTGCTCTCAAATTCCCCTTGATCACTATAAGTGCATTCCTTAAGCACTATAAATGATAAAAACAGAAAAATAGAATTTGACTAAAATCGTGACCATGCCCCTTTAACCTAGTTTAGCTCGTTGCTACATCGACAAGAGAAACCATGAAATTTAAAGCAATCCTAAATAGTAATGTCGTAATAAAAAGGCTTGTCGATAAAATCATTTAGTTGAACAATTTATATATGATATACGAGAGTCGAAGTGGTTATTGAGATTTGTATATTTTATGTAATGCATCAATTAGCCGTCATCCAACTATTTTTTCTTACATTATGTACTCAATTGAGAGAGGGGAAACTTATCAATTTTGTGACTAAACTATGTTTATAAGAAAGGGAAAATGCGGGTGCTTTCTTTATATTATCAATTTACATGATATCAATATATTAGAAACTGGGCTGTATCGTTAGATGTCATCTCCCCGTTCCCAGTGATGCTATACCATATTAAATAGTGTTTACAATAAATACGTGTAAAGTGTCTTGATGATAAAAAAAAGTTGATGTACAGTCATAACGCACTTCGAGATTGTTTCTCAAAGTACATAGTTATAAATTGGTCTAAAATTTAGTGCACTTTGTAAAAAAAAATCAAAGTGCGTTGATTTTTCCCAACTTTAACGCACTTTGCTATTATCAAACACTTAATTAGTTAATAAATTACCCATAACAAATTAATTTACGTGCAAAAATAAATTGGTTTTTATCACAACATACGTTTAGGTTATTCAATCTTTAACAAGACGGTTGAAGGGACCTGTTCCCCTTTTGAGCTAATATGTTGGGTTTTTTTTTTTGGTAATAATGCTTTGTTCATGTGTTGCTAATGTTTAAGGAAGGACAAATGCGAATGCATTCTTTATATTATCAATTTGCATTTTAATATATTGGAAATTGGGCTGTATCGGTAGTTGTCATCTCCCCGTTCCCAGTGATGCTAGTCCATATTAAATAGTGTTTACAATGAATACAAACAACCTGACTAAATACTTATTAATAATCAATTAAAAACGAAGTAAATATTTTATGATTTATATTTTTTTTTCAAAGTACGTAAAGTGTCTTGATGATAAAACAATTGTTGATGTACAGTCATAACGCACTTTAAGAATGTTTCTCAAAGTGCATAATTATAACTTGGTCCAAAAATGTTTTGTTCCCCTTTTGAGCTAAAATTTATTTTTTTTGTTGGGTTAATAATGCGTTGTTCAGGTGGTGCTTATGTGTAAGTCAATGAAACTGATTTTGAAATGGTGGCTGTAAAATTATAAATTATAAGTTTTTTGTCAACTAAATTCCTTGTTAATTTCGCAAAATTAGAAGACTAGATTAATTTTTGACCCTGTGTAGAATGCATATAATTATATACTATCAAATGACTTTCGTAAGAAGTCTAACACATGAATCTAAACGCAATCTTATGAATTTATATTATGATAACTTATGATATGAAATAGTAAAAATGAATTTTATTATTTTTTTCATTTCTTGAGTCATGTCTCTAAAATTAACATCAAAATGTTTAAGTAGATTAACTTTTTTTAAAATCAGCCTTGCATGATAATTTCAACAAGCCAAAAACGAGTCATTCAAGTCACTTTGTAAAAAATATAAAACAACAGAAACAACACAAACAGTGTTTATGTTTTTAATTATGCAGGTTTAATATGAAAAATGCCCTTCAAAAATCTCCTCACTATACTACTATTTACAACAAAATTTGAATGTTCATTTACTAATTCAAAAACACAGCTTAACATGATTTGGCTGTATTAATGCTATAATTGTATCATAGTCCCTGTTTGACCAGGTCTGTAAGAAATAATTAATGTAAATGTAATTTACAAATCGGTTAAAGTAATCAATCTTTCTTCGATCACAAAAACACATCCATATTTTTTTTAATTCATGTACACCTAAAACTGCTGTGTGGTAGATTATCTCCCTAATGAAATGATGATTTCGGAAAGTTCTTGTGGTATTCCACGTTGTTAGAGAAATTACCTGATAGTCTGCATTCACAAAGTTTCAGTTTCTTCAATGGATTGGTTCTTTCCGGCTCCACTGGAGAGGACACAATTTGTTCTGTTAAAGGAAGAATGATACAAGGAGTTTCAATATTTTCGTGAATCAATGTTGTGTGTTCCACAAAGGTGCCACAAGAATCATTTTTGCTCTGTTTATCAACATCTTCTGTAACAGTCTGCCTATACAGCTAATAGATGGAAAGGAATAATACAAAAAAATACAATCCATGTTCATATTGAAAGCATCAATTGTACATGCTGTAGGATCCGGTGGGAAAAACCATATTTTGGTAATATATTATACAATGTAGAGGCAAAAACAATCAATATATGATTTGTCAAATATAAAACAAATTTCATGAAAAACCTGCAATCTAGACTCCATTTTGTGTCCTTGGATAATTCTCTAGATGATTCATCTGCTACCACATTTTAGGCCTCAGTGACATGATTCACTGAAGCTATATGTTTCTATCAATACATCAAAGCCGTATTTTTTCTGGTCAATTTATCAATTAGAGGTGATTTTCCTCCCGTAATTGACGAATCTGGTTACAATAACTGAACAGCTACGGCATTATCTAAGAACAGCTGAATATTGCAGTTCTGTAATGTTGAACAAAAGCAGCGTAGAGTCAAGAAGGCTTATTGCAGTTCCAAATAATTGATGTTTTCTTTGTCATGTTAAAACAATTTTGTGAACAGTGGAACATGTTGAACAGCGGGTTCAAAAGCCATCGATTTTCCTATCACCTATGCAAAGTCACTTATACAAACTTCATGTATCACATTATAAGCTTTTTCAGAAAAACTTTCCTAACTGCTCTCTACTGCGTTTAATTAGTAAACACAGATTTGCAAAATTTCTGTTTTACAACCAATGTCCAACCAATCTCCAATAAACTGCACTGTAGATGGAAAGCTCTGATATACATTAAAATCTTTAAATAATCCAAACTGCTCCAACACCAAATATGTTACGTATTTACATCTTGAGAAACTCTAAACACTGACTATCACGTGACAACATCTAAGCAATATCAGATGGTTTCTCAGTACAGTTGATTTGGTAAAATAGTTATTAGTCGAGTTAGGTGTAGTGTATTTTTTTAAAAGTAAAATAAAATCTGCCTTGTCTGTAAGGGACTGCTTCGCGCTTCTTGGTGTCTTGGTTCTTCTGATGTTCATCCCTGCATTGTTTATTTCCCCCATAGGCTTCAGTGCCACACACTAAAAAATGTTGGGCTGTGCCAGGTATGTCTATTTTAGACATAGCCATCTATGAAAAATAATCATAATTTTGTATATTGTAAGCCTTCTGCTTTCGTGCTTTCCTGGAGGTGCGACTAAAGCTTAGTAACCACTAAATCCAATAGTTCTTTCACAAGCGTGATCGTATAGTTTTGTCAAAATTACAACATCATTTTGAAGCAGCACAGAAATTAAAATCTCAAATTCAAAATCTAAAAAAAAATCTCTAATTTCAGATCCAATGAAATATCCTAAATAAAATTCTATCTAACATCATTTACAGGGGATTATATAGCATATTACTTATTATTGAGAGTTCCGACTAGTTCGACTACAATGATCATGAGTCAACATTAAGTCTTCAAATTCCAGAGTTATATTTTATTTCTTAATAAAGCCAGAATACTGTCAGTGCTGTCTATCAAAGAGTATGGGTGCAGGTTTTGAGTTTCGAAGTCCCGAATATCTGAGTCCCCCAGCTGGGTATGAAGCATCGCTTACGCATAAAACATGCATTCATACAGTCATGGCCGTAGATGGAAAAAGCATTGCATAACTAGTTTGCAGTACCAGGGCCTTCACTGCAGACACAGGATCGCCAAATATGACAATGTGTTGATAACTTGTTTATATATTTTCAATTTGGATTTTACTGTGCACGAGTTCCGTACCTGATTAATTAACGTCATTTAGGACTAAAATTATTGGGATGCACGCTTTATGTCTCCGCCTTACTACTAGTAAGGCGCATCGCTTACGTACAATATTTAAAGGTCATATATAAAAGTATACATGAGTTCATGGATTAAAAGTTTACATGTTATATAAAACATGCGAAACAAGACTCAGTATAGAGTACAAGAGCCGTCGATGCAGACACAGAATCGCCAAATATGACAACTTGTTTATAAACTCCCAATTTGAATATTATTGTTCCCGCTTTCTGCACCTGGTTGCATAACATAAATTGGAAATGCTGCGCAGTGCTACAAGAGTCACAAAGATAATTGTGTTAGTCATCTTTACAACAATTAATTGCGCATTATCAAGGAATACATAAGTATTAGTGTGACCGACTGGTAATACTAAAAATTCAAGGTCATAGCATGGTTATCTGGTTACAATATGTAACATACCAATCAACAAAGCTAAATCATAATTAACTTATCATAATCATAATGAATGTTTCGTAAAAACAATGTATTTGAATTATTTAACGAATAATTCAAAATATTTTTTTTAATTTCTGATTTAAGAAGATTTAACTTGAATAGTTATTTAAGGTTTTCTTAACAATATATAAGTGATAAAATGACGTACTGTGGAATCATTAGATTTCGTGGTGGTTCAATTTTCATGGAATTCGTGGGTACCTCTCAGCCACGAATTAGCATCCTCCACTTACTATTAAATTAGGGTTATAAAGTTATATTTCCTTTTGTAAAAAGTACACAAAAATTACGTCCCCCGAACCTATAAAATTTCAGGAATCCAAGAAAATTAGCCCCAACGAATTTAAATGATTCCAGAGTATTTGTGCTCCAGTTTAATGAAATCGAAACCATTCAGATCAATGTAGAAAATAGTTACATAGCTTGAATTAAATATGTATTTCAGTGCGTAAAATACTAGTAGTTTTCAATGGGTACTTTTATTGGCAAATAAACCTATATTATATCAATGAAATGTGAAATGATCTTGTATGGCTATAGCGAAATTATCTTGATAAACAATAAAAATCTTCAGTTATTCCTATGGAACGCCATAGCTGCCTCCAGGTCCATTTCATGTGGTATGTATTTTATATGCAGTGGTAAAATCATTATATACTGTGGTTACATCATCATATTCAGGACTAAAATCTTTACATGAATTGGTAATATCATTACGGTATGTCGTAAGATCATTATGTTCAGTGGTTTATTCACTACAGGTTATGACTCGATAAATTTTTATGTGCTATTAATAAATCTTTATATAATGTGATGAACGCATTTTATACAGAGAACAACTCATAATGTATGGTTGTTTAGTCGTTATGTTATGTGGCACACTCTTCATGTGCAGTTGCAAATTCCTTGCAGTGCAACGTCTTGAACAACAATACATTATGAGTTTATCTTGTATAAAATAAATTCATCACGTCATATGATGATTAATTCAAAGGATATAATGAATAAACCACTGCACATAGTGATCTTACGACATGGCGTAATGATATTACCGCTTCATTAATATATTTTACCCTTGAATATGATGATGTAATCACAGATAAGATGATGTTTGCAGTGTATATGATAATTTAACCACTGTATATAATGATGTTATCACTGCATATAAGACGAACATTATCTAATACCTATGTTTCCCCTAATGCGACCGACCCAATAAAATCCCGCCGACTGAATAGTTTTGTCTTTACCACATTGAAAGAGATTTTAAAAAGAAAAAGAAACCTAACTTTACCCAAAATCCTTTTTATAAAACCTTCATCTTTTTCGTTTTACAAACATTTTGTTAGCATTGACAGATACATTTATTTATGTCTCTGGCCTTGATGATCAACCTTGGCGAAATATCCCTGTATAAAAGTTGCCCTGTATTCTGAGTTCACGATCATGTACATGTATATTAGCCCCAAAGACATTAACATGTTATTATGATAATCTTTAATTTCAAAAGACGTTTTCACAGCCACAGTTAACTACTGTTGTGATAAATAATTTTGAATTGTCTTATCTGTTATGGGTTACAATAAATTATATCCTACTGTGCACTGAAAGTTACAACTGATGTTTATTACTTTAGTGTTGATATAACAATTAGTTAACTTTGCCAAACTAATGCTAAAAAATTCTTAAAACCATCTGTTCATAATTATTTTAAAATAAAAATGATCCTCTGCACAGCAGCTGTAAATGTGTAAAATGGTTGGACTTTTACCTTCAAAATACACTGAAGTAAAGATACGGATTTTATTTGTCATTTAGCTAACGCAATTACAAAAAATTTCATATATAAAATGTATGAATACATCATATAAATTAAATTTGATAGATTGGATAAGTTTTCAAAGCGTTCAGAAGTTGTTTTTTATATTAACTTGTTTATAATTAATTCGAACCCAATTTTAAACAAGGTTGAATCTGTGTATATCATCATTCCTTTAGGTTATGCTTATGCTGTATTAAATAATGACAGTCTCCCTGATTTCTCAAACTTTTCCCTACTTTTCTGATAGGGAGAAATCCGTCTCCAAAAAAATTAGGTTGGTTCCTCTGATATGAAAGACTCTTTATGAAATTTGGTAAATTTTCAAAAAATATTATCTAAATATATTTTGCTTCCCTGGCATTATGTTTCAAATTTAGGTTAATATTTCTTGGAATAGACACATATTTCCTTGTCAAAGAAGGATATTCTCTGCAATTGTAGTGATTTTGTGTGAACTTGCTGTAGAATGATTAATATGACTTCACAAACATTTAGTCATTGAATCAAACAAGTTTGAATTTAAGATAATTAATATAAAATTTTGATTTTTTTTCTATTCCATTAATTTAGATCAAATATAACAATTTGTTTCACAACTGGTCATATTTTGTTAAGTTTTGTAATTAATTAAAGAATTGATTGATTTTTTAGGTCTTTCCACCTTTCAGGTGAAAGACCTTTTGTTAGGTCTTTCCACCTTTCAGGTGAAAGACCTATTGTATTTCTTATGTTTTTTATTAGGTCTTTCCACCTTTCAGGTGAAAGACCTTTTGATTTCCTTATGTTTTTTATTTTTTTTCTTCTCTTTTTTTCCAGGGACAGCTTTTTTATTTCTAGAGATATTGAAACAATTTTTTCTTTACGTTATTGACCATTAAAAGTTATGGTACCAAATGACCCTTTGCATGATAACTCCCAAAACTTACAAAGTTATTGCCCTTTGTGTACGAAGTGATTGTTATCGCTACTCCTCTAAAACCATAAGAGATAGAGACTTGGAACTTTTACCAATGTCATCATTACATTTAGAGGGTTCTTCAATCTATTCATACCGAAAGGATCTCAGGCACCCTTCTAGTAGTTATTGCCCCTGAAAGTATTTACATTTCTATAAAATCACTTCCAACTTTTTTATTATTTGTCATAGAGACATCGGACCACTTGGGATGGAAGTGTCTACCTTGTCCGAACAAAATGACATAAAGGTCAAAGGTCAAGGTCATTTGAGAAGCTGTTAATTAATCAGTTTTTATATCACTATTGTTTAGGGGGGTAGAGAAAAACCTTTTTATGGATGTAGTAGGACATCTTTAGACAGTTTAAAATATATCCCCTTGGCTCCTTCCTTTAGATAGTTACAGAGTTATTGCCCCTATTTACGAAAAGCTTGTTATCGCTACTCCTCTGAAACCATAAGAGATAGAAACTTGAGACTTCTACCAATGTCTTCAGTACACTTAGAGGGTTCTTCAATCTATTCATACCGAAAGGATCTGAGCCCCCCTTCTAGTAGTTATTGCTCCTGAATGTATTTACATATCTATAAATTTACTTCCAACTTTTTTATTACTTATCATAGAGACATCGGACCACTAGGAATGAAAGCATCTACCTTGGCCAAACAAAATGACATAAAGGTCAAAGGTCAAGGTCATTTGGAAATCTCTTAATTAATGAGTTTTTAGATCTCTTTTGTTTAGGATGGTAGAGAAAAACTTGTTCATGGATGTAATAGGACATCCTAAGACATTTCAAAATTTAACCCTTTGACCCTTACCATGAAACAATTATAGAGTTATTGCCCCTATTGTAGAAAATGCTTGATATCGCTACTCCTCTGAAACCATAAGAGATAGAAACTTGAAACTTTTACCAATGTCTTCAGTACACTTAAAGGGTTCTTCAATCTATTCATACCGAAAGGATCTGAGCCCCACTTCTAGTAGTTATTGCCACTGAAAGTATTAACATTTCTATAAAACCACTTCCAACTTTTTTATTACTTATCATAGAGACTTTGGACCACTTGGGATGGAAGCGTCTACCTTGGCCGAACAAAATGACATAAAGGTCAAAGGTCAAGGTCATCTTAAAATCTCTTAATTAATGAGTTTTTGTATCTCTTTTGTTTAGGATGGTAGAGAAAAACTTTTTCATGGATGTAGTAGGACATCGTAAGACATTTCAAAATATCCCCCTTTGACCCTTACCATGTAACAATTATAGAGTTATTGCCCCTATTGTACAAAATGCTTTTCATCGCCACTCCTCATTAACCGTTAGAGATAGAAACTTGAAACTTTTACTAATGTATTCAGTATACTTAGACGCTTCTTCAGTCTACTCATACCGACAGGATCCAAAGTCCCTTTTTAGCAGTTATTTCCCCTGAAAGTTTCGAACATTCAATAAAAAACACAAATAACCTTTGAATCAATAATCATAAATACATCGGACCACTTGGTATTGAAGCGTCTACCTTGTCAGATGAAAATGACATAAAGGTCAAAGGTCAAGGTCAAGCAATAACAAATTGCAAACTTAATCGTTTGACACTTTTTTTTTATGAAGTAACGCAGAAAAAATACTTAATTTTATTGAAGCAATCTTTTTTCAAACATAAAAAACAAGGAGGTGGAAAGACCTCTAATTGTTCGAGAACAATTAGTCTACTAGTTATTCTTATTTTTTTTCTTCTCTTTTTTTCCAGGGACAGCTTTTTTATTTCAAGAGATATTGAAACAAGTTTTTCTTTATGTTATCGGCCATTAAAAGTTATAGTACCAAATGACCCTTTGCTTGATAACTCCCAGAACTTACAAAGTTATTGCCCTTGTGTACGAAAAGCTTGTTATCGCTACTCCTCTGAAACCATAAGAGATAGAGACTTGGAACTTTTACCAACGTCTTCAGTACGGTTAGAGGGTTCTTCAATCTACTAATACCGAAAGGATCCGAGACCCCCTTCTATCAGTTATTGCCCCTGAAAGTATTTGAATTTCTATAAAATCACTTCCAACTTTTTTTATTATTTATCATAGAGACTTCGGACCACTTGGGATGGAAGCGTATACCTTGGCCGAACAAAATGACATAAAGTTCAAAGGTCAAGGTTATCTGGAAATCTCCTAATTAATGAGTTTATATATCTCTTTTGTTTAGTGTGGTAGAGAAAAACTTTTTCATGGATGTAGTAGAACATCTTAAGACATTTCAAAATATAAACCTTTAACCCTTACCATGTAACAATTATAGAGTTATTGCCCCTATTGTACAAAATGCTTGTTATCGCTACTCCTCATTAACCGTTAGAGATAGAGACTTGAAACTTTTACTAATGTATTCAGTATACTTAGGCGCTTCTTCAATCTATTCATACCAACAGGGTCCAAAGTCCTTTTCTAGCAGTTATTGCCCCTGAAAGTTTCGAATATTCAATAAAAAAACACAAATAACTTTTGAATCAATAATCATAGATACATCGGACCACTTGGTATTGAAGCGTCTACCTTGTCAGATGAAAATGACATAAAGGTCAAAGGTCAAGGTCGTCAAGCAATAAAAAATTGCAAACTTAATCGTTTGACACTTTTTTAAATGAAGTAACGCAGAAGAAATATTTTATTCTATTGAAGCAATCTTATTTCAAACATAAAAAAACATTGAGGTGGAAAGACCTCTAATTGTTCGAGAACAATTAGTCTACTAGTTTTTCTTATGTTTTTTATTATTATTTTTTTTTCTTCTCTTTTTTTCCAGGGACAGCTTTTTTATTTCAAGAGATATTGAAACAATTTTTTCTTCATATTATTAGGCATTGAAAGTTATGGTACCAAATGACCCTTTGCTTGATAACTCCCAAAACTTACAAAGTTATTGCCCTTGTGTACGAAAAGCTTGTTATCGCTACTCCTCTGAAACCATAAGAGATAGAAACTTGGAACTTTTACCAATGTCTTCAGTACATTTAGAGGGCTCTTCAATCCATTCATACCGAAAGGATCTGAGGCCCCCTTCTAGTAGTTATCGCCCCTGAAAGTATTTACATATCTATAAAATCACTTCCAACTTTTTTATTATTTGACATAGAGACTTCGGACCACTTGGGATGGAAGCGTCTACTTTGGCCAAACAAAATGACATAAAGGTCAAAGGTCAAGGTCATCTGAAAATCTCTTAATTAATGAGTTTTTAGATCTCTTTTGTTTAGTGTAGTAAAGAAAAACTTTTTCATGGATGTAATAGGACATCTTAAGACATTTTAAAATATATCCCTTTGGCTCCTTCTTTTAAATAGTTACAGAGTTATTGCCCCTTTTGTACGAAAAGCTTGTTATCGCTACTCCTCTGAAACCATAAGAGATAGAAACTTGGAACTTTTACCAATGTCTTCAGTACACTTAGAGGGTTCTTCAATTTATTCATACCGAAAGGATCTGAGCCCCCCTTCTAGTAGTTATTGCCCCTGAAAGTATTTACATTTCCATAAAATCTCTTCCAACTTCTTTATTACTTATCATAGAGACTTCGGACCACTTGGGATGGAAGCGTCTACCTTGGACGAACAAAACGACATAAAGGTCAAAGGTCAAGGTCATTTGGAAATCTCTTGATTAATGGGGTTTTAGATCTCTTTTGTTTAGGATGGTAGAGAAAAACTTTTTGATGGATGTAGTAGGACATCTTAAGACATTTCAAAATATAACCTTTTGACCCTTACCATGTAACAATTATAGAGTTATTGCCCCTATTGTACAAAATGCTTGTTATTGCTACTCCTCATTAACCGTTAGAGATAGAGACTTGAAACTTTTACTAATGTATTCAGTATACTTAGACTCTTCTTCAATCTATTCATACCGACAGGGTCCAAAGTCCTTTTGTAGCAGTTATTGCCCCTGAAAGTTTCGAACATTCAATAAAAAACACAAATAACTTTTGAATAAATAATCATAGATACAGCGGACCACTTGGTATTGAAGCATCTACCTTGTCAGATGAAGATGACATAAAGGTCAAAGGTCAAGGTCAAGCAATAAAAAATTGCAAGCTTAATCGTTTGACACTTCTTAATGAAGTAACGCAGAAAAAAATACTTTATTCTATTGAAGCAATCTTATTTCAAACCTTAAAAAAAAATGAGGTGGAAAGACCTCTAATTGTTCGAGAACAATTAGTCTACTAGTTTCATATTCTTTTTATTTATAATGTATTTTCGGGTAGGTCCTGGCAGAAAAAAATATATATACATGTACCTACCAACCTACCTACCTACCTTACATCAAAATTAGGGTCGGTTTAACGGAACCAAAGATATTTTTAATGATGGCCATAAGAATAAAATTGTTCTGCGCAGCAAGGTTGGTCAGATGGATTTTCGGACTTTTAACAAAGTATTGTCGAATCGAAACGTTTGAAACTTTTAATTTGACGGACTCCAAACATGGTACCTGATACCCTTATAAGGTCATTTAATGCCTATTGAGTTTGGGGTGTAAGGTCAAACGTCAAACTATTACAGAAGTCGAATAATTCACGGATTATATAATATATTATATACTCGGAGTACAATAATTATAATAAGAGTCGTTTGCTGTTTTAAATTAAAACTTGGTAGATTGATGCCCTCTAAGCCGATGATGATCTAAACCGATGATTATGAGGTCACAAGATCACAGTTCAAGAGTCCAACCACTCTGGATATAGGCAGAGATAAGTTTGATTATAACTTCTGTAATAACAAAATTATTTTTTTTGTGGCACAGAAATTTAATGTCTTTCATGTGTTAAAACCGTTTGTAATTTAAAGTTAAGTATTACTTTAAAGGGTACCTGCAGCCCAGCCCATGTGAATTACAGTATGTCATATAATTTATTTACAATAATTCAATGCAAAAATTTGCATCGAAATCTAGGTGGAAAATATACTTGTTATTTGTTATTAACTATTTAAAGTCACATTCACTTTTCTTATAATGAATTATTGAAACTTTTCAAATTTGTTTAATTTGTATAACAAAGTTTTGAACATAATCTTAAAATCAATACAGAACTTGGGTAAAACCTTTAAACAGTAGAATTTTGGGCGTTATTATTATTTTTTATGTAAAAATTTTTGAAAAACTTAATCAGTTGGTAAAATTTGAACTTAGGAAAATATAGAATTCCTAAACAGTCCCATAATCCTCTGTTTCCGGTAACATAAAAGTTAACTTATTTTTTTCGTTTATTTTTCTTATTTCATTGGTTTTAAATGGTAATAATTAGTGACCAACTAAAACCAAGGGCTACCATTTGCTTTGTTGCATTTGGTTACCATTGGATACCATAGTTCACCGATGGCAACCAAATGCTGCCAGCGGTCGTTTCCAAATCCATCAATGGTACATCTTTGAACGCATCCTATATGCGTCAAAATTTACAATATGACGTCACATTTGCAAGTGCTTCGCGATCAGTCTGTTATTTATATTTATCGTTGTTGGACTTATTAGACTACAAAGTTGCACGCATAGGTAATGGTTAATGTAGTTTGATGTTTTCGTAACCATAACAATCGTAAATTACTTAATTATTTATTAACTTGTTTGAATACTTGTTGTATTGTACGATGTCATAGTTAACATTTCCCGTACTTTCTGGTCGGTGCAACCACAAAGTAAACCTTAACAGTGCTGCGAAATCCAATCAAGAGAAAATAGAATCAGGCAATAACGAGGTTTCAGTGGAAGTGACGTCACTAGGTCAACAGGAGGGAACCTTCCTTACAAAGCTATACAAAATAGATCCAATTTTACTGCAAAAATGATGGAAATAGGTATGATCTTTTGAAGTATCTGGTTAATTTGAGTATGAGTATATTTGTGGATTTAGAAATTTGTATCCGTATACATTTTGTTACAGTCAGATTGTTTTAAAGGATTCAAAATTGGCTATTCTTGTCGCATTTTACGGATGATTACGACATCTTAAAACACTTATATGCCCATTGGACATTTTTATGTTTAATATTCATTTTTTATTACATCATATCACTGCACACATGAATGATCCCAGCCAATGACAAAGGTAAACAGGTAAACTAACGAAGCTTCTGCTCCAGACACGTGTGTATCTGGGGTATGTATACAACTCTGATGAGTCTGACTCATCAGATGACCAAAGGGGAGTTTCACACCTCTTGAATGGTAAATTAATTTGTGAATATTAAGCTACTCAATTATTATCAGATGAAACGGAAAAAAAATTAGACTTTGTAAAATCAGACGTTCATAAGCTTAATACATGTGCATTGTCCGTTAATCAGTGGGTAAAGCATCATGCGTGGAGGAGACTATCAAAAAGTAACTAATGTTTAGAATAAATGCCTTATTTGTTACTTACAGTATATAAGCTTTTTAAAAATGACAAATTTTGAAATTCGGCGAATCATTTTTTTAATGTAATCAAAAAAATATTTCAAAAGTAATTACGTTGATCATCATTAATATGGTCTTAATTTCTTATATAATAAATGTGAAAAAGTGCAAGTTTCTATCGAGCGCTATGGTCAGCAATTATACTCCAAATAGCTTAAATTTTATACTAACACCGAATTATCATGAAATCTGAATAAACGTAAACATTATGATAAAGGATTTAAAAAGTGTAAAAATGAATTTCCATCATCGTATTTTTACAGAATACGAGACAGACTTCATCAAGCATCCATCTTGGTCTTTCCCCCTGATCAGTTGATGATACTGTGTATGTTTGTCAAATACGCATGCCATTTTGATTGTCGTCAATCAGAATCCATATTATTGAATAATCGGGCGAAATGGTTGTAATTTTATGTTTCATACGAGAAATAGACCCCCGCTACCTTTTACAGTACATGTATTATTAGTATTATTAATAGTGTCATGGAAAAATCATCTGAAAGAAAAACAACATTGACATAGAAATACAAAAATAGGTTTCTTATAACAATAGTGTTTTGTAAGCCTTCTGTCTTACAGGATCCTATTTAGGGTCAGCTCAAGCTTAGTGATGACAAGTCCAGTATTTCTTTCTCAAGCGGTTTTATTAAGCGTGATCGTATAGTTACAAAATTACATCAGCTAATAGCAACCCAAATCAGGAGTCTGCACAATCTCATTTCATATGGGTATATATAAGGTTTTACTTATGATGGACAGTTTTGACTAGTTCGGCCCATATACGACGATCATGAGTGAACATTTAGTGTTCAAAATTAAGATTAATATTTTATTTCTAAATAAAGTAACAAAACCGTCAAAACTGCCAATCAAAGAGTCTGGATGCAGGATGTGAGTCTCCGAGTCCTGGGTCTCGGAGTCCCCCACCTAGTATGAGGCATCACTTACTCACAATACGTTCATTCATACACGGCATAAAAGGTTACAAAGGTTAATATATAGAATACACAATACATGACTCAATATAGAGTACTAGAGCTATCGTTGCAGACACAGAATCGCCAAATATGTCACATGTTGTTAAACTCTCAATTTGGATATTATTATGCCCGTATTATGCACCTGGTTTCATAACATCATTTAGGAATACTACGCATTGCTACAAGAGTCACAGAGTTCATTCTGTCAATTATCATTAACACCATTCAGTGCGCAGCATCTAGGTACACATAAATATCATAGTGACCATTATGTAATACTAGCAATTCAAGGTCATAGCATGGCTATCTGTTTACATACGTCCCCCAAACAAAAGAAATATCCCGAAGGGAGATTTCTCATGCCTGGCGCCCGGAATAGGAAAGCGTCCTTGATCTACCCTTGATCAGACGAACTTCCTAGTGACATACCAGTCAGAACATCTATGTTAAGAGATAGTAACAAGTGACATGTTTCCACCTCCGGCTTGGGACACCATTCATCTATAAAAACAAATCTATAACCAGGATGTATACATGTTCATAAAATCATATAGCTTGATTATATCGCATTACAATCATGAAAACAATAATGAATAAAGTATGATAATAATGACCAAGATGAAATAACCATTGTTGAATATAATCGTAATTCATCATCAAAGTAATACTAAGTATGGTTAAGCTTGATGTCA
The DNA here is from genome assembly GCF_963853765.1 of Magallana gigas. Lineage (NCBI taxonomy): Eukaryota > Metazoa > Mollusca > Bivalvia > Ostreida > Ostreidae > Magallana > Magallana gigas. Next base: position 45,439,452 of record NC_088856.1, read on the forward strand.
CATATATTAACAAAGTCATTGCATGCTTATAAGTTCACAAAAATATATCTTCCTTCCTAGGGGCGAGGTTAGCGTCATAAGTTCGGAGTCCATTGGTTTTTTCCTGAATTTCTCCAGAGTGAATCAACAAATACAAGATTTACATTAGCACAAGATAACGCACATTTCTACTTTAACACATTTCACATTTTTTAATTTTCGCTAAATTTCACAATCCTTTCATAAGGAATACACAACTTCTTCGCGGCTGTAGCTTAATTACTCATCCATCATCGGCACCCGTGGATAGAGGGTCGGCGCGGATGGCGAGGCGACGTCTCGCGGAGCGTATCCTGCGTTCCTCTGTTGCGTAGACATCGCGGCCTTCTCTTCCAGGTATTTACGTGCCAGCTCTGGGTCCGGTCGATAGTATTTGGTCCATGGATAGTCTTCATTTTCCTCCTCTCCAAGAAATTGTTGTGCTAGTTTAGTCGAAATTGTCCCCGTGTTACTGGCCAATATGCGAGTTGCGATTCTTCCGCTTCGTTGGGGTTTCTCTTGGATCCTAGTGACTTTCGAGATTGGTTCAAGTTCAAAAATGTCACTAGAGGTCCATTTCTCTGGATTCACACAACAAACTACAGTGTCTTTGGAAGAACCTTTCTTATCTCCGTCACTACCCCTTTTTCGACAACCTGACCAGCAACCACAAAGTCATATCGTTATTGTTAGTGCAAAATGTAAACACACATAAAACCAGGGGCTTCCCACCCAAGACGAGGATTTCATGGGTTGCAAATTAGTTACTGGCAATTCCGCCATAAGTGAATTTATAGGGAAAACTTTAATATCTTATGTCTTAAGACATTAAACAATGAAAACCTGAGCAACCTTGTCCCATACTCAAGATGTTGATAGCAAAATTGGATTGTTTTTACGAATAATCTAAAATCACTTACAAAAATAAGTCTTATAGTTTCTTACTTAGTCGCTGTTTCATGTATTTCGGGTATATGTTATAGCTCTTTAACTTCGCATATACAAATGACCGAGGTGCTATGTTCGCGTTTGCTAGTCGGCGTATCTCAATACATGTTTTGATATCACAGGGGGTCATCCTGTCATACCTTTTTAAAAGCGTGTAATATATACAAAGCTAAGCTTATTCAAGATTATTTACATCTACATTATACATGTACGATAAATTTAACTTATTTATCCTACTAAATTGAATAATTGCTTCATAATAGCCAAACAATCCTCAGTGTGCCTTTGTTTGCTATTTTCCTTACGGGGCTTAGGGATTAGTTTACGCGGTTTAGGAATTGGTTTGAAGCCTAGACCTACTTTAGGGACTATTTCATCTATTTCGATATTTTCATCTAAGGGTACATTTGGGTTATCTAAGGGTATTTCATATTCTTGACCACTATTTTCATCACATTTTTCTGACTCATGGGTCTCATCCGATTCTGAATCTACGGCCTGATCATTCTCGTGTTTATACTGCTGATCATCCATGATCTTCTTAGCTCTTATACGTCTTTGAAGTTCTGCTAGGGGAATATCCTCTTCGTCTGAAGATCCTTCTCTTTCCCATTGTTTGGACTGTATAGCTCTTTCCAATGGTTCTGGTTGCATGTCTTCATTTTCTGACGACGATTCATCTTCCGGTGGCACCACATAGTTAGTTTTTCTTAGAGTTCTTCCACCATCTTCAGTAGTTTGTGAAAGGGGCCAGTGCGAAATATCTACCAGTCTTAATTGTCGCGCATGGCATTTGGTGGTTAATCCAGTCAATTGGTCTCTCACCACGAAACTAACTGGTCCTTTCTGCTCAATGATTCGATAATATGGTAACCACTTTTTATCTAATTTATTTTGTCTCCTGTTGTTCTTAAGGTAGACAGGGTCACCTACCTGAAAATTTTCGTCTTTGCTTTTCTTATCGGCCTGAGCTTTCTGTTTCTTCTTGGCTTCCTTCATATTACGATGTACTAGCAGGAAAGCTTTATGTTGTTCTTGTAGGGCGATCTTGTGTTGATCTTCTCCCGCATATCTCCTTCGAGGTTTCATTAACGTATCAAGAGGTAATACGACATCTCTGTTGTACATAAGGTAATATGGGGAAAACCTTGACGAATCGTTAGGATGGAAACGAATGGCTGCCAACGCCTGATTAAGATGAATATCCCATGTTTGAGCGTTGTCTGTTGTTTTCTTAGCCATCACGTCATATAGAGTTCTATGAAATCGTTCTACTTTACCATTACCTTGAGGGCTGTAATAAGATGTTTTGATATGGTTGATATTCAATTCTTTTAAAGTTTCTTCTACTTTCTTATTCACATTTTCTGTTCCGTTGTCTGTGAGGATTTGAAGAGGACAGCCATATCTTGGATATATTTCTTCTAAGATAAGATGTACTATATTGTCAGCTGACTTATCAGGAACGGGAAAAGCTTCTGGCCAACCTGAGTAAATGTCAATAAAAGAAACTATGTACTTGTTTCCCGACAAGGATGTTGGATATGGTCCTGATAGATCAAGTCCTACTTTAGCCATTGGAAAAGGTGGTATATCTGTCTCTTGAAGTGGAGGCTGATTTTTCTTATTGCTCCTCGTTTGGCATACTATACATCCTTCTATATAAGAGTATAACCTTTTGTACAAATTTGGTATGTAGTACTTTTGTCTGATTACGTCATATGTTTTGTCCACTCCCATATGTCCAAGTCCGTCATGATACTGCTGCACTACTAAAATTTCTAACTCACGTGGTACATACAGGCGAAGATTTGGGCCTTCTGATTCTCCATCTGAAAGATATTACATTAAACCATCAATTTCCAGGAACTTCTTTTCTTCGGTTGCCGTTGCTGTTCCTTTATTTAACCGATTTTTCAGTTTCTTGATCTGCTCATCGTGTTGTTGACTTTCTTTGATGTTGATTTCTTCTGGTAGATCAATAAAGGGTTTGACCAATTCGTCGTGTTGTTTAACTTCACATCTGGCCAATCTCTTAGGCGAAAGGGCATTGGAGTAAAGTACGTTCACTTCAAAGAAATTGTCCTTAACATCTGGTTCATCATGCTCTGATTGTTCTTCCTCTTCACACTCCAGGTTGACTGTCGGTAATCTGGATAAGAGATCTGCACAGCAGTTAAATCTTCCTTCTATGTACTCTACCTTACAGTTATATCCTGCAATACTTAATGCCCATAGTTGAATTTTCTTATTTTGCATTGGAGATTCTAAGATATACTTGAGCGGCTTATGGTCTGTTCTTATAGTAAACTGAGCACCGTGTAAATAATGGTCTAACTTCTGAAGGGCGTAATGATTTGCAAATGCCTCCTTTTCTATGGTTGACCACTTTTCTTGAGTTTTACTCAGCTTGTGTGATAAGTAATATATTGGCTTATTTTTTCCCTCATCTGTCTTTTGAGTAAGGCACGCTCCAATACAATTGTCGCTGGCATCGGTGTACAGGATGTACGGCTTATTAGTATCTGGATATGCTAGTAAAGGCACTACCGTTAAACTTTCTTTAATAAAGTCAAACGCTTTTTGGCAACATGGTGTCCATTTAAACCTTGCATATTTTCTGGTTAAGTCAATCAATGGTTCTGCAATCTTAGAGAAGTTCGGTATAAATCTCCTGTAATAACTACACATACCTATAAAGCCACGAACTTCTCGGACTGTAGTGGGCGCTGGTAACTTTCTTATAGCTTCGACTTTCTTTGGATCAGGTGTAACGCCATGTTCATCAATGATGAAACCAAGATATTCTGTCTGTTCCTTGAAGAAACTACATTTCTTTAGCTTCATTTTAAGTCCATGCTTCCTTAGGCGGTTGAAAACGTCTTGAATATGCCAAAGATGATCTTCAGGTGTATCTGAGAATATAAGAATGTCATCCAGGTATGCGATGGCAAACTCCTCTTGTCCTTGAAGAACTATGTTCATCAGCTCTTGAAAGACTGCCGGTGCATTACTCAACCCAAATGGCATCCGGTTGAATTGGAATAGTCCTTTGTGACATGCAAAGGCCGTTTTTTCTTTACTTGAATCTTCTAATTTCACTTGCCAATATCCACTCTTTAAGTCTAGTGCAGTGAAATATTTTTCCTTACCTAGTAAACATAGGATGTCATCAATCAAAGGTAGCGGGAATGATACGGGTTTCACTATCTTATTTAAGCTTCTAAAGTCAACGCACATCCGGTCTGATCCGTCCTTTTTCTTCACCACTACTAGGAAATGACCAAGGCGATTGTGATCTCTCAATAATCTTTCCGTCCATCATTTCCAGTATGGCCTTGTCAATTATCTGTCTTTTATTTAAGGGTACACGGTAGGGTCTGTTCTTTATTGGGTGGTGATCTCCAGTTTCTATCTTCATTTTAACAGTATCAGTCACTCCAAGATCACTGTCTTTCTTTGCAAATAAATCATTGTTTTTACTCACAAGTCTTGTGATTGAGTGTTCAATTCTTTTAGGTACATCAATTTCTTCTTTTGTGTCTTGAGTAGTCTGTATTTCTGAGATTTCCTTCTGTTTTAATGCGGTAATTCGTCCTACTATGTAGCCTCTGGGAATTTTATAATTTTTGTTAGTTTGGTTAACGAAGATCATTGGAACTTTCTTATCTTTCCGAACTATACAAACGGCGTCTTTTAAATATAGTCCTGGGTCTTCCATAATGCAGTTATTGTCTATGCTGTTCACTTCAACCAAGTCATTTTTTTCCAGAGGAAAATTGTTATTTATTTTTCCGTAGAATACAGTCACCGTGTTTGGTCTCATAATAAGTTTCTTAGGTGTTCTTACAATAGTTGAGATGTGTAAATCTTCTTTAAATTCCGCGTATACTTTGCCATCAATACGCATAAGTCCAAGATCAAAGTATAAACGAACATTGTTTTTCTTGAGCCAATCACGACCGAGAATCATGTTTCGGTTGAGTCCCTTTGTCACATAAAGTTTGTAGTCTAAAGTTAATCCTGAAATCTTAAAGGAAATATTTACATACCCTATCGCAATTAAAGAATTGCCATTTGCTGCTTGTAAAGAGGAGATGTCATTATTAAACAACTTGGGGCGGGGAAATAGATTATCATACATTTTCTTACTAATTAGAGATACGGCTGCACCTGTATCTACCAAAGCTCTAAATTTATTTTTACCTACTTTTAATAAACAGCTACTGGGGTTGTTAGTAAAATTAATTTCATATGTAGGTCTTTGTTTAAAGTTCTTTCTTCGGGCTTCAACGAAGGAAGAACGTCTTAGTTTTCCTGTTTTTGTTTGTCAAAATAAGAGCGCGATTTGAAATTTTGAGACGATCCCCTATTTACTTGGTCGCTAGATTCATATGTTCGGCCTTGACGAGTTGATGGTCTGCCCCGATTTTGCTGCGCTCTTTGATACATATGCGAGCTCCAACAATCTGCACGCACATGACCTACTTTACCACAATTCCAACATTCCACAGGTGAACGGGGTTTCTGCTCTATATTATGAACGGGTTTGTTTTGACAGAGTCGTTTGTTCATTGGAGGCTGAGACCTGACTTGGGGTTTATTTTGAGGACAAAATCGAGCCCTATGACCCGTCTGTTTGCATTTAAAACACCTACTATTACGCGCATGGTCAATTTCCATTGGTTCTACATTTCTTGTTTCTACTGAGGTAAGATTATCTGCTCTATCCTTTAATAAGGGAAGAGTAGTATCAACATTTGAAAGAGTTCGTCTGTTGTCATTACTTTGTACAATTTTTGTCATATTTGACCCTCTTATCGCTAGCCTCTGTCTCAGATTTTGTTCTCGCATTGCTATTTGAATTGCGGATGCTAAGTCTTTCGGGTTTTCTCGCAAAATTTTCATTCTGAGATAGTCGAATGTCAACCCGTCACAAAAGATATCTACTAACTGTTGTTGTATTAAAGGATCTTTTAGTCTGTCATTACTGTAGGCGTCTTCCGCGATTTGCAATAGTCTCTCGGCGAACAACTGAACACTTTCATTTGAATTTTGTCGAGTCTTACGCATTACTGCTAACGCGTGTTGGGGGTCTGTTATTTCTGCAAATCTATTTTTAAGGGATTCCTTAAGATCTTTCCAAGATGGGATTTCTTCAGACGCATCTGTTTCATCTAAATACCTTTTAATATAATCCCCCACTGAACCCTTACTCGTTATGTATGCAAGCATGGGGATCTCATGACCTTGTTTCCCAGACGCAACACTGTACTTTTCAACTTCCTTTATCCACTGTTTAAATTTTTGAGCATCTCCCTCAAAAGGAGTTATCACAGAAGATAGGGGCACTGAGAGTGCGGCTGTTATAGCTTTAACTTGACCAATAAAAAAATCTTTATCATCATCCTGATCTGGGACTCGGTGTCGAGGTTCACGAGTTTCATACGGCCTAGCATCATGATATATTTCAAAAGTATTTTGTTTAATCTGTTCTTTTTCTGGGGACTTTTGACCTGTTTCTTGCCCTTTATTTTCTTTGTTCTGACCCAACCCCGCGAATTGTTTTCCCAATTGTTCCATTTGATTTCTAAGTTCTGTTTTATAAAACCCATCACCTGTCGCCATATTGGTTGCTTAGACAAAGTTGTTTACTTCGAGATAGCTATAAGAGACATATAGAAATGGTTCTTACCTTATTCTGCTTTGAACTTCGCTCAGTCCTGGTCACTGGCACCAAGAAAGTTCATGTAAGCTTTCTGTCTTACAGGATCCTATTTAGGGTCAGCTCAAGCTTAGTGATGACAAGTCCAGTATTTCTTTCTCAAGCGGTTTTATTAAGCGTGATCGTATAGTTACAATTACATCAGCTAATAGCAACCCAAATCAGGAGTCTGCACAATCTCATTTCATATGGGTATATATAAGGTTTTACTTATGATGGACAGTTTTGACTAGTTCAGCCCATATACGACGATCATGAGTGAACATTTAGTGTTCAAAATTAAGATTAATATTTTATTTCTAAATAAAGTAACAAAACCGTCAAAACTGCCAATCAAAGAGTCTGGATGCAGGATGTGAGTCTCCGAGTCCTGGGTCTCGGAGTCCCCCACCTAGTATGAGGCATCACTTACTCACAATACGTTCATTCATACACGGCATAAAAGGTTACAAAGGTTAATATATAGAATACACAATACATGACTCAATATAGAGTACTAGAGCTATCGTTGCAGACACAGAATCGCCAAATATGTCACATGTTGTTAAACTCTCAATTTGGATATTATTATGCCCGTATTATGCACCTGGTTTCATAACATCATTTAGGAATACTACGCATTGCTACAAGAGTCACAGAGTTCATTCTGTCAATTATCATTAACACCATTCAGTGCGCAGCATCTAGGTACACATAAATATCATATATATAAATATCATAGTGACCATTATGTAATACTAGCAATTTAAGGTCATAGCATGGCTATCTGTTTACAGTTTTGGTTGATTGTCATTTTGCTGTGAATTTATATGCAAAAAGTGTAAAATATTTTACTAAATTCATAAGGCAAAATATTTTCCGAATTTACGATAAAATGCGAGTTTAAACTTGATTCAATCAAAGTACTGAGAGTACTGAAAGACGCGGTCTTGAAAGTTTGAATTTGTAATTGTCTTGGATTTCCTCGAATATGATTCCAAAATTTATGAGGTTCAATTAGTTGTTACAATCTATGTTGATTCGACTTTTTTGTAATTGTCTGATACTTTGTCTAAATTTTACTCAATCCTGGCCTTCATAATTGTAGGAAATTGACACAATCAAACAACTATATCAAAGTAGATAATTTTAATCATTAGATTTATACAATTTTTGTGATCCAAGGAAAAATCCACAAGTCGGACGGTATCCAAAATAAAAGTTTTATGAAAACCCCGAAAACTCTAAAACTGCTGAATTAACAAACAAAGTGAACATTTGTATACCGATAACAAACACAGGCACCTGACGTTAGAAATTGTTCTTTACAATAAGATTCCAAGAACTTTCACAATAAAAAGATTTGTCACGGTCGCCATTTTGATTTTTAAGACCGACTTATCTGGCACGATTTTCTTCATTTGCGATTCATACAAAATTAATAGGTTAAAATAAATCCGTTCGCCACTTACTATTTTTTTGTGTAAACTCGTGCATCACCTACACGATTTACGATATATAGAATATCACACTTTTGTTTTGATCTCGGCCCTGGTATCAGCCCGAGCGGTTGGTATCGGCCCAAGCCCGAAGGGCGCGGGCGGATACCATCCGAGGGCTGATACCAGGGACGAGATCAAAACAAAAGTGTGATGTTGTTTATATCATATATCTAAAATCAAAGACTTTAATTCAGATTTAAATTCCAAATTAGGAATATGATTTATCATGAAGAAGCTATAGATTTTTTTCGGATTTACAAAACTTGTTCGTTTTTATTTCTTTTTTTTATGTGTTAAAACTGTAAGAGTTGTCGGACTTTGTTGACAAAGCATCGTCATTTGAAATACAGTAGAAGGGAGTCTGTCGTCTGAAATGAAGCACTATCTTCTAGAATTCAAAAGTATCGATCGAGAAACTTCCCTCCTGCGCAGCTTCGGTATGAGTCAAATTCTTTCACTGGGATTTCGTAAGTTTCCCGTCAGATTCCAATCATAAAGATCCACACTGTTAGATTCTATAGCAACTAAAAAGTTCATAAGCGCGTCCATTACTTTAACACCTTAATTTTTACAGTCTAATCTCTGGTTTTCTAAGATTAAGTCTCGTTCCATCCTTCTCTATATCCTCCATAATTTAAACGTTGATTGATATTAAATAATTAGACTTAGACCCGTGCGTGCACGGGTTGACATTGCATATCGGAAATTCACGAAATGGATACATCAACATTCATATTGTAAGGTACTTTTGGAATAAACAATGAATGCGAGTATAATTCTGGTTTGGTTTTTTTTAATTTGAAAAATTGTTGCGTAACGGCTTGGCGCAGAATTTGTTTGATCCCCCAGTTAGCTATAAATCAAGTCATGAGTTCGGATCATGCCGCAGCTTACATTAAGGAAGCTCTAAACACTGCACACTAAAGAGTTTGTTAGACTATTTATACGGTAGTTATTTGCAGTTAGATTGATTTGCCCTATGATAACAATAGACGAAATTGTTATTTTCAGTTACATGTAGTTACACAATTTAATATATATTCAAATATTGTAAGCATTATATATTTAACTAAGAATAAGTAATTAAATTCATTATTTTCCCCAAAGTAAGTGAACACCAGTGATTTCTGAACATGGATAGTCCAATGTCTGGACATTTTTCCGGCACAATTAAGGCAGGTACATCATGTTGAAACTGAGTTATAAGACTCAATACACCTTTAGGTGATATATTTTTCTCGAACTCCAAAAAGCACCTTTTGTTAGTGTCCAAACAAATATAATATAAGAAATCAGGATATTTATTGAACATATGACAACAACAACAAAGAGTTGGGCACTGCTGATACAAATGTGCTAAGCTGGTATTTTATTTTATTTTTACTAAATCAGTTATTTAAGTAAAGGTGTGAAAAAAAAATTGCAAGAAATTTAACACTGCAGGTCTTAACTTGTTCAAAATATGATCTCAACAAAAAAAACACTGCTAGTACATAAACTTTATATGCACATAGGTAATAGACATGCATAAAATCAGTAAAAGCAGAAATGAAAATGGACGAATGTGCTATACTGACTCTATTCTGGTATTTTTACACAATTAGCAGATGTGAAGCAGAACAAATTATCTTGCAAATCCCCCCCCCCCCCCCCCAAAAGAAAAAAACAAACAGGACATTCAAGAGATCATTATTAAAATGAAGAATATGAAATGTACTTAATACATGATATAAAACTCATGACTGACCAGCTGTAACTGGTTCTTTTGATAGAAATTATTGTAATATCCTTGAATAAGTACATATAGATATGAGATAAAAAAAAAGTAGTAAAAACAGAAATAGTGACATATTTCTAGTTCAAAACTTCTTTGTAAACAATGTTTTGAGTAGTGCATTGTCCATTGGAAGATGATGTCTTTGTTAAAAGAATTGTGACTGCCTGGAAGGAATGAACCCTTGACAAAGCTACATACAACTGACCATGCGAAAAAACCGGTTCTGAAAGATTTAGTCCTATGTAGTCAAGAGTTTGGCCTTGGGCTTTGTTAATGGTCATAGCAAAAGCAGGACGAACTGGAAATTGTCTGCGTTTAAGATCAAATGGTAAACCTGAGTCGGATGGAATGATGGTTATTCTTGGTAGAAAAACAGAATTTCCTGTATGCAGACCTGTAACAATTTTGGCTTGAATAATTTTCTTTCCCAAGTGAATAATGGACAGTCTTGTTCCATTGAGTAGTCCTTCTATTGGATTAATATTACGTAAAAGAATTACTGGAGCATTCGTTTTCAAGTACAGTCTGTGTGGTGGCATTCCAGAAGGTGTTAGTGAGTTGAGAAATTCAACTGGGTATAAGCCTTGTTGTTCTTCATCGGGTACACTATCAGCACTTAAATATGTTATTGTATTTTCTGGCAAAGCAGGAAGTTTGTCCATTACCAATTTGTTTATTTTGTCAACATTTTCATTTGTTGTTGTTAATATTGCTCTTCCGAAGTAAGACTTGTCTTGCTCATTAAACATTTGTAAATTTGGATATACAGAATATATTAACTGTTGAAGTCCATCTTCATTGGGATCCAAGCAAATTTCTTCTGGGAGTTTAATAACGGACATTCCATTTTCTACAATTTGGTTTGCTCCATTTCCAACATCCAAAACAAATTTTTCAAACATATCATTTGTATGTGATGCACGTTTTTGTACCCGCATATTAATTGTTAAATGTAAAGTTTTCACAAAGGACCATAAAAAAGACTTTTTAAGGGTACTTTCAATAATATCGGCTTGCCCACCATGTCTTATCACTGGCAGAACCTGTCTGAAGTCACCACCTAGTAAGATGACTTTACCTCCGAAGGTATCTTCACAGTCCATGATATCACAAAGAGTTCTATTAACACATTCTAAAACATACTTGTGAACCATAGGAGCTTCATCCCAAATGATAATAGATGCATCATGTATCAACTTTGCAGCATTACTTTGCTTCCCTACATTACATGTACTCGTTTCCTGTATTGGAATAGGTATTTTAAACATTGAATGTGCAGTTCTTCCACCAGCTGGCAATTCTGCAGCTATTCCAGAAGATGCCACTGCTATGGCTATTTTTCTTTGAGAGCGAATACGTGCTAAAATTGTGTTATACAAAACTGTTTTTCCAGAACCACCTGGCCCATCAACAAAAAATGTCCTTTGTTTTGAAAATCCACGAACTGCATTAATTATGGTGTTATAAACAAAAATTTGGTCTTTATTCAAAAGTGACTCATTTTTTTCTGCTAACTGTAACTGTTCATCGAGATTAAATTGTACATGACAGGAAAGGGTAGATGTATGTGATGGTTGCGGTATTCCAGGGAAGTCTTGCAACGATTTTCCATGATGATGTAGTTGTTCATCTAAACTATCAAGGAGCAGATTAGTAACCTATCCTTCTTTAAAATGGTCAGGAATGTCTTTTGCTTGATACAAAAAATCTTCTGACATGTATGTATTGAATTTTTCCCAAAGTAGAACATGTTTGGCTGGCTCACAAAATATAAGTATAGTAATAAAGAGAGATCGCAGCTGCGATGCTGTGGCAGTATAAGTTGCTTCCTGTAGACAGTCTATCCATTCTTGGTCATCCTCTATGAATCCACGTTTTAGGGCCGCTTCCTTAAATGATGTGCAAATTGTACCGTTATCTAAAGTTCTCAGATCTTCAAAAGATTTACATCCAGGTATATGGTGCAAAAGAAGTCTCAAGTAAAATCTTTCTCCTTCAGTAGGATTAACTTGGTAAAGTCTACCTATAACATTGCCCTTTTTTCGATGTTTCCATTTCGATACAGTTGAATCCCATGTAAAGTGTTCAGGAAAATTATGGTATAAGATTCCTCTTGCAGATGGGTCATGTGCATTTATTTCAAACCATGCAGTAAGTGTGGTGTTCTTTGCATGTTCCAAAGACTGAAGTGCATTGCCAACTTTGTATAGAACAGTTTCTTGATTAGGAAGATAAATGGCAAGACGCTGAATGGCAGGTGATCTGTTGTGCAATTCATAGTCAAATATGCGCCCTCAGGCTTCTGATGCAGATATGTATCTTGCATCAGTAAAATTACTGATTTCATTTATTGTGGTATTAGATTCATCTTGTACAATACTGGCCATGACTCGATCTGGTCCTTTATAAATATATTTATAAAGATATTTAACAGCAGAAACGCTGGTACAAATTTCAACGTTAATGTGTGCTGTATATTTGGATAAAAGGAATGGATTATAAGGTACAACCCATCTATTGTCTAGGATAACACCATTTTTTTCCACTGTAATTCCATTGTCTCTGCGACTGTATTTTGGATACCCATCAGTTGATTGAAATGTACGCTCACAGAATTGTTTTGGGAACCTTTTAGAGCATTTATTGTCTTGCATGCAAGGAGAATTTTTGTTAGCTTCACCACATGGTCCATGAATCATGTGAGATGTTACTAAGGAATGTAGAATGGGTAATTTATGTGCAACCGGAATTTCAGCAGACGCAAACTTGTCATAATCATCAGGTGACAATGGTTTACTGTTGTTATTTAGAATTATAAGGATGTGGCAATGTGGTAATCCACGTTTCTGAAATTCAATAACATACACATATGCTAGAGGTTTCCCAAACACTTCTTTTTCAACAATATCATTTAAAAGTTCTTTTAATTTTTGATGGAATACACGTGCTGTCAAATCAGGACGGTCTGCTGGGGATTGTCCATTAAAAAGTGCAGATTTTATTTCTGGCCAGTTAGGATTGCATGTGAATGTTATGAACAGATCTGGTTTTCCAAACTTTCTTACTATGGACATAGCATCTTGATAGAGCTGGTGCATACAACGTGGACTACCAGTAAATAAAGATGGCAAAATAATTTTTCGGCCTACTGTTGCTCCATTAGTATCACCATAAGACACAGCATCAGCCAGTCCTTGATACAGCTCAGCTCTTAACTCATGTTGATGCAGAAGACAAAAGTTTAATCTTTCTTTTTCTATTTTAGCATACATATCAACAACATACTGATGAAGTAACCGTCCGCTTTTCAAAATGGATTAAACCCAGTTCTTTGCATTAAGCGATAGGAGTAAAATTCCATCATTGTCACATTTTTGTCGCATTTACGGTTATTCTTCTGAATGCCAATACTCCAACCATCTTCTCCATGAGGAAATAATAAAACATAATGCAAAGAATCATACTTTGGATGAGTTTCATTGATGTGCATTATTTCATGATGTTGGGGGTCATTAATGGAATGTTTATACAACACAATATCTCGATTCGAAGGATGCATCGAGTTATTTCCAGGAATTATAACAGATATTTCTGATGTAGTTGGCAGATTATATCTTCTGGAATCTTTGTTGGTGTCTGCACAAATTATCATTTTTGCATTTTGATGTTTTTATAATTTCAGCAGCATGTTTAAAACTATCAATAAATGGATTACAATTATGCATCATTTTCTGTAGAGCATTCAGAACCTCTAGATCTAAAGATTTATTCCACTGTATTCTATTGTGTAGCTCATTTTCAGTGTCATAAATGTAAATTTGAGCAAACTTTGGACTTTTCCTTCAGATGGAAATAAATGTCCTATCCTGTGATATACCGATCCGGAAATGCGGAATGTATAAGGTCCATGTGACTGAAGCAAATCTTCTTTTACTCCTAGAGAAGCAAATGCGAGACTGGAATTAAATCCACGAATATCTTTTCTGAAATGTTTTGCTTGTGGAGAATCATCTGTTAAAAAATTCTTGAGGATATCTGGTGGTTCATGTAGAGGTGGTAAGAGTATCTTGCCTTGCATGCAGCATGTAGAAAATGTAGCATTAATACCAAGGGATCCATTGTGCAGTTCATGTTTCCACATCAGAGAGGAGCAGTTTAAACAAATAAATTCCATTTTACCAATGTCATTACGTGCAGGCAAATGTGACTTAGTCAAATAATAGTCATTGAGAGATCCAAATGCAGTGGAGGTTTTTCTTTTTTTTTGGTACAGGGAGTTCATCTTGGGGGTGTTTTCTTTTGTTAGTTTTGTTTTGTATGCATCTTTTTTTTTCTGATCGAATTTGGTTCTGGTTGATTTCTTTCGTAGAGGCATATTCTGAAGAAGAAAAAAAAATACATTAAAATTTTAAATATCAAACATGATGTTGGTGTTCATTTATCTACACAATACAAAACACCATACAAAAAAATAAAAGTACTGAAGTAGAATTGAAAGCCGGGCTCTTTTGTAATGTCATTATGCATATTTTGTAGAAAAATCTGGTGATCTCTCTCTCTCTCTCTCTCTCTCTCTCTCTCTCTCTCTCTCTCTCTCTCAAGCTTTTAATGTTGGAAATGCGCCATAGAGCGGCTGAATTGTTTTGTAAGCAGCTATAAATAAAAATATGTCTCTCAGTGCAAAAAAATGAACAGTTGCATCGAAAGTGAAAATAAGCGTTATAAATTCAACCCCTTCCCTTCATTACTTCTATGTGCAGCCAAACACCAATGCTTTGAAAAGTAGTTTTGGAAATTCATGCGCATTGTATATGTGCCCAAAAGGCACGTAATGAATAATAAAGGAAAAAATTCAACACTACATTTATTTGCAAACAAATAAAAAACCAATAGATTGGACAAATCATGGCTCTCTGTGTAACTATTTTGTATAGCAGAAGCTTTTACTTTGACGCTGCACGGTTTTTTGTTTACTTTTGAAGGTGTGCTATTTATAGTATCATTGGCGATTTGCCTGCCTACAGCCAGGACTCTGCTTTCAGCAAAGCCCAGCCTAAAAATCAAAGGCCTGAAGGGCCACATGGTGTCGAGTTGAAGTTAATTTGAAGAGTACAAACCTGAACAACTTTTTTTAAAAGTCAAAATAATTTATGGTATTCCATCATTGATCACATATAGACTTGATTAAAAAAATCCTGAAACAAATTATGATTCTGTAACTCTTAAGAAATGTATGTACAATAACATGAGACCAACTTTTCTTATTGTTTTGCTGGAGATTAAATTTTTTTTAAATTGAGTCGGGCGGTCAATTAACATAAATAAAATTTAATATAGATTTTATGCAGTCAACTAAAATAATAAAAATATCAATATGAACTGCGATTTCTTTTATTATCAAAAACCATTTTCATTTGGTTATTGACCATTCATTTAAAAATTGGTATTAATTATACTTCGTTTTTAAAAACAAATATATTAGACAAAATACATCTGTCAACTACTTTCAGATAAATAAAAATTATCTTTTTATCACAAAATTAATAAAATTTTAATTCATTACAAATTGACTCACCTTATTCCTAGAAAGTTTTAAATGTTACTTAAATGTTTTAATAGAAATATCCTTGGAGTTAGAACATTGTAGATTTTTATTTCTCTATTCAAATAGAAAATTAATAAGTATTAAAAGTATGATTGTATTTAATTCTATATATTGTACATTGCTGATAAAAACTATGTCTCTTATTATCAATTGATTTAAAAATCACATGGGTCCAAATGACCGGACCGAAAAGATCACGGGTAGATATAAGAAGGCACCCATTCATATCGTTTACAGTTAAAAGTGAAAGTAGGCTAGTTGGTTTAAAGTTACTTTTTGTTGTAGATATAGTTCTGTGCAGGAAGTTTTTTGTTTCTAAAAGATCAAGCATTTGTACATAGTCAACATTCGATATGGATTCAAAATAATCTGTTTTGCAGGCAGGTATATTTTATAAACAAATTGAGTACGTTGGCCTAACTATCGCAAGTGTGTGAAGTATTCATCCGCTGAAACCAAGACATATTGTTTACAATAAAATATGAACATTGTCAAAGACAGCAACTATTTTTTTTATCTGCGAACTTGTTATATTGACGTACAGTTCTGTTCTAAATGGAAGCAAGTATTCTTTTATTCCTCAAATACAAAAGAAAACGTCGCACTCATTTTCGCGGATTTATTGATAGCATGCGTTGTTCAGCTCCTTACACTTCCGGTGGACGTACGATCCCTAGATGGCTTTCGAGCTTCGCTTGACGCCATAAAAAAAACATTTTAAGGAGGTAAACTTGGGTTTTATTGTGGGAAAACTACAACAACAACTACAGCCACAAAACAGATATATTTTTTAAAATTGCTTAAAATATATATGTTTAGCAAATTTAATAACTTTGATTACTCTTTTAAATTTCTAGATTGACATTCTGAAAGCATATACTAAAAACGATGACTTCCTTAATCAGTGGTTATACTTTCACTATAGTAATCATCAATTGAATATCGGTTTATACCCCAATTCGGCTAGTTTAAGGATTTTTCCTGAATTTTGTCTGAAAATGAGCAATTCGGCCTGTGCCCCACATTGACATATGCCCCGAAAAATACGGTAATATACATTTTCACCAGAAATCTCTAATCATATGAGTAAACTCTGTATTCTCCTCCCTCTCCTTTTATCTAATGAGCTTAAACAAATTTCTGACTTTTACAGCCAACATATGTTTGGTGAACTTATGTCTAAATATACAATTGAAGCATCTATAGTAAATGTTAAGCATTCCAGGAATTACATTATGAATTAATGTTATCAGAAGCTCAAACAATATCGGTTTGAAATTATAATATAATCTTTTTATACTTTTTAGTTTATTTGCATTTTAACTTTAAAAACAAGAGGCCCATGGGCCACATCGCTCACCTGAGGAACAATGGGTATGATAAAATCAGCTTAATGAAGTCAGAATACAAACAATCTGGACAATGTACAATAATACATGTAGATCCTGTAAAAATAAAATCCATTTTCCCCCCTGGATATTCTTATGTTTATAATCATTAGTCCCTTTTCTAACAGGATGATTTTATAGTCATATCACATGTTGAGTATTGCAGTCCTCAAAAAGATCCTTTACAATTGTTTATATATGGGATATTAAGCTACATCAAACTCTGAACCTTCTTGTGAGGCCGAAGAATTGTCCTGGAGCCAAAGTCTTAACAATTATAAAGAATCATCTGGCTGATTAGTTTCTGAGAAGAAGATTTTAAAATATTTACTCTATATATTCCTTTGTAACACTTTAACACCCCCCCCCCCAATGTGGCCTCACCCTACCCCAAGGGATCATGTTTTCACAACTTTGAATCTACACTACCTGAGGTTACTTCAACACAAGTTTCAGCTTTCCTGGCTGTTTAGTTTCTGAGAAGAAGAATTTTAAAGATTTACTCTATATATTCCTAAGTAAAACTTCGACCCTCCATTGTGCCCCACCCTACCCGCAGGGATCATGATTTTCACAACTTTGAATCTGCACTACCTGAGGATGCTTCCACACAAGTTTCAGCTTTCCTGGCTGATTAGTTTCTGAGAAGAAGATTTTTAAAGATTTACTCTATATATTCCTATGTAAAACTTCGACCACCCCATTGTGGCCCCACCCTACCCCTGGGGGTCATGATTTTCACAACTTTGAATCTACACTACCTGAGGATGCTTCCACACAAGTTTCAGCTTTCCTGGCTGATTAGTTTCTGAGAAGAAGATTTTCAAAGATTTACTCTATATTTCTATGTAAAACTTTAACACCCCCCCCCAATGTGGCCTCACCCTACCCCCAGGGATCATGATTTTCACAACTTTGAATCTACACTGCCTGAGGATGCTTCCACACAAGTTTCAGCTTTCCTGGCTGATTATTTTCTGAGAAGAAGATTTTTAAAGATTTACTCTATATATTCCTATGTAAAACTTCGACCCCCCATTGTGCCCCGCCCTACTCCTGGGGGTCATGATTTTCACAACTTTGAATCTACACTACCTGAGGATGCTTCCACACAAGTTTCAGCTTTCCTGGCTGTTTAGTTTCTGAGAAGAAGATTTTTAAAGATTTACTCTATATATTCCTATGTACAACTTCGACCCCCCAATGTGGCCCCACCCTACATCCAGGGGTCATGAATTTCACAACTTTGAATCTACACTACCTGAGGATGCTTCCTCACGAGTTTCAGCTTTCCTGGCTGATTAGTTTCTGAGAAGAAGATTTTTAAAGATTTACTCTATATATTCCTATGTAAAACTTCGACCCCCATTGTGCCCCGCCCTACCCCTGGGGGTCATGAGTTTCACAACTTTGAATCTACACTACCTGAGGATGCTTCCACACGAGTTTCAGCTTTCCTGGCTGATTAGTTTTTGAGAAGAAGATTTTTAAAGATTTACTCTATATATTCCTATGTTAAACTTCGACCCCCCATTGTGGCCCCACCCTACCCCCGGGGGTCATGAATTTCACAACTTTGAATCTACACTACCTGAGGATGCTTCCACACAAGTTTCAGCTTTCCTGGCTTTCTGGTTCTTGAGAAGAAGATTTTTGAAAATTTCTCGAAATTTTTCATTAATTTCTAATTATCTCCCCTTGAAAACGAGTGTGGCCCTTAATTTTCACAACTTTGAATCCCCTTTGCCTAAGGATGATTTGTGCCAAGTTTGGTTGAAATTGGCCCAGTATTTCTTGAGAAGATGTTGAAAATGTTAAAAGTTTACGGACAGACGGACAGACGGACAGACAGACAGACGGACGACAGACAAAATGTGATCAGAATAGCTCACTTGAGCTTTCAGCTCAGGTGAGCTAAAAACAAAGAAGAATATTGAGATAAGATCAATTAAAGTGTCAGATGGAACAAAATATGATGATTAAAATTAATATAATCATTTGTTATATTCAGTAGTATATTCTTACTATATAACTCTATATAGACGAATAGTCAATAATTGTAATATTAGCTCATCCGAAAAATATTGACCGGTCAATATTTTTTTAATATTGACCGGCTAGGAATAATATCTAGAGAATATTCCCTCTATTTGAATTAATCGCTTTTGATTTGTTGATTCGTAAACGATGACGTAAATAACTCTTTGCGACTCCAAAACAAGGTGACGTCATAATAGACAGTCAGTCAAGGCAAAGTAAACAACGAACGTGCAATGCGACGGTTTGCTAATAACGGATAAAAAGATTTGCGAATTACTGTGAAGTAAAATCAGGTAGAACATCTGTATGTTAATTCTTACGGGCGGTGGAATATCACTAGTGACTGTTTGATGCTGAGGATATTTTGGAAATGAACTTTGCACAAAATTGAGTTCGTGAATTCTTTGTTGAGCTGAGAAAATTACAGCGATCTGTTTTCAATTACTTTCTTAAATTTTGGTTTGTTTCTTTATATAACAAAACAAATGTTGACTGAGTTTTCGGGCAACATTCATTATATTAGCCCCCTTGGGACGAAAATATTGCCCTCCGCTTCGCGTCGGGCAATATTTCGTCCCTCGGGGGCTAATATAATCAATGTTGCCCTCAACCCCAGTCAATATTTGTATAATATTAACATCTACCAAGTAATGTTCCCTCTATTTTAACAGAAAGTTATTTTATAGCTCTATAGAAACAGCCAGACGGAAATCTACACATCCTGCTTATTGATTGGTCTAAATCTATAGCGGCTAAAAATTGACACGTCCTGCTTATCGATTGGTCGAAACCTACAGTGACCTAAGAAAAATCACGTACTACACGAAATAATCAAGATGATGTTAGAATCAAAGTCTCACAGGAAACGATTTGGCTGTTTCTTTTAGCTAATGTACTTATGTACATTAACAGTAATTTAGTGAATTTTACTTACATTTCATAATCAATTTATTAATTTGTTAAAAGAAAGATGTTAATATAAACAATGAAATACTTTCGTTGATGATTTATACCGGTTATGAAGGTAGCGATCATTGCCAAAAAAAATTACATAACCCATGATAGTGGGTTATGTATTTTTTCAGCAATGTCCCTACCTTCATATCCCGAATGAATCACCAAAGAAAGCATTTTATTGTTCAAATGTAATCACAAAGCAATATTGAGAATAGATTATCATAAAACAATTATGAGATATCATTAGATATATATATATATATATATATATATATATATATATATATATATATATATATATATATATATATATATATATATATATATATATATATATATATATATATATATTGAAAATAATATTTACATTAGCTTATGGAATTTGGCTAACAATGGTGTTATTTAAATCAAATTAAAAATACACATGTATTGTTTATCAAGTTATTTTAGTTTATCGTTATTTCAAAATTTATTGTTTAACTGAAGCCAAAGAACTTTTTATATCGATGAATGCCACACATTTAAGCTTACAAGAGGAAAAATCTCATATAATTTAATTAGTTCTAAAATTTCATCATTTTATATACATATCTTTAAATTGAGGTCTTCTTCTATCAAAGACCAAAATAGTCTAAAAATTACCACAACCCTCCAGCGTTAATGATGCAGCATGGATATGACTATATATAATGTAGGACTGTTCTCAAGATGTTATAAGTCCTAGAAATATTAAAATTCAAGGGATATATCAACAAAATGAATTTAAAATATTAGAATTATTGAATAATGCTATGTTTCCAGGAATGCTGCTCTATATTACGAAACCATGCAACTTGCTGTTGTGTAAGCAAGAGCCTTACATTTGTTTGAGTCTATGAAAGCTTTGGAAGGATATAACTTTATAAAACCATGCACAGAGAGAGAGAGAGAGAGAGAGAGAGAGAGAGAGAGAGAGAGAGAGAGAATATACACTATAATATATAGTGTGTATACTACAATCAATAGAATAAACAATATTCGTAAGATCTAAGAATACTTGATAACTTTCTTAGTGTTGAGAAAGAAGGTATTTCTATCTATATATGAAATTGTTATCAATGTAGCGGAAAAAATCTGAACTGTAATATTACACACCTTAATCTGATTACAGGTGCTGCTCAGAAGACTTCACAGAACTGTTTGTCATCAAATTACAACACAATCTTCTTCAATATCTTTGAAAATCTTCAATCTCTTTGAAGATAAGTTAAATAAATAGGCAAAAAGGCATTTTGGTCAAAATGCAACTGCATTCTCAAATCAAACACAAAGTTATCCCACAGTTTGACTGCATGAATTCAAAAGTCTTGTGAATTCTTTTCATCCGTTTCAGATTCCAACTGTCTTTTGGGCTCTGAAATCATCTCAGCATCAATGTCTTTGAAGTTGAGTTCATCAACTTGCTGCTGTAGATTTTCACATTGTTTGCTTTTGTCCTTTAATTCTTCTTCTAGATGAGCAACTTTACTTTGCAATTCTCTGACTTTGTTGTGTAGAGTTGAGGATTCTGCTTTTGCAGTACTTGCTAGTTTGATTATGGAGTTTAATTCAATTTCAATCAGTCTCTGAAGCTCAACCGTTTCTTCTTTAATTTCATTTTTCTTGTTGGTGTTTTCCCAGATCTCTAATGCTAAAGCACTCTAGTTAACATTGTGCCTAAATCTGTGCAGAGCATTTATAACTTTTTGTAATTGGCACTGTATTGGAAGGACATCTCTGGATTCCTCATGTGACATCTAAATTAATACAAAAATAAAATTTACTTAGCACAATTAAATGATTATAGCCATTCGGATAAATCTTATTCTATGTTAACCATAAATACTGACTTATCATATGGTCATCATTTTGCTTTTCTAAAAAAAAAAAGGAGTCTGAGAGATGTTGCCAATTTGTTCGGGTAATTGCATTGTCCAAGAATTTATGTATCTTTTAAACAGTGTTTTATAAAAAGCTTGACGACATGATTATGTATGGATACAGAATGAACATTAGACCAGCCTGTGCAGCTTGTTGACCATTTATGCATCATATCATTATAAGGAAGTATATAAATTAATACTGTTGTATTAGGGCTGCAACAAATCAGAAATATTTTGAATTAATTTGATGAAAACAAAAATATTTACTGTAAATCTTACATTTGAAAATCTTTGAAGGAAAATCTCAAAGTTAGAAATGTTTGAAAAAATTAATATAAAGAAACTAAGTTTGTAGAGATATTTTTGATTTGTTAAAGCTGTTTGGGTTGTATAGAGTAATTGACAATAGTTGCTCAGGTGAGCGATGTGGCCCATGGGCCTCTTGTTTATACATGATTAAGTTTAAAACATGTGGGAAACATAAATTACCATTATCTTAGATAAGCCAAGCAACAGTATCTTATGTAGGAAAGAAGGAACATGAAAGTACTTCTTGCTGCAATAATGACCAGGTTTCCCAGAATAGGATTGTATTTGGTTTGTTGTTTTTTTAATATTTCTTAAATTGAGTACCTTGAAGTCCTGTGTATAATTCACACCTATATTCAGCCAAAATTTGATCAAAATTAAAGGGACATGGTGAGGCTCAAACCCATGATTCAGCAAATATCAAATTTTTACATGATTTTCACAAAATTTATATATCATGTAAAAAGATGAACTATTGAATAATTACAGTGTTCCAATGTAAATAAATGAAATTAGAAAGAGAAAATAGAATTACACGTTGGGTCAACACAAAAATATTGAGTTTTTCTTTCGATTGATGAGCCATGCAAGCGCAAGGGAAAGTAAATACTGCAGTGTGGCATACCTCATGAGCCAGAAACCTCTCATTGAAACATGATGTCTTCAAGAACCATATATTTATTAAGATGCACTCTCTTTAAATGTATATTTCTTACCATAGATATTGAATAGCTTCAAATTGAGTTGTTTTATCAGTGTGTCAATCCCACTGTAACTATTTAAAGAAAGAAATTGCAATCACGTTGACTCTAAACCAATGTCCAAAATAACTCGGTTTGTTTACATGTGCAATTTCTGGATGACTTTTAATGACCTGTAAATTGATAGGTGATGACATGATGCGTGAAACCTTCCTTATGATGAAATTTCGTGTAGCTCTTTTTATTTCCGGTGTCATAATCAAAAAGTAAAACATATATTTTGAGTGACCGTGACACTTTAAGGGGTGAATATTATACATTTTTTTTCAGAGTACATTTCTGAATGCCGCGAGGGCATGACTGCCGATATCTCATATTAAGCGAGTTGTTTGAGTGTACAATATACACTAAGCATAAAAAATACGCTATTATTTTATTACCATGTATTATAATATTAATCCTGACCTGACCTTGCATCAAACAATTTCTCGCCAGTGTATTCAGAATTACATAATCATACACCTGTTGATTCGTCATGTGGTCAATGTTTGTTAAACAATATCCGTTGTCCGAAGCATGCACCTGTTTCATGTTGGACTTAACAGTTTATTTGAATGCAGAATATAAGCAATAATTATGATTTAAAACTTATTAACTTTATATCCTGTCATGAGTTCAATGTTATTGTGTTACAGAGACATGCACACTGTAAAAAAAAAATTGATGATGTGTACGACTTGATAATGATATACGACATACAGATGTTTTTTTCACACTGTTTATTTTTAATAGAATGAATTGATGTAGTTTGTGGGCCTGTAGGTTTAACTGTAGGCCCATAGACACATGACCCCTAAGATTTCAATTGTTAACCACAACCCTGAGCAGCATTGACAGTATTATTTTAGATGAACAGGCTGTCCAAACTATATAATGTACTGAAGAATAACAATAATTAACAGATTTCACCCACTTTTTAAAAATGACAGTGAAAAGAAATTTTTGGAGGTGAATTTAAATATGAACAATAAAATGCTTTCTTTGATGGTCCATTTTGGAAATGCATGGCACATCTAAGCGTTGCACAGTAAAAAGTTACTTAATCCACTAAAGCTTGTTACATGTTTTTTTTCTGCAATACAAAATGTATTACTTTTATGATAGTGTGATGCATGTCTCACATGAACCACTTAAGAAAGCATTTTAGTATTTATAGTCTGTCCCAAGTTACTGCTTCCATCACTTTTAGATGATTTTTAATAAAAATACACATACCTGTGAAAGAAGTACAGTTGAAATCGATGAAATGGAAAATATCCAAGATAACTTCATTGATAAATTATCCCTTTTCACTCATAAAAATTTACAGGGACGAAAATAAATTTCTTACGCAGATTTATAATGGGAAATTTTTACAATTTTTTTCTATTCGGAAGAACTATTCGGACACCTTGCGCAATTTTTCAACGTTATAATCGGGGCTTATTAATGGTTGATGCAATGTAAAATCTCCGTAGACTTTATATTTTGGGATGTGTAATGAAACCTAAAGAGGTAGAGGGGGCGTTTCAAAACAGATAATCTGGACATTTTTCATATTAGTGGATGAACGTAGTTTGAGCATAAAGGTATTTATTATTATCGAAATATCAAGCGAAAAGTGGTGGAAGCAAAAACCCGTGACAGAGTATAAATAACAGCTTCGAATGCATGGTACATATGCATGAACATACACGCAGGTAAAGAGGCTGGAAAATGAACACAAAGACAGGAGGTATACGTTGTTGACAACATGGGTATAGGATTTGACTGGTTATACCTGGGCCCCAGGTAACTCAGGGGTGTTCACGGTATTGTTGACATTTATATAACAAAGCAATGCTATTAATTTCACTACACTCTCCTTAGTTAGAATAATCTAACTGTGTCTCAGGACAGGCCCTCACCACAGATGAAATGCCTTCCTCATACCAGTAATGTAGCAGAAAATTGCAGAATCACTGGCAAACAATTTTGGAGAAAAGTAATGAAGTTGCATTGAAAATATTTGTTTTATTTATTAAACAAACCTTACAGAGACTGTAAATACCTTTTTCTAAAAATTTAATATATATAATGGAAGATTTAAACACTTCATAATGGAAGATTTATACAATTCTTAAATTAAGCAACTTTTTTACTCGTTTCAAATTTACACACCATGTTGACTTTCGGAACTCTACGGATTTTTCTTGTAAATGTACAGTGTAAGAGTTATCTTCCCTTATTTTCTTTCCTACAGAGAAAATACACCGAACACATTTTTTTGTTAAACCGGGTCCATGGGGCATTTATCATTATAACGATAGACCATTCTACATGTGTTTCTACACTCTCGTAAGAAATATGTAAATTTTTTGCATGGAGTTAAATACTTCTTTCCCTTTTGTTTATGTTTTCACATTATTCGTATTTGCTTGGATAAACTCAGAAGTCCAATCCACACTTTACAAAAGTTGTTTCCCTTTGCGGTGTCAACCGAAAGGTCAAAACGGGAAAAAGCAACAACTTTCCTCTTCTTTATAAAGCAACCAAATATTTGGGCGTCCTATGATTAAATCTCCCCGAATTAAATTTATTTCTTTGATCTGTGGGTTGCCCAATCCTGGGGCATTCAAAATACACAAAGGAAACAGACTTCATACTTCAAACGATAGAGTAGCAAACCTCTAAACTACAAAAGCTACTTGGAGAATCTATGGGTTTTCCCCAATGATGACGGCCAAGGGACAAAACTTTTGGAAAGTGTATTGGTTTATACAAATACGTGTAAATTTTCATTGGAAATTTGCTATATATTCTGTTCGTTAAAGGCCTATATATATGATTTATTATGAGAAAAATCTTTGAAATCTATGGGGTTTTCCCCCAAAGATGGCGGCCAAGGGACGTACATTTTGAAAGTGTGGATTGGTGTCTATAAAAACGTGTTAATTTTCATTGGAAATTTGCTATATATTCTGTTCGCATTTATTTATGACTTCTTATGAGAAAAATTATAAAATAACAAATATATATCAACTTCGTACTCACTTTTGTCTTCTCTGGTTGGATAGTCAGGGGTGTTCAGCCTTCAGCCTTCAGCGTGATTGAAATGCGCACGCGCAAGATTGTAAAATACAACAAATCCAGGTGATTTCCGGAATTTTTTGAGGAATTTTCGGCGATTATTAATTAGCGAAGCTTAATCGAAAAAAATTAAAAAAAAATTGGTAATCTTCAAGTATCAGTGATGTTTAAAATATGTAAATCAAAAGACGATACTCTTCCGATTTATCGGTATTAAAGACAAAAAATTCGAGTCTATTATTTTAATATAGTAGTATAGAAGCGTGCTATTGTTCTAAATACACAAGCGTTGTGTAGGTTACCTCCCCTTACTTGGATACACATCACTCTTTGGCGCTATTTTTGAATTATTATTTTTCAATTTTCGGTAATAAATAAATATATTCAGACGTGTTAGGTGATACTTTGTATTATATATTCGTTATTTTATCGTTATTTCACAAACTAGTTTTAATTGAAAGCGGAGATAAATGGAAATTATCGATTTCAAATTTGAGGGCAATACACCCCCTTGACGAGGGGCTGAGACAGAGAAATATCAGCCCCGAGGGCGATACAGCCCTAGCTTCCGGTTGCTGTCTCACCTAGTCCAAAACACGTGTATCAGGGCTGATACACTACTAGGTATATGATATACAATCGTCCCTTTCATTTTAAATCATACTCCGAAAATCAGAGACATAAATAACAGAGATTGTCAACTCCGCCATTAGCGTGTAAATGTTACGGGACAAACCTTACTTTGAGAACTATAAGTGCAACAGCAATCTTGTATAAGTCATTAAATTTGAACCTGAAAGTTAACATGACCATGAACCTGTAAATAGTTTAAGCATGTTTTATTTATGAAATATTTACAAAAACTCTTTATTTAGTTTTTAAATTTACTTTTTTTAAACTTATTGACTTTTCATAAAGTAATGGTAATGCATTACTTTACTCATGTAATGGTAATGTAATGCATTACTTCAAGAATATTAAGTAA